>NW_006383011.1:13635863-13637155 GCF_000327345.1 Myotis davidii | reverse complement strand
AGGGCTGACCTGGCAGGACACGCTGGCTGGCCCTGTCCTCTGTCCACTGGTCACTGGTCGTTCAGGAAGGTCGTTCTTCTGTCCTGTCTAATTAGCATATTAGCTCTTAATTATATAGGATTTCAGAGAGGAAGGGAGGAGAGGGAGATAGAAACATCAATGATGAGAGAGAAGCATTGATCAGCTGCTACATGCCCCCTACTGGGGACTGAGCCCACAACCCCAGCCATGCCCGCTGGGCTTAATAAGCATTTTTGGAGACAATACTCTGAATCTATATAAATATGGTCTTCCTCATCAAACATTTTACTTGGTAGTTTTAGAATCCATGAGTGATTCTTGCTCGAATCATATAATTTTACTATGATAGTGCCCAATCAGTAAAATCCGCCAACATTTTCAACTGGCATTTTGTTGTAAAAAAGGGATTTCCTCTCTCTATTTGTCTATATAATTATATCAGTATGGATTCATGGACTTGCTTTAATTCAGTGTGTCATATTTTGTGTGATCACAGACGCACACCACGCAGATCTTCCTTCCCTGAAAATCCGAGCATGGATGTGTTTGACAGGCTTCAGTTGCTGCCTTTCAGATCCACTACGTGTTCATGCCAAAGCCATGCTGCCTTTGAGCAGCTCCAGGTCAATGCCAGGCCATGGCAGAGGTACACTGGTTAGGCCAGTTGGGGCCCAAACTGGATTCCTATAAAAAGGCAGTCTTCCTAGGGTTCCCATCAATCTGGACAAGACTTTCTCAGGGCTGCACGCACTCCAAACACTGCTAATCGCATCCTCTTCTCTTCCTTCTCTGACTCAGTTGATCATTGCATTTGAGACTCTCCCTGACTATTTCTGTTCCCTCTCCCTTTTATGAATGACAGCCTTTCCTGGCCATAAACTATTGATTACACTTCTAATTCTGTCTTACTGTCTGTATCTTAGAGGACAAAATCTGACACATTCTGTTACTATCATTATTTGTTTTGATGCTCAAATTGTCCCACATTTAGCCAGTAGGGGTTGTTTCTAACTGATGTCTATGTCTTCTTTATCTTTTTGTTTTGAAAGAATTTTATTTTTATATCTATTTTTTAAATATATATTTTTTATTGATTTCAGAGATGAAGGGAGAGGAAGGAAGAGATAGAAACATCAATGATGAGAATCATTGATCAGTTGCCTCCTGCAGGCCCCACACTGGGGATCGAGCCTGCAACCCAGGCATGTGCCTTGACCATGAATTGAACAATGACCTCCTGGTTCATGGGCTGATGCTCAACCACTGCGCCA
>NW_006383011.1:13616164-13631703 GCF_000327345.1 Myotis davidii | reverse complement strand
AATAGTGACATTAAAATGGAACAGATACAGGCCCCGCAGGGATCCTCACCCAGATCCACGCTGTTCCGATTAGGAGATGTTTAGTCTGTGCTGTCTCCACTGGCCTTTTGACCCCCCACAAAGACAGCGTCATCCCTGACCAGAGCAGAAGCCCCTCGCACCCCTGGTTCCGGCCAGTCGGGGTGAGCGCCAAGCAGAGCCCGAGGCCCTTCACCCCACTGCCAGCTCTGCAGCCCCGAGTGCAGGCCCTGGGGCCAGACTGGCTGCTTCCCCAGACTCTGCAGCCTCTGCACATGGTGTCCCAAGAGTGAGGGGCGGGGATGGATCTTCTGGTTATTTTTTTAATATAAATTTTTTATTGATTTCAGAGATGAAGGGAGAGGAAGGAAGAGATAGAAACATCAATGATGAGAATCATTGATCAGTTGCCTCCTGCAGGCCCCACACTGGGGATCGAGCCTGCAACCCAGGCATGTGCCTTGACCATGAATTGAACAATGACCTCCTGGTTCATGGGCTGATGCTCAACCACTGAGCCATGCCAGCAGAGCTTGAACGAATTTTAGATTCACATAAAAATTGAAAACAAATAATATAGAGTTTCTACTATATAGCCTTTCTCCAGCTTATCTCAATGAAAACATGTTACATATCCATTGTGCTATTATCAAAACCAGAATATGGATAGTACTATAGTAAATAAACAGCCTAACTTTTTTTCAGATTTTAACTTTTTCCCCATGTACTCATGTGTGTGTGTGTGTGTGTGTGTGTGTGTGTCTAGTTCTACAAAATATAGCTCTATTCAAATCACTACCACAATAAAAGTACAGAACTGTTTGATCACTCCAAAAAATCTCCCTTGAACTATCCCCTTGTATTTATAGTCTCCTCCTACACTGACCCCTAGAAACCACTGATGTTTTCTCTAACACCACAAGTGGCCATTTTGAGAATATTATGTAAATGGAATCACACACTATGTAGTCTTTGAGATTTGATTTTTCATTCATTCATATAATGCCCATGAGAAATATCCAAATGTTTGCATATATCAACAGTTCTTTTCTTTTCATTATTGAGAATTATCCATTGTATGGATATGCCACATTTAGTTTATCCATTCACCCACTGGAGGACATTGATGTTGTTTCTGGTTGGGGTTATTCCCAATAAAGCTGCTATGAACATTCATGTGCAGTTTGTGTGTGTGTGTGTGTGTGTGTGTGTGTGTGTGTGTGAACATAAGTGTGCATGTTTCTTTAGTAAATCACCAAAAGTCATCTGGTAACGCAGAAGTGTATGTTTAACTTCATAAGAAATTGTCAATCTGTTTTCCAGAGTGGCTGTACCATTTCATATTCCCACTCTTTTTTAACATGACTCCATCACTCTTTGAGTGCTTTCTAACGTTTCCAGCACAATAAGATGTTCCACACTCATCTTTTACTTTTTCTGCCCATCAGCCAATTTCCCAGTAGTTCTAGCTCCTTTTCAGGAGAAATGGCATCTAGTAACCAAGATCGAGGCTCTAGGTATGCTAACTATGAAAGCAATATGTGCTCATACGAACATATACAGATACACACTCACATCTGCATCTATCTCTAATCAAACAATTTCAACTCCATTTCTCTCTATCTGTCTAACCCCAGTTTATGCTGATTCCTTCAACTCTAGTTTAACACCACAGGGTTCATTTTAATCTCCCATATTTTCACATTTATAATTTCTCTAATGGTGAAAAATCAGGCTCCCATTATTTTTAGTATACTTGATTACTCATACTCAGCAGTAAAATACACACAAAGTAGTTTTAAAATTTTTCACCTGTACTATGTAAGAAACACCAACCAAAAAAAAGTTCAATATCTATATATGGTTATTTTGTTCCTTTGTCTGGTGGTATATAGTTTTATTCTTCTTTATTCTGAGGGCTTATAGGTGAAGTACGATGTTAAAATGACAAGTTATTTCTCCCTATTTTAATAGGTTAAATTATTAATTCAATTATGTTCATTTGTTATGGTTTATATTATGTTATAGTTATCCTCTTCTTTGTTGGTTAGCTGTCTATCCATCTATCCATTTCTTGTGCAACATTCTGCTTTTGGAACTTGAACCAAGGGTTATAAATTTACCGAAAAAGTCAGGTTTACAGAAATTTTAAACCAAAATATAAGAAAATAATACAGTATTTCCATTATGATTGAAGTCTGTGTGTACCCTTTCCA
Organism: Myotis davidii; assembly: GCF_000327345.1. Lineage (NCBI taxonomy): Eukaryota > Metazoa > Chordata > Mammalia > Chiroptera > Vespertilionidae > Myotis > Myotis davidii. The sequence continues at coordinate 13,629,469 of NW_006383011.1, read as the reverse complement.
TGTAGCACACTGTCCCTCACTCCTATGGCTACCTACTATCCTTGATTCTTATCTCTCATGTGCTTTTGTTTATACTGTGTTGGATAGAAATATATTTTCCTAAACATATTTTTTTGATATATTTTATTGATTTTTTACAGAGAGGAAGGGAGAGAGATAGAGTTAGAAACATCGATGAGAGAGAAACATCGATCAGCTGCCTCCTGTACATCTCCTGCTGGGGATGTGCCCGCAACCCAGGTATATGCTCTTGACCGGAATCGAACCTGGGACCTCTCAGTCCGCAGGCCAACGCTCTATCCACTGAGCCAAACCGGTTTCAGCCCTAAACATATTTTATGTTTTGAGCTTTCCCCCTGAAAGCATCATATGGTATTTAATTTGCTTCTTTTCATGAATAAATGTTTGTGAGATATTATTTATTATTTTTACTGTTGTGTAATATTTTAAACATATAAAATTTAACCATAATTTATACTAGTGGGTTTAAATTTTATTGCAATTAGAAACAGTGCTGCAATAAAAAATACTGTGCAGTCTTCTGTGCTCAAGTGCAGCAGACTCCTCACGTCCTCAGGGAAGATTTGCTGGGTTGTAACATGCATGTCTTTAACTTCATGCAGGTTTGTGAACCTCTTAAAAATGGTTCTACCAAGTTACTCTCCTACCAGAAGTTTGAAAGAGTTCTTATGGCTCCATATGCTCACACAGTAATTGCTATGCATGGTGAGTCATTAAAATTTTTCCCATTGGAATTTGTGCAATAATATTTCATTTTGATTTTGATTTCCATGAATATAAGTTTTGTCGCCTTTTTGAATAACTACTGACAACTGTTTCCTCTGTGAGGTGCTGGTACACACTTTTTCTCCACCTTTAAATTGTTCTTTTATCTTTTCTCATTGATTTGGAGGAAAACTTTCTATCTTCTCAGTTCTAGTCATTTGGTAATTAGATTTTGCAAATATCTTCTAATTGATAACTGTTACTTTTTTACTTGTTAAATGATGCATTTGGATGGACAAAAATAATTAGTATACCTATATTTATCACTCTTTATTGATGTTTACATTTTTTGTGTCTTGGTTAAGAGACTTCATAATCCTCAAATCACAAAGTTGTTTCCTTATATTCTAAACTTCACACTTAGGTTATGTAACCACTTTAATCTGGTTCTGGGTACATACAAAATGAGGATCAGATTTTAATTTACATTTATATATTATATTGTTCTAGAATAATTTCCAGAATCCTTTGCCGACTGAACTATAATGCCATTTATTTCATGTATACAGTTTAACATATGTGTGTATATATTTGTGGGGTTTTTATTCCATTTGTTTGCTATCCTACTCCTATACAAATACACTTATCTTCATTAAAATAGGTTTGTAATAAGATTTATTATAAAGTAAGTCCTCTTATTCTGTTCTTCAGGAATATCTTACTATTCTTGACTTTTTTTTCCATAGTAATTTTAGAATCAGCTTATTCAATTTCATTAAAATTCCTGTCAGGATTTCTTTGGATTTCATAGGACATACAGATTATTTTAATGAGAATTGCTGTCTATTTTAATGAAACTATTAATGAACATGATATTTCTTTTTTATGTAGGTCATCTTTAATGCCTTTCAATGAAGTTTTACAATATTCTCCATAGAAATCATAAGCACCTTTATTTATACATATTCTTATAATTCTTTTACAATTGGTGCTTCTGCTAATGATAGATGTATGTATTAAATTATATTTACTGTTGTTTACTGTGTATAGAAATGCAATTTATTTTTAATATAGACTATATACACCTGGTTGGCTTCTCATTAATTCTATTCATTTGCCTGTAGATTCTCTTGGGTTATCTATGTAGGCAATCATAATATCATCTGTGACTAATGGCACCTTTGTTTCTTCTTCCTCTTTTTTAAAACCATATAACTCTTAATTATATCTTTTATTTATTTATTTGTTTGCTTGTTTTGTTTATTTATTTACTATGCTGGTAAAGACACCTAGTATATTATTTCATAGAAGTAGCAATAGCAAGCGTCTTTGTCTTCTGCTTGCTTTGAAAAGAAATGCAGATGCTTCTAATGCTTACATCATTATGATTTTGCTATAGGGTTTGTGAATACCCTTTACCTGATTCTCTAGGGCAGTGGTTCTCAACCTTCCTAATGCTGCCACCCTTTAATACAGTTCCTCAGGTTGGACCCCCAATTTCATTGTTACAAATTGAACATAATGAAAGCATAGTGATTAATCACAAAAACAATATGTAATTATATATGTGTTTCCCGATGGTCTTAGGCAACCCATGTGAAAGGGCCATTCGACCCCCAAAGGGGTCACAACCCACAGGTTGAGAACCACTGCTCTAGGGAGTTTTCCTGCAGCTCCTTTCGATCAACAGAAGGTGATGGTGATTGTTAAGCAGCCCCCTTCCTTCTCCCACAGGGAAACAGTAGGAATACATTTCCTCAGAAAATACAACTCTTTCTTGACATTTCAAATATTTTGCATATGCTCAAGGTTAAAGTTGAGCTAAAGAGGACAGACTAGTTATCTTTTTACTTCCTCTCACTCTTGTTAAGCTGATCTAGCACTCAACTATTAGATATAGGGTTTGCTATAGTTATCTCAAGCCTCAGAAAAAAACTGAAATAGAAGCTTATTTGAAGATCTTGTTGCCACTTCTTTGTCTCTGCAATCAATTATTCATAAATGAAATTAAGGAAGGAAGGAAGAAAACATTGTGTGTAGGGTAGCCAAGAGTCCTTTGTCTTTTCACATTACCTGGAGACTTATTATTTTGTTTCTCTCTTTGTTGTTCTAGTTCAACTTGGTTTTTACACGTGGTAGTTGTTGATTTCACCCTTGTTGTATCTTCTTTGTCAAGGTCAGGGGTGGAGAGAATCCCACTTTAATATTGTGTCATATGGAGACTTTCACATCATATTTATGAATTTAGTATGACAGTATTGTTTGCCTCATTTTCCTCTGATGTTCCAGGATCCGAGCTTCTCCATATTAGAAGGGCAGTCTTCTGCCACAGTAGGGGGAAGATGTTCACTTGCCATGACTGATAGGGAAGAAATGTAAAACATTGATTGCTCCTTAAACGAACCCGTGACCAGTTTTTACTCCTCACTCCACCTTTAGTTGTGTCTGGTGCTGTGGAACTGGTGTCTCCACCTCAGACATGGCCAATGGGTTACTACTTTACAACCTCTGCCCTAAGCTAACCACCTCAGAAGCCAATTTAACTCATTTGCAAGTGAACTGATTATGCAATCTCATGTTAGAGCTTTATTCCTTTTTTAAATTCATCAAAATACTTTTGTCCAAGGCAGAGTTAAGTAGCCACCCACATTTTTAAAATAAATGTGTATACTAGTTTTTCTACTTTTGAATAAAATGTATTCTTTTTGATCATGATCTCATTTCCTTAAGAAATGGATCAGAGATGCCTTTACACACAGGCCATTCTACTGACACGTGGCAGTTGTCTGGAATTATTTGACTGCGTTTTGAACCTAATGTGTTTTAAGCATCTACTGGCATGATAGTTTTATGTGACCAAAATAACAGGACTTGCAATGGCGCTGACCAAACTTCTCCCACAGCAATCTCAACTGGGAAAATTTTATTTTCCACAATTCTTTAGGAATGGTTTCTTGAAACAAAGAAGGGGCTAATTCTTTTTTTGTTTTGTTTTGTTATTTTTATAAAGTACCAGGTTTTTAATGTATTTTTTTTATTGTCTAAAGTTTTACATATGTCTCCTTTTTCCCCCTTTGACACCCCCACCCCCTAGCCAATTCCACCCCAGGCAAGCCCCCACTGCCCCAGTGTCTGTGTCCATTGGTTATGCTAATATGCATGCATACAAGTCCTTTGGAACTGAAATAAGCCAATCAGAGAAAGATAAATATCACATGAGCTAATTCTTATATATACTATTGACCTGCGAAATTAGCTGAGGGGGAATCTCATCTGCACATATCACCAGGGGTTGTCACCATTATCAGCTCATTAGTCCTCCATTGTCTCCCTCCCAGTAGGCTGTAGATGCCTTTCAGATTGGGGCTACATTGGCCATTTCCTCCTTAACTCATCCCACTTCTGACACTCATCATAACCTGAACCATGACAATTGTGAAGTTATAAAAATAAAGGTGAAGAGAGTCAATATTCACTGAGTATCTACTATGTTCCAGGCAGTGTACTGGGTTTTTATATCCACTTTAAGTGAAGTGATTTTCAAACAGTCCTCTAAAAAGTAGGTATTCTTCTTCTGATTTACCTAATGAGAAACTGTAGTCTCAAAAGACAGTGTCTGATGGTGAGTAAGGTGGAGTCCACATGTTAAAATGTGTCTTCATTACTCTAAAGCCCATGCTCTGTCCTTTCCAGAGCCTTGCATCAAGGTCAGCACAGAGCGACTCTTCAATTTTACAAGTAACCTTTTCAGGTCTCACTGATATTTTCAATCTGCTCAGGACTTCTTTGGGAAGAACGTTGTCCTCTATGGATGAAATGAACCCTAATTTCCTTGTCTGGGCAGATAGAGAAGTTATAATTCAATTTGTAAAGACTGCCAGAGAATTTAAGACAAATACCTGATAAATACACACACACACACACACACACACACACACCATTATGCCACAAAGCAATTGAATTATAATAGATTTGAATGGGCACATTGTAGAACAATGAAATAGACCTTACTATTATTTTCTATTTAAGAATAGGCATGTAAATTAGACTTGTGTTCTCTGCTTGGATTTAAATCATGAAAAATTTTGACAAAGTAATCATCCTTCAAGTTGCATGAATTTCAGGGAGATGAATGAGACAAAAAAGAAAAAATTCCAGAAGAGAATGAGTGCTCTCTAAAAATATTATCAAATTAATATATACTAATGCTGATTTTTACCCATGGCCTTGATTAGATATTATGACAATTTATTCTTTGGTAAATTAACCCATGAAAATGTATATGTACATATTATTTATTGATAGGGATTCTTCTTTTTATAGCCTAAATGATTTTATTAGTAAGCTTATTCCTCCACCCCTGGAAAGGCCAAGGAGCACATTATTATTAAATCATCATTCTCTTTTTGTTTAAATCTCTTCCCCTATACCCTGTACTTTTTTGACTATGAAATCTATAATATTTTTCAAGCTTGGAAAGGCCTAATAAAAGCAATTTACTGGGTCCACTTTTCCTATTAAATAATAATTTCCTTAGAGATGAATGAACTAAAAATGAGAAACGAAGTTGATTGTCCACATTTTGTTTTATATTTTAGTAGGGAAATAAGAAATAATTAAATGACCTTTTGATCTATATTCCCTTAATTAGGTGACAAATTCAAACTGCCTATACAATAACAATGTGTTGCCTAAAAGATTCACATCCATTTTGTTTAATACAGAGGAAAGGAAAACATATAGACACTGTACACACACACACACACACACACACACACACACACACACACACAGCCATAAACACACCCAAGATTTAAGTCAATTGAAATGAATGATTGTAAAGTCAAAAATAAAGGAGAATATGTTTTAACAGAATTTTTCACCAGATATCGACTATGGCTATAGACACAGCAGATGATTAGTTGGTCAATTTAATAAGAACAATATTTCTACAGTAGTCTTTTTACTGTTCTCTTAACATTTTACAATTTAAACATTGTATTATTAATCTCCCTTCATTTAATAGTCTAATCTCAATCTTTTCAAGAAAAGAAGAACATCCTTCTGGTCAAGAGCAAAATTAACTTTGCAAATAAATAGCAATATGTATACCTCATACCTAATTTAATATTTATGAAAATATAGCCATTTGTAAGTTATAACATTTATGTCCTGCTTTGAATCTTCAATCAGTGTCTCCCATCTGTCAAAATTTTATAGCTGCTGAAAGATAAAGTCTCTGTTGCTATGGTAATTATTCCATTACCTAGGTGACAGTGTTCAAATGATGTCATTGTTAAAGTGATCTAACTCATGAGACATTTTTAGTTTTAGTTTGGTTATACAGAAAGCAAAACTAGCTAGTGATACAAAATCAAGAGGGCTAGAGGCATGCTGCTCCTCTTAATAAACAAGGTGCTCAAAATGAGAATTAGAAAGTGAAAGCTCAAATGAATTTCTTCAGTTTTACCTCTGCTTTTAGTAGGGTCAATAGCCTCATCAACATTTTACAGAGCTGAATGAAGGAGAAGATTTTATGTGTAGAGAAGCATAAAAAGAAAGCAAAGTATTCTAGGGGAAGAACGGTAGAAATTGCATCCTATTGAAAATATCTTTTTCTTATATCTTCAGTGGAACCTCATGCATAATAGTTACCAACCAAAAATGCCATTGATCTACTTCTTAACCAGAGAGCTGTATACAAAAAGAAAAACAAAGAGGGAAGGGAATCAGGAAATTAGGTGAAGAAAACATCAGAAACTAGGTTGCTGATCACTGTTCAGATTATGGTGAAAGAGGAATTAGAGGAAAAAAAGAGGTTGCAGGAAAGGTGAATATGAGTTTCAAAGTTTATCGAACTTCCATGGGTCTTGTGAGGAGTGACTATGCTGTTTTCTGTTTCACCTAGAGCAATGGTCAGCAAACTGCGGCTCGCGAGCCACATGCGGCTCTTTCGCCCCTTGAGCGTGGCTCTTTCACAAAATACTGCGTGTGGGCGTGCACGTACAGTGCGATTGAAACTTCATGGCCCATGCGCAGAAGTTGGTATTTTGTGGAAGAGCCACACTCAAGGGTCCAAAGAGCTGCATGTGGCTCACGAGCTGCAGTTTGCTGACCACTAAAGAGGACTTTAAGTGTTGGCAGGGACATAGAGCACATCTTTCATCCAACTGACCAAACAGGTGACAGGGAAGCTGTCTTTCAGGCTCAGAGTGTTCTACAGCCAACCATGCGCCAATGACCCAGGTGAGTTACTGCCCACCAAGTAGTAGCATACCAACGCCTTCTTTGTGATGGTGGTAAAGCATTTCTTCAGAGATCCTTTTTTTCTTCTCTCCTGCTGTCCTCTCCTATATATTATCCTGCTCTATTCCCTCATGTAATAAGGGTTGAATTACGAAGTTTGAAGTGAACGGAGATATCCTAGTTGTCTATTTTATAGGTAAGTCTAAAAGTTCAGAGAGGTCCCTTGACTAATGCAATGATAAAAACGAAGAGCTGGAAGAAAAATGTATACCATTTAGTGGTCTAAGCAATTCAAATCCTGAACACCTGCTAACACCCTCTAGTCTCTAGCTCTGACACTTCAATGTAGAAAAATTCACTACAGTTAGAGGCGGTTCATTCCATGTTGGCCAAGTTGACATAATTCATTCAGGGCCAAACAATTACATAAACATGTGAGAACTTAATGTTTTAGTCTCCACAATATTGGAGTTTTTTAACAGGAGGATGGAAACAGCAGTTATTCCCAGAGTTCCGGTGGCAGAACTCCAGACACCATAGCACTTGGGCTGGTGTTTGAAGCATGGGTTTGGGGAAGAGAAAGCTCTCCTCCAAACCCTGCAAGTCACACCACCGTGGGCCACTACTCTCTCTGTTTCTGTGTAAGGGTTGAGTTTGCCTTTAATTTGGGGGGATGTGCTTACATCCTGTTGACACATGCATTTTCTGACAACAGTATGAATCAGGCAGAACAGGAAGATGATGAGGAGGCATAAGGTCAACCAGGAAAACAACAGCTGCTGGGGCATCACCTCACTTTGTGAAAAATGATAACAGACTGGTTAATTGCAGTGTTTTAGGCAACTCCCAGAGCTAATGTGGAAGCCTTTCCTTGATTCATAATTAGTCTTTATTCAATTAACAGCTTTATGCATATTATTCTTGGTGTGTAATACATGACTTGACATTGCACCTGGAAGATAGTTTCTACAAGAAAATCTGTTATGTGAATATTACTTTACTAATGCTCAGTAGCTTCAAATTCTAACAGGTTTCTTTCTTTCCCCAAGGGATGGGGGAGAACATATTAAAGCCTGGAATGTAAATGTCTAAAACCCAAAATAACTTGTCAGATTGAACCACCAAAATCATAAATCAAGCGTATTAACAGCATCTGATAAAGCTTATCTGCTTCATATCACCAGGGAGGCACTTGCTAGCAGGGCTTTGCAGATAGAATTTTCAGTAGATACCATCATTAGAACTCAGTGAAATAGCCATCCACGGGAACAGCTTGCAGCCATAGCTTCCATACGTAATTACAGAAATGATTACAGTAGCAAATATTAAAAACAGTGTAGTTATACATAATTTCTACAACAGGGGCAATCTAATCTACCAGCAGTAAAAACAGTAATAAGAGCATTGCCCAGTGATGTGACAAAGCAATTTGCAGTCAAGATGCCTAACAATAACATAAGTTTTCTTACAGCTGGATTCATTGTGAATACGGTTTGCTTACCATCCTGCTTGAGGGAGCTTAATTAAGACTGGGCGATAACCATGTCAGCTAATGCATGATACTAATAGACTTTTCACACAAAATGATATGATTCCTGGATTCCCTGAAGAGCTATGGCCTTGGGAAAGGATAATAAAGTCTCAGAAGGAAGGCAGCACTTGCTTCAGCCAGAGAGTGAAACTGTCCATTTCCATCAACATGATCAGTTCTTTATTCCTTTGAACCCCCATTTTTCTCCCTGGCATTTTATGCTCCTCTTAGCACTCACATGTCTCTAAGTATTATTCTATTTATTTGTATCCATACCAATGTCCCCCTATTACAGTTTAAGCTCTTGGATGGAGGAGACTATAACTGATTCATGTTCATAATCACTCCCTCCCCAGAGAGCCCATCACTCTGCTACAAAGTAAATGCTATACATGTTTGTCAAATTAAATTGATGAACCTGAGGTGTCAAGTTATATAATATAAATCAAACATTACTCTGAAACATCACACAAAGAAAACATAATCTATAATACCTGAGCCCTAATGGGAATGCGTTTGTTCATTTAAAGTAGGAATTCTCAACCGCCTCTGCTCATTTTATCATCTGTAAGGCTTTAAGAAAATCCTAGTTGTGAGGTACCATTCCAGATTATTTATTTCAGAATTTCTAAGAGTGGGGTCTGGGCATAGGGATTTTTAAAGCTTCCCCGGGGAGTCAGGGTTGAGACTCATGGATTTAAAAGATATGAATAAACACACAATGAGAGCATAAACATGGAAAATATCCAAATTATTAGAGGTGAAGTAATAACTTCCTTTGCTGGGTGTCTTTGGACATGTGCTTCATTCTCTAGGCCTCAGTTGGTTCCATAGTAAAATGAAGGGAGTTAATTATTATACAGTAATCTCTGAGCTATTTTTCATAATACAATTACATGGGTACATAACAGCACCAGCATCAACACCACCAGGCGAATGCCCAACTGCAGGCTACGAAGTCACAGTCCTCAACAATGGGGACCAGAAGTTTGTATTTTAAAAAAATTCTCCAAGTCACAACTGCTCTTTGAACAAGAACAATGGGACAGGTTAACCTTGTGGTTTGCTCTTGGAATACAAGATAAGCAAGAGAAAAACAAAGGGTTTTCAAAAAGCAGTATATCCAGATCTTGATTGCTAAATGTCATCTTCCAACACAAGGAACCAGGATTCCTTGGAGAAATGGGTAATTCTATGGCAGGGGAAGAGATTATATAAATAAACTTTGAGCATCTTGTAAGGCCAGAAAGTAATGGAGTTTTCAAAAAGCAAACTAATGTGGGCATGCCAAAGAGAACAGGGAGCCAACCTGGAACAGTCCCCAATGGCCAAAGGTGAAATGATTTGACCAAGAAAATTCTACTGGATTTTAACCCAAAGTATAAAGTAAATGTCCATGATTCCATACTAATATAAATGTTTGAATGAATAAATGCATGGGGGAGCAGGGATAAAGCTCCCTTAGGGAAGAATCTAAATAATATATGTAGGTATTTTTCTCCACTAGAAAGCAGAGAATACCTCCCACTTCCTTGAGTGTGGGCTGCATTTATTGACTTCTTCCAAAGAACAGAGTATGGAGAGGAAAAATAATCACTTTCCGGTGGAGAATCATGGCAGACAACACTTTAACCAAGGGGTGAGTCGTGTTGCTATCATGTGTCCTCCTGTAGGATGCCATGAGAAGGGCTTAATCTCTGTGGTCTTCCCCCAGCCTAGAACCCCAGTTCAATCATGAGAGAACATATCAGATAAACCCAAATTGAAGGACATTCTAGTACTGGACCAATACTACTAAAAATGGTCAAGGTCATGGATAACAGAAAAGACTGAGAGACTGTCACAGAGCAGAGGGGAGATGATAACTAAATGCAGAGTGTGATCTTGAAATGCATCCTGGATCAGAAAAAGGACATTTGTGGAGAACCCGGTGAAATCTGAAAAAAAAAAGCCTGTAGTTTAGTTAATAGTAACCACCAATGTTATTATTCTTTTAATTTTCATAAATCTACCATGGTTAGTGTAAGATATTAACATTAGGGAAACTGGGTGATGGATACATGGGACCTCTCTGTACTATCTTTGAAACTTTTAGTAAATCTAAAATATTCAAAAGTAAAAATGTATTTTAAAATATACACAAAAAGTAAAGCAAATGTAGGCATGAAAAAAATATGATTATAAACACATAAGCATTAATATTTAATATAGTACATATCCAACTAAAAAAAATAACTTGCACTTATTAAATCAGTCTGGTCTTAAAGCCACCAGGTTAAATTAGCATCGTGTACATTGTTCTCAGTGTGGCACCAGCGTGTCTTCCTGCCTTGCTTCCCAGGAACCAGTTAGCAGGAGGCACATTTCCTCATTTAAAAAATAAACCATGTCAGGTGCATCTAATTAAGGGCCCAAAAGCGTGTCGATTCTGGGTGAACTCACCATATGGCTGTAATGTGCTGTAAATATTTCATAATGATTTACACAACACATTTCTCTTGAGGCCTGAATCCCATCTTGAGCAGAATAAGACCCATGCTTACTAGTGGAGGTTAGTATCCCTTTGTTATTTCATTTTACAAAGTTAAAATTTCTCCAAACATAAAGGAAATCTCTTAGCTAAAGATGTGTCACTGACATAACTTCAAAATAGAAATTGCAGTTGCCAATTTTTGCTGGTCTTGTTTCCTAAATATTTTTGGGAAGCAGCCTTTTCGCCAGTTTTATCTCAAGTGCTTTAACAGGCCTCTCTCCACCTATTCTGTTCTGCTTCTTTCCTCTTATCTCTAGTATTGCCATCTCACCCAGAGTAGTCCATTCTAAGTTGTAAATATGACTTTGCCACTTCCCTTAGGATAACCCTCTTGCATCTATCTACTCATTATATGTTAAGCCCAAACTTCTTGGCATGCCACACCAAGTTTTCATTGTATTATCCTTATTAATTCTTTAGAGACTGTGAGAGGGAAATAGCAGCTGTTCCTCTCATAATAAGTTATGCTCTATATTACTAAAGTACCTATTTTCTGTATATAACATACAGCTATATGCTTATCTTCTCTCTTGTGGTTTTTTTGTGCTATGTCCCTTCCTTAAGTAAATCTTTAAATGGTCATTAGAGGTCCTCTCTTCTATGAGGTTTTCCTTAACAATACTTTCCGACCATCCTCCTTCCCCTGCAAACAAGCATCACCTCATTTTTCTGCTTCAATGTCATCTTGGATATACCACTATTCCCAACACTCTGCAGTGTGCAAGTGTCTATCTTATCCATCTTTGTATCCCCAGGGAAGAACACAGAACCTGGTATACAGGAGAGACTAAAAATTGTATTGAGCTGCTCTAAACAGAAATTCCTGCTCATTTAAATTAAAATAAATATTTTATTTCTCAAGGGACCCTCTAATTATCTAGAATCACTATGTATCTGCAGGGCTAAATTTAAGCATTTCCTCTCCTCATACATCTTCTCTGTAAAAAACAATGGTTCAAACTTGCATCACCTGTCAACTTTTTCCACTTAGTGTCAATCTCACATTTTTCTTTCTACCTCAGTGTCCAAGAGGAATTTTAAATAAATCCATTTTTATAATCCTTTTTCTACTTCTTCCACAGTGCTTGATTACATAAGATTTCCATTCATCTATAACCTAGGCTCTATGCTATGAACTGAGCATAGATATCCAAGAAAGATCAATTTCCAACCTCAGGGAGCTTGTAGTCTATTAATGGAGGGAGCCATATACACTGTGATGGAGCTAAGGCCACATGTGCCTGGGGAACACGGGCAGAGCTCCTAAATCATAGAAGGTTTTCCTGAAAAAATGCACTTAAGCTGGGATTGAAGGACTGATGGAAGTTACCTAGCTGAGGAAGGAGGTGAAGGGTGTCACAGATGGGAGAGACAAATCTGAGGAGGGACAGCAAGTGAAAGTGGTGGTGGCAGAAGGTAGCCCAATTATTTAGAGATCTCAAAGTAGCTGATATACATGAGATGGAGGGTGCAAATGAGATTGTACAGGGATGATAGATAAGAGATAAATCTTGAAGGCCTTTGTGACTAAGGTTGAATTTTAGGCTAGAAGCTACCAGGGGGCATTGAAGAATTTTAATGAAATTTATGTATTGAAAAGGTCTCTGAAGATGCTGAGAGTGTGCTGGAGAGGAGAGGAGTAAAGAAGAAAGAAGAAGACAAGTTATTCAGGCAGGAAAGGATTAGGGCATGGATAAAAGGAGTGGCGGTAGGTATAGAAAGTAGGGGAACCATACAAAGGTAGCATTTACAGCACTGCTGACCAGTGAGTGAGGACTTGATTAGATGACTCCACGTTTTCTGACTTGGACAGCAGACCCAATGGTAATACCTTTTCAAAGACAGGGATACTGCAGGGGGAGCATGTTTGAGGAAGAAAATGATGTTAAGTTTAAAACATGTTTGGATTAAGACCACTCTGAGCAATAAGTAAAAAAGGCAGTTGGATACTTTCTAGAGTTGGCCAAGTGGTCTACTTATCAATAACACATTGAGAAGCTACACATTTAGGTAAGATGCTCAGAGTGATTGCATTTGCGTTATTGCCTCATGTAAATTTAATGTTTTAGCAGAATAGTTAACAAAGTTTAGTTACGCAATGCCATATATGACATGCAGTTTAGACACCATCAGCTGCATGAGACAATTCAACACTCAGCAGCTGCAAAACAAGAATGTCAAAACAAAAAAAAAATCCAAAGAATTTATTTAAGTTATTTTGGGACTAAACATTTTTAAAGGCAATCAACCAAAGGAGCTAAAAAAACAA
>NW_006383011.1:13595671-13616062 GCF_000327345.1 Myotis davidii | reverse complement strand
ACACATACAGGTAGGGTGCCAACATTGGAGACCTGATGAACACCAAGATTAGTGAGAAGGCACAAGCAGAAGGTCAGAGAAATCCAAGAGAGAGAGTAGTAAAATGGCATAAAAATAAAAGTAAAAATTTTGAAAATGGAAGACGTGCAATCAACAGTATCAGAGATCACAGAGAAATTAAATAACTTAAGGTTAAAACTATCCTCCACTGACATATTCAACTATTTGGTTCATATAAAAAACTTACAGGCATTATTCACATTTGGACTTTAGCCTTATTTGGTATGTATAATGGTCCTCAAGACTAAAGAAGGAATTAATGTCATTACTTTTGTCAACTATCATGTGGTCATCAGAAATGCTTAGTAGTCCCAGTGTCAGCATGTAAGAAATCACATAACTCCAAAATCTGATTCCTATATATTGTGCATTAGGAAACGTCTCTCCAGAGGCCAAGAGAGGCGCTTACACAGTTCAGAGTATTCTACGGTAGGGTATGCCCCACCCCCTTTTTTATAACCTTACTTCAGTTAGGAAGTGCATTCTAGACCTAAAGATGTTACTAACTAGTTGTGTATTCTAGGGGAAATCACTTAATCTCTTTGGACATTTTTTATTAATGATGAATTACGGGACTTGACTCTTCTGTTATGAATGGATTGAGATAAATCATGGTCTGGAAGAGCTAATTGATGCTTCTCTATTGACTGCTGAATTTTCACCAAGTATACATTCTTTTTTAGAATTTATTTCTCTCTCTTGGTGGGAATGGGCCTTATTACCAATACCCTTAAACCCACCTACCTCCTAAATACTTGTTTCACTTTTGCTTCACTTTTCTTCCTACTCTGTGTGTTAGTCAGAGCTCCTTTTCCCTGTATACTTTCAAAATATCTTTTGAAAACCTCTGTTATAGCATTTATTACAATTTACACTAATCATAAGATAATATGCTCATTGAAGCAAAGACTTTATATTTGAGTATCCAAACATAGAGCACATGTCTGACACCAACTGGTGTTTAGTATACATATAGGAATTACTCAGGCAAAGGAATCAGTCAGCAGGGAGAGCGATGTCTAACTCAGTTTGCCCCAAACTCTGAATGAAACTGAAGATCTATGGATCTCTCATTGTGTACAGATCGACAAGAGTTCATGGACTCGGACTCTATAAATGGTTTCCAGGGAAGTTCATTGGGATGTTCTATTTAATTAAATGGTGATGTGGAATCACCAACAATGAGATCCTAGAGGGCAACCAGTCTATCCACTTTGAAGCAATGCATATTGAAGCATAACTCTTCTGGGTAGGATCTATGGGGAGATGGATGATAACAGAATACCTTAACAGTTGCCGCTGTTAAGGAAGGATGCTTTATTAAGTGCCTGGTACAACAGAATTCCAAATAGGGCAGAGCCACCATCCATAGAGAGAGTGGTGCTAGCAAGTTGACTTACCAAGGGAAGGTCTGAAAGGCACAAAGACAATGCCCAACTCTCAAAATGAGTTCTTCCAGGCTAAGCAAAACCAGCCGTGGCATGCATGTGGTATTTTGACGGCACTCATTTTGAGTCAGTTCCAGAGGATCTTAGCTGTTGGATGGATGCCTCTTTGTGTCATAGTATTGTGTGTTGCTGTGCCAGTATCTAGCTGCTAGTAAGCGTTTATAGGTGCTGATATATTGATGTGTTTCATAACCCATTTTAGAAATGGATAATTACCACTGGATACTGAATAGATGTGCAATGTGAGATGTAGACTATAAAGTAGATTTAAAGATAAAGATATTATTAACTTCTAATTTTTGGCCCTTTTATCAAGTAGACTTTTATTTAGCAGTAAACTAAAATAATCTGACCTTATTTCTTCTCATAAACATTCTCATTTATCTCAGGGATATTTTAGCTTTAATTGGGAATTAGTTATAGGTATTTAGTTCTTTAAATATTTATAACTGGATATGGCGGGTTTAGCTCCTATTTGTAAGAGGCATTCTCTTTAATCAAAATATCAACTAATCTTTCTTATAGAGAGAGTTTGTAATGATAATAATGGGAGTTTCTATAAAAATCTTTAAAACGTGGAACAGCATTTTAACAATAAAATTAATACAGAAGTAAACACAGTCAAATCTTAAATATATAGTGAGCATCTACCACATGCAAAACACCATGTAAATGCAGAGAAACATAAGAATATCAAGATACTTCATGACTTCAATGTTTAGTAGGAAAGAAAATGCTGGAGACAAATAACTGTGGTACAAGACAGAATGGGATATTTGTGATAAGAACCATAACATTTTGCTAAATGAATAGACTATAGTCAAGTTACAGTGATTATTTGAAATGATGTAATTAAGAATTAGGTAACCATTACTAGTTGAGCAACTTTTATTTCAAAGCAGAGCACAAGGTTCTGTGGTGAAATATAGATAAAAGACTTGTTTTTATCCTTCAGAGAGGAATTTAGGTCATAAGGTCCGTTTTAATAAATAGAATCACTAAAAAGTAGTCTTGATGCTCTAGAATTCTAGAAAATGGTAGACAGATGCTCTGTTAAGAATCTAAACAATATTCATTGAATATTATTTAAACTAGGCATTATACTAATTTCCAGAGTACTGACTCTGAAACGTGTCCCACATACAAGCAATTCAGGGGGAAAATAAGAAAATACTATTTAACATAGGGAGTAGCAAAATGTCAGACTTGGAACTCTGGATATGAATTGAGAATCTGAATAAATGCAAAAAGGATTTAACCTAATTTGCTAGAGCAGCATGCTATACAGGCATATGGCAATAGAATGAGATTCAGTTCAGGGACCATTGCTTATCATTATTCTTCATTTCTCTGTATCTTAAGCCACACTTTGTGAAGGAAAGTACCACCCAGTGCTAATATACTTGCCCTTTGATTCTAAAGATCCATAGAAGTTCAGCACTAAAACTCAAACAAGGAACATTTTCTTTTTGTTATTTTCAAAGAATAGTGACAATTCAACCTCTTCCTAAGAGCTGCTGAGCTGCAGATAAAGACCATTTCAAACCAGGGGAATAATAATTACCACTTCTTTTGACAGCACTGCCCGCAGCTAAAATGACTGGCAGAACTCACTTTCTGGGTACCAGGGAAGAGGTTCTCATACCTGTCTATACTCAAGCTGTGCTACTTGACAACCCAAGATCTTGAAGAAACTTGGAAAATATATTCAGTAAAGCAGATGTTTTTCTATATGATATGAAACACCCAAGAGCTTCAAATGCTATTTTAAATACTCAAAAATTAATATAATAAATTCATCTTATTGCTAGAAAATTGTTATGTTTTCAAAGTGTGGACCCCTGCCCTTCAATCTCAGAGCCATTTAGGAGACTTGCTAAACATACTCATTTCTAGGTTTCATTCATTTCTATTAAATCAGCATTCTAAAGGTGGAGACTAGACAACTGAACTTAATCTGCTCATATAAGTTTGATATTCACTTATCTAAGTTGGAGGATGTCCCGTAGGAAGATTAAAAACACACAGAAAATATTTGGGAAATTCAAATAGCATTGATAACTAAGGGTATCATATATTATATGCCGAAAGAAAACAGTTAACTTTTTCTGAGTAGCTACTAAATGTGTTGCATTGTTCATATAGAAGCAACCCTCCAATTATATAGCAGATAAACCACATTGAGAAGAGCTTCCCAGGAGACTCATGCTTATGAAACAGAAACATTATTAGACTGAAGGAGCATAAGAGCTGCCTTCCACACATAAACGTGGTTAATTACTATCAGATATTGGATCCTTGCAGATGAAAAGAAAATCTGGCAACAATCCAATACTTCACACGGGCTGCCTTATGAGACAGCCAGAGGTGCCTGCCAGGACTCATCTCTGTCTTAACAACTTACTTTTTCATGCATGCTGGAGCCATCAGTTCCTAGAGGTGATACCTGATTGTTGCCTGCTGGGAATCTGTGCTTGAGTCATAAAGAATATATGGAGCATTTGATTGTGAAACTTACAGTGTTTATAAACTACTTTTGAAAAGAAAAAAGAATTTCAAACTCCCCAGAAGTTTCCATTATGATACTCTGAAAAACAGGAAATGGGAACAGGTAAACACCTCACCACATTTCAGCAAAGCCACACTAGGTAAATGCTTTCTGGACAAAGCAAATTTAATGAGAGCCTGTACACATCAACTTGTCCATGAACTTAAGATCCAAAAATGGTGTTACTGAGGCACTCAGTTATAAGAATCAAAGATAATGCATTCACTCTAAAGTTTCAAATAGAAACTCCATGTATACAGATGTTTTTGTTCTTCAACAAAGAGTGAAGAGAAAAATAAGAACAGTAACAATATGGAGCATGTAAAAGATTTTATAATAACAAGAAGCAGAATATATATAAGATAAGTATACTAGAGAAAAGGATCACTACAGGAAGCAAGAGACGATTTTAGACTGCATGTGCTTTGTGTTCTCAATGAAATATAGGAAAAAAATTCAGCCTAATAAAAAAGACACAAAACTTAGATTAAA
Source organism: Myotis davidii (assembly GCF_000327345.1). NCBI lineage: Eukaryota > Metazoa > Chordata > Mammalia > Chiroptera > Vespertilionidae > Myotis > Myotis davidii. The sequence continues at coordinate 13,611,514 of NW_006383011.1, read as the reverse complement.
ATGGAGCTGCCAGAGAGAAGAAAATAATGTAGGAAAGCCAAAAGCATAAAAGGAGAATTAAAACTTTGCATTGAATATATTAAGAGGAAATTTCTTTATTGGAGACAATAAATCAATAAAGAAAATTTCAGTTAATCTTTGAAGAAAATAAGAAAAAAAAACACTTTAGAAATGCACTTATGGAATAAACACACTCCTCTCAGTCTTCGAGAGATCAATTGCACCACACAGAAGTAAGGGGAAGTAAATGGGTGCAAGTCACTGCTGGTAGGAATGTAAAATGGTGTAGTCACTATGGAAAATATTATGGAGAGCACTTAAAAAACACACCACAAACTACCCCATAGTTTAGCAACCCAATTTATGAGTACTTACCCCAAATAATTGAAATCAGGACTTTGAAGAGATATCTGCACTACCATGTTCATTGCAGCATTATTGACAATAGCCAAGTGGTGGACCTAACTGTCCATTAAAGAATGAATGGATGAAGAAAGTGTAATATATACCTACAATGGACTGTTAGTCAGCCTTGAAGAAGAAGGAAGTCCTGTTATAATCCACAATGTAGATGAACATTATGTTGAATGAAATACGTCAGCCACTGGAGGACAAATAATGCATGATTCCCCTTATATCCAGTATCTAAAGCAGCCAAACCCATAGGAGCGGACAATAGAATGGTGGTTGCCAGGGGCTTGGAGGAGGGGGAAATGAAGAGTTGCTATTCAATGGGACTAAATGTTAACCAGGCAAAATGAAAAAGTTCCAAGTACATACAGGTAACTACTGTGTACAACATTTTTTTGAGTGTAGAGTTCATGTTATGTGTTTTTACCACATTTTTCTTTTAAAAAGTGGACCCTATACTTCCCAGTTCTGTTGAATACTGTTTATGGTTGCCCATTGTGGGTCAGAGGCATAGGAAATAGGGAGATCAGGGACTGCAAAAAAGAGTGCTTTACTTTTTTGTTGTTGTTGTTAATCCTCACCTGAGGATATTTTTCCATTGATCTTAGAGAGTAAGAAGGTAAGAAGGAAGGAAGAGAGGAAAAGAGGAGAGAGAGAAAGAGAGCGAGAGAGAGAGAAACATTGATGTGAGAGAAACGCAACAATTGGTTGCCTCCTGCACACTCCTCAACCAGGGCTAGGGCTGAGGAGAGCCTGCAACCAAGGTATGTGCCCTTGACCAGACTCAAACCCGGGACCCTTTGGTCTACAGGCTGATGCTCTATCCACTGAGCCAAACCGGCTAGGGCAAGTTGTTTTCCCTTTTAACTTTATATACAATGTTACTTTCTTAAATTTTCAAAAACAAGCATGCCATTATGTGTTATTTTTGTAATATGGAAATTAAACAGCATGTTCCTGGTTTAAAAAAAAATATATATATATATGGGTTACTTCCCATCATTTTACTTAACCCTTTGAGCACAAAAGCCTTCTTTCCTTAGGTCAGTGAGACAGCATGGGATTATGCTCATGGATGAGTGTGTTTTCGATGCCTCCAGGAACTGAGGAAATGAGGATCATGTGCTTTTGCAGACTCACTGTGTCCACTGTGTAATGGATTTAGGCCAAAGTTTTGCTTATTTCCTGGCTCCCATAAGCATCCCCTCTGATGAGTAGCTGCAGAGGTAGTTTCAGTGTTCCAAGGATTGCCTTAGTTCAGAATCACCATCTTATCCTAGAAAAGCCTGTTTCCCTCTTCCTTGGGCACAGTCAGCTTGGTAAATAATTGCAGGTCTTTTTGCAGAAGGATAGGAAGAAAATTACTGGCTACACCCATGGCAACAAGATCCAGCCTCCTCTATGTGCACAGCATTTCCTGTCTATGAATTAGGTCAGGTCTTAGAATTGAATGGGAGGCTATGATTATTGTGGGACAAAACTGTTCTCTTTTCACCATATTTTTTATTATATATATAATGTATTATATATAATATATATATATTTATTTATTTTATATATAAAATAGAGGCTTGCATTTGTTAATTTTCTAATGTTAAATCAATTGTCATTCCTGGGATAAATTCAACTTGGTCCTACATTGTTATATTTCTCATATCTTGCTAATATCTTCATTTTCATCTGTGTGCACAAGTGAAATTGGTATGTAGTTTTTATTCATAAAGTGATCTTATCAGTTCTGGTACCGAGAAAATGGTACCAAAGCTTTGACTTAAGTAGTTCCCTCTTTACTTATTCTCTGTATAGATTTTAATTTTGTTTTCTTAAATATTTGACAGATCTTTCCAGGGAAATCCACTTATGGCTTAACTGTTCTTTGTGCAAATATTTTTGACTACTATATTTTTTTACTGGTCATAGATCCATGAACTTTTCCATTTCTTTTTTTTTTTTAAATATATTTTATCGATTTTTTACAGAGAGGAAGGGAGAGAGAGAGATAGTTAGAAACATCGATGAGAGAGAGACATCGATCAGCTGCCTCCTGCACATCTCCCACTGGGGATGTGCCCGCAACCCAGGTACATGCCCTTGACCGGAATCGAACCTGGGACCTTTCAGTCCGCAGGCCGACGCTCTATCCACTGAGCCAAACCGGTTTCGGCAACTTTTCCATTTCTTGAACAAGATCATTGATGTCAATTTTTCTAAAAATTTGGTCTTTGTTTCTGAGTTTGAAATTTCCTAGAATGAGATTTTTCATAGTATGTTCCTACTACCTCTTTGAAGGTAACAAATGCAAGCCTCTATTTTATATATAAAACAAATAGATATATATATTATATATAATACATTATATATATAATAAAAAATATCGTGAAAAGAGAACAGTTTTGTCCCACAATATGCGGTTCTCTTTGTGTGATGCTGGGAGTCAGCAAGGAAAGGCCAGCTGCGGAGGGGCAGACCTTGGTTACACACAGATCTTCCGTTGCACTGTTGCTTGTGATACCTTGGAAAGCTGGCCTGCAATTAGAGTTTATAACTACAGTAATATATGCAAAATCCATTATGTCTAAATATTAAATTCTCATCTTTGGTCATGACTCTCTTCTCTGTTACATCTAATTTTACCAGAGTTTTGTCAATTGCATTAGTCATTTATAAGAAATAACTTTTGACTTCATTAATATTCTCTGCTATTTTAGGTTATTTTCTATTTAATACATGTATCTCCTTATTTTTATTATTTCCTTTCTTCTACTTTCTCTGTATTCATTTTGGATGTCTGGACAGTTATTAAGAAATATATAAATATCTCTATTCTTTAATTCCCCCTATTGCTAACATTTGCAAATTTGTATAACACAGATGGTAACTAGAAGAGCAATGTGGCACTTTATAAAAAATTACAAGTTAATCTAAAATATGCGGTTCTCTTTGTGTGATGCCAGGAGTCAGCAAGGAAAGGCCAGCTGCGGGGGGGGCAGACTTTGGTTACACAGAGATCTTCCGTTGCACTGTTGCTTGTGATACCTTGGAAAGCTGGCCTGCAATTAGAGTTTATAACTACAGTAGAATTGGTTAGAAAACTAGAGAATATTGCTATGTGTTAGCTTCTTTTTTGTTGCCTTTTTTGTTTGTTTGTTTTTAGTTTGAACAGCTGTATTGTAATGTAGGCTAGTTAGAATGAGTGGCCCTGAGGAGGCAGCCTTAGTAGTAGATAAAACTGCAACCTTAAGTCTTTTCCAAGCAGTTCCTATTAAGAGTTTTTAGCAAGACAATGAAAGTGAGCTCAGATTCAGATGTGTAAAAATCAGATTAAGATGTGAGCTTCCAGTCTATTAAAGGTAGAGTTAAAGAGGCCACTAAATTAAAGACCAGTGTGTTTAAATAAAAAATGTATATTTTGCCGAAACCGGTTTGGCTCAGTGGATAGAGCATCAGCCTGCGGACTGAAGGGTCCCAGGTTCGATTCCGGTCAGGGGCATGTGCCTTGGTTGCGGGCACATTCCCAGTGGGAGATGTGCAGGAGGCAGCTGATCCATGTTTCTCTATCATCGATGTTTCCAACTCTCTATTCCTCTCCCTTCCTCTCTGTAAAAAATCAATAAAATATATTTAAAAAATGTATATTTTGCTTAAGATTATTTAGACAGAATTGACTAGAAGCCTACTAAATTTTTTTAAGGAATTGTATTGCCAAAGAAACACAAACCACCTATACACGCTTGTCATTTTTCTAACCTTAAAGCAAAACTCTGGCCCCAAACCTGTACGTCAAGATGTGAACTATACACTCTACCCAGCTTCTAAAAAGAACATAATTTCTCATGGTTTGAATATGAAGGATGATGAAAGTCTCCCAAAGAACTAAACCAGGAGCCACAGTGACAATATACAGAGGGCATGATAATGAGCTGTCATATGGGTTAACCTTGGAACTTAATTCAGCGACACAAGATTTTTCACCACTTTTGACCAATAGGATTCAATAGCTGCTATGAATTTCCCATGCTTCCTTCCAAAAGAGAATTTTTAATGGATTTGTGCTATTTTTGTTCCACCATTTAATGTTGGTGTAGAGAACAGAAAAAGACATTTTATTTCATGTTTTAATATCCTGAACTAGATGAGCCACATCAGAGAGGAATTATCTTTTTTGGAATAGTCACTGCCTCTACAAGACAGACAATTTCAAAGTTGCATCTGGTTCAAAGTCCATCTCTGGGTGATGTGTGGCCCTCCCCCTCAGATCTTTAATATATTTTTATTTATTTCTGAGAGCAAGGGAGAGGGAGAGAGAGATAGAAACATCCATGATGAGAGAGGATCATTGACTGGCTGCCTTCCTCACACCCTACACTGGGGATCAAGCCCACAACCCAGGCATGGGAATCAAACTGAGGCCACTTGGCTCATAGATTGATGCTCAACCACTGAGCCACACCAACCAGGTGCCACCTCAGGTCTTGATGTGGCTCCTGAGGTTGTGGTTTGGGTTGTAAGAAGAGGGGATTTGAATGTTTAAAGGAGAGATAAGCAGTAGATTGTGGCAAGGACTGAGAGGTGCCCCTCACATATCCATTATCCTGAGATAACTTTAGGGAGGCGCATGGCTGAACACTTATGAGGACAATTTCTAGCCTCCCTTGCATGGATTGTGCCTGGCCAATGGTTACAAGTCAAAGTAACATAACTTCTGAGGTTGTGCATCTAAAAGAAGTCGCATGACTGTCCCTTTTTTTTTCCCATTAGCTTTTCCCGCTGGTTGGCTGAATGTGAACTGGCTTAGCAGGAGCAGAAAAGTTATTTAAGATTGGCAGACATGTAATAAAGATGATTTAGCAGCACTAAATAAAGCCCTTGGTCTCCAAAACAGTGAAACCTTTGTATAAGCCCTAGACAAGTTATTGTTGGACTACTACATGAGAGATATATGAGCTTCTATTTTGGTCTTCATTATAAGAAATGAATCTATATCCTAACTGGTATAATGCTAATGGAAGTAATTTTGATGTCTGTGTGTGGGTAACTGAAAAGTTCTCCATTATTCTTTCTACACATTTAGAAACTTAGTATTTAAACTTTGAACAACATTTGAAGCTATTTGTGAAGATAGCCCTGCTCCCTTTTGATGTGTAACAGTTATAAGGTCAAAGCCCCAAGAATACTTTTTTGCTTTCTTCAGTCTATGACTAGTTGGAAAGAATATTGGTTTGGTGTTGAGATTCCAGAAAATATAGAAATTCAAACTGCATGATAGTTGATAAAATAAATTTTATCAGGAAAATGAGAAAGTGTCTTCATAAAATGAACTTTAGAAAGCTATAGGAAGGCAATCTGGGTATTTAGCTGGAGGATGAATACTTAGATGACTATATTAGACCAGCAGAAAAAAAGTTATTTTTTCTTTTTGGATTCTGTATTACATGTAGAATTTCAAAACTCTTAACCTCCCAAAACCTCCCAAATGCATCTTAATAGCTGGTGATTTTCTGTGGTTTAGTCTCTACTTCCAAAAACAATTGTACTCTATAGGTAGATGAACAAACTGAGTTATAAGACATGTACAAGGTCATTTTTCTGAGCCACTAATGGAAATTGGACTGCATTTTTGAACCCTTTCTGAAAACAGTTTAATTTCATTTTCACTGCACTGTCCATGCCAGAAATTTTTCTATAATATAGATAAAATGTTATTTTGCATGACTCTCTGACTTTCACATTTTTCTTATCCTGTTTTTAGAGGGCTGTGTTTTTCTCCCCCGCCCCCGCAAATCCAACCTTTGGCATCGCATTTCTAGATCTTAGGTAGTATGTGTGCATTATAGAGCTTTGCACACTTAAGGAACTTGCACGTAATAAGTTCAAATCACGGAAGCTCATTGAGATGTGAATAGAAGTGCTGCAAAGAGAAGAGGCATAGAGATTATTTCTCACACGGTCAGCCCAGATGGGTTCTTTACGGATGTGTTTGTTTTGTGTTTGTTTTCTTATGGATTTATGTAATAATTTTAAGGGGCTCTTTGTATGTGATAAATGAAATGTAATAAATTAAAATGAGGTCTTCAATTCTGTTTAACTGAAGTGAAAACTCATATCATAGCCAATCATCTGGCTATAGATTGGATAATATGCAAGCACCAATTCTCTTTTTCCTGGGCATGCAGCAACAGATCTTACATGTCTTTTCCTGTCATAGTTTTCCAGGGTTTGGCTACTCTGAAAAAGTAGCATGATAATAGGCTTCTCTTCATTTTTCCCCAAAATTATGCTTTCCTGTTCTATAGTTTCAAGGGAAGGAGAATTTGATTTTTTCTAGCTCTTTCCATCAATGCTTGAGGAAAGACATAGGTTCTTAAAAACACCAGTTAAACCAGAAAGCAAAGAGTTTGGCAATGACTCAGTGGGTCAATCAATCAAAGCAGTATATCTTTCCAACTGTGTGGAATGTTGACATATTAATAATAATAACTACTATTATTATTCCATAACTACACAATCAATAGGACGAGGTTTCTCAGAGACCATACTTTTGCTTCATTTGTTTTTTACCCCTGCCTTTCCCACAACCATTTAACAACTAGAAGATCCACATCTATGCTCTTCTGCTCTGTTTATAAGTAATAATAATAATAAATAATAAAAACATTTTGCCACTGATTAGCTAAGTGAAACTCATCACTTCCTCTTTCCTAAATCAAATCCGCTTCCTTTTAAACTGCTATCTCATTGCCATTAAATCACTTGAAGCTGGAAAACTTCTGCACGTTCAGTGTTCTTTTGCAACACACACACACACACACACACACACACACACACACACACTACTTCTCTCTATCTCCTCACCCCCAGTCTTTATTCTGGCAGTGTGCTGATTTCCCGAAATTATTTTCCTTCCTTGTTGACGTTCCTCCATGCCTATTTTTTTCTTTATTATGCTGAGACTTTATTAACTCTATAGATATGTGAGCATCCTCCATATTAGAATGTACAGGTCCTAGAAAGATTTGATCCCTTTCTTTTTTCATCTATAAGGATAAATAGTAATTGATGCTATAATTCCTTTCCTTCCTTCCCCATTGAAACCTCCATGTCCCTAGTTCCAGCCACTCTAGGTCCTGTGCTGACTCCCAAATTACTCTTCCCACCTCTGATTTCTTCTCACTCTAGTTATCCAAGGCATCAAAGTGATTTCTAAACACAGGTTTGATGATGTTATTATCCTGCTCAAAGGTGCCTCACCTTCATTCTCTTTAGCATGGTATTCAAGGTCCTGTATGATTTGACCTCAGCCTGCCTTATCAGCCCCTCTTTGCCACTCACACCTGCTAGGTTTGCACATGCAGCTTCTTCACTTGCAGGCCGCTTCCCTTCAGCAAGATCTGTTTGGAACCCAATTTAAATCATAAGGAACCATAGGATCCATATTTTAATTCTAAATTAATAAAATACCTCTCCCCTCCTCCCATCAATGCCTATTTAAAAAATAAAATAAGGGCCGAAACCGGTTTGGCTCAGTGGATAGAGCGTTGGTCTGTGGACTGAAAGGTCCCAGGTTCAATTCCGGTCAAGGGCATGTACCTTGGTTGCGGGCACATACCCAGTAGGAGATGTGCAGGAGGCAGCTGATTGATGTTTCTCTCTCATTGATGTTTCTAACTCTCTATCTCTCTCCCTTCCTCTCTGTAAAAAATCAATAAAATATATAAATAAATAAATAAAATAAGGGATATTCCAGATTTTAGGGTATCTTTAGTACCATAAATTTAATTGTGTCAGAATATTCTTTATCAACTATTTAATACACCATAAATACACACAAGATAATTGTTTTTATCTTGAAATAGGCTAAACATGTATGTATTTTAATTTCATTTTAAAATTCAAAGAAAATTACCCATGCTAGAGGCTATTATTCAAGGAAACACATATGCACTCCCAAACACCTTATTAATGCTTTGTTTCCTCAATTACTTCTAAAGTTATTCAATTGTGACTACATTAGATTAGATAATTAACTGGAGAGTAACTTATTTGGCATAAATGCTTCAAGTACAATATTATTTAGAGCTATTTTTCTAGAATTTGGCTTTAGCTATGTCTTTAAAAATAGTAGTTTGGTGTTAAATTTTGAAATAAAAACCCTCTTTGTTTTCCCATTGCCCAGCACAGTGTAACATAGGTAAAAGTGCTCAATTGACAATTATTGAAAGCAAGAGATTTGTTATAATGCAGCGAGAAGTAAACCAACACTTTAACTTTCAATAAAAAAAAATCACTTACTATATGTAAGGCAATAAGAAGGATAGAAAGAGCAATGCTGCCAACCAGGCACCAAGATCCATGCTGTCTGTAGAATAAGCTTATATACCTTTGGAAAGATGAGATCGCAAGTGCCCATGTGAATAGCTCAGGTACTTGCACATAAATGATGTAATCTCTCTATATAAAAGCCTAAGCGACCATTATGACCGGACGACCAGACAGCCAGATGACTGGCAAGTAGTTATGACGCACACTGACCACCAAGGGGAAGATGCTCAATGCAGGAGCTGCCCCCTGGTGTTCAGTGTGTTCCCACAGCCAACCTCCCCTGGCCGGCCAACCTCCCGTGGTCCTGATCACCAACCAGGCCAAGGGACCCCACCTGTACACGAATTCGTAACAGTAATAAAAAGATAATGATTAATAGTTATTGAACATTTACAATATGCCAATATCTATGCTAACTCTTCCAGGCACTGAATCATTGAATCTTCATAGACAGTCTGTAAGGCATGAGCTACTATTATCCCCACTTCAGAGACTGAGAAGGATTCTGGAAGTTATATATACTTGTAGCTTTACTCAACTAGTACAGGGTAGAGCTAGATCAAGTTTTTCTGAGTTAATAACTTCATAATACTGTAAAATGGAAACTTTAGCCTTAAACGGTTTGGCTCAGTGGATAGAGCATCGGCCTGCAGACTGAAGGGTCCCAGGTTCGATTCCGGTCAAGGACATGTACCTTGGTTGCGGGCACATCCCCCGTAGGGAGTGTGTAGGAAGCAGCTGATCAATGTTTCTCTCTCATCGATGTCTCTAACTCTCTATCCCTCTTACTTCCTCTCTGTAAAAAATCAATAAAATATTTTTTTAAATAAAATGGAGACTTTACTTCTGTCTTGGCATTACTAAGATGGTAGAATTTAATGATGAGTAGAATCACATATATTCACTACAAGGTAAACATTTAAAATATTTTCTTTTATATATCAGAGCACAATTAAGACACAATTTCTGTGTGTTTTCAGCTTATATATGGAGAAGGAGACTTCCCCAGGGATTTAAGATAACCTTTGGTTAGAACTGACACTTAGCCATGTTTATTTCTACACTGTTTTGAAGTCTTCATGTATTTATTATCATAAATACTGGTAAATCTAGTGTGGCATACACTGGAAATTTCCGTTTCTAAAAATCCATCCTAGATCATTTAACAGGACTCAAAAGATCTCTGTTTCTTAATATTGCAGAAGTAACTATGTTATATTTTAAGTCACAATTTCAAAACATCATCAGCATACACAATCAAATTATTAATTGAGTCTATAGCAAATATTGAAACAGGTGCATATATAAAGATCTACTTTGATAATTGAAATATATTTTGAATAAACAGCAAACAGTTATATCTTAAGCTGTCATTACTGTGGCATTCAAATGAAAGGAGATTCATGAATGATTATGCAAATTTCAAGAAACACATTCAAAATGTAGTTTAAAAACAGTGTGCAAAACATGAAAGGATTTCTATTTCTTTTTAAAAATATATTTAATTTATATTTTTTACAGAGAGAAAGGAAGAGGGATAGAGAGTTAGAAACATTGATCAGCTGCCTCCTGTACACTCCCTACTGGGGATGTGCCCACAACCAAGGTACATGCCCTTGATCAGAATCAAATCTGGGACCCTTGAATCCGCAGGCCAACACTCTATCCACTGAGTCAAAGTGGTTAAGCCAAGATTTCTATTTCTTGTTTCCTTTGCTGAGTTAATCTACTTGTATCTCAAAAATCTAATATTTAAGAAGGAAGAAACTGGTAATTTATTAGGGAATAAACTGGCATAGATAGAACTTTGTAAAGTTTCTATAAATATTTTCAGTCAGTTACAGTTGGCCAAGAATTTTGAAAATTCATGATAAAAACAGAACAATTCATAGGGACAAAGACAAAGAAAATGGATTTTCAACCCATGAGACAGCATATAAATTAAAGGGATAAAACAAAGGAAGATGAGATTCATCTAGTCATTATTCATTCATTCAGTAGGTTTTTTATTAAGCACATTACTGTGTCAGATACCCCAATGGACAGTGGCCTCTGCTCTCAGAGTGATAGGTACAGAAATTTTGAGACTAATAGTCCAATTCATTATTTAACTACAACTATGATAAATGCTCAAAGGAGATGTTAGGGTGAACTGTGAGTGTAATAAGAGAGCTTCTATTAGTGGAGGGGGCAAGAGAAAGGGGGATGTGGCAGGGCATCAAATACCAGTTCATTAATGAAACAAGGTTTGAGGCTGAGATCTCAACTAACTAGGTCAAATAACTAGTGAAGAAAGCAGAATGCCAGATGATTTTGTGATGTGAAGATCAGTAGGAAATAGAACTTCATGGACATGACATAGGATGGAATAATAGCAATGGAGAAACAGTAACCTCTAACACTTGTGTAATGTTATTATTTATGTGCCAGGCATTATCCTAGGACAGTGATGGTGAACCTTTTGAGCTCGGCGTGTCAGCATTTTGAAAAACCCTAACTTAACTCTGGTGCCGTGTCACATATAGAAAGATTTTGATATTTGCAACCATAGTAACACAAAGATTTATATTTTTGATATTTATTTTATATATTTAAATGCCATTTAACAAAGAGAAATCAACCAGAACAATGAGTTTGCGTGTCACCTCTGACATGCGTGTCATAGTTTCGCCATAACTGTCCTAGGAGCTTCACCTATATTTACTTAATTTACTTCTCATAGCAACACTCTGAGTTCAGTTTTATTTTCTCCTTTTAAAGATGGAAGAACAGAGGCAGAACAACTTTCTCAGGATCATGATGCTTATCTGTGGTAGAGCTGATTTGATCCTGGGCCATTTGGTTCTAGAGACTATGCTGTTTGATTTCTACTCACTCAGATTGGGCTGACATCGGAACTAAGTCAATCATCTAATGAAAGGGACAAAAGATCATTTTGTGGTGTGATTGTCCAGCATCTATGTGAGTTTCTACAGCAAAAACTTTTATAGTAAAATAAGGTAGTTGTCAGATTTGGAAGTAACTTACGGTAGGGTAATATTCAAGAAAAAATGCTATTTTTAGAAGCAATACTGCATATTGGTTAAATTTACTCTGGAATCAGATAGCCAGGATTCAATTCTCTGCTGCATCCTCCTTCCCCTCTTATGTGAGGTTTGGCAATTTTCTTCAGCTTTCCAAGTATCAATAAATAGCTGTATGCCCTAACCAGTTTGGCTCAGTGGATAGAGCATTGGTCTGCGGACTGAAGGCTCCCGGGTTCGATTCCGGTCAAGGGCATGTACCTTGGTTGTGGGCACATCTCCAGTGGGGTGTGTGCAGGAGGCAGCTGATCGATGTTTCTCTCTCATCGATATTTCTGACTCTCTATCCCTCTCCCTTCCTTTCTGTAAAAAATCAATAAAATATATATATATAAGTAAATAAATAGCTCTACAATTAGGATGATAATGATGTCTTTACTAAGGCTTGAAATGAGGTTTACATGAGATAATAAATGTTCAGTATATCTCTGCTGCAGAGTAATTGCTCAATATATGTGATGTTAGCTATTATTATTAGCAGGGGAAATAGATTGAAAATGAATGTCAAAGAGGACGTTGAATACCTTGCATAAGAGTATAAATGTTATTCCATAAGTAACAGGAAGCCATTGAAGTTTCCTGAAAAAATAATTATTTAAACATATATGATAAATTATTGATATCCTACAGCCTACGAAGGGCTTCCAAACACATTATTATAATTTAATCCTCCCTTATCTTGAGGGCATGATATTTTGATTGTGATTTTACAGATAAAGAGACTAAAACTGCACTAACCGGTTTGGCTCAGTGACCCTTGGCCTGCAGACTGAATGGTCCCAGGTTTGATTTCGGCCAAGGGCATGTACCTTGGTTGCGGGCACATCCCCAGTAGGGGGTGTGCAGGAGGCAGCTGATCGATGTTTCTCTCTCATCGATGTTTCTAACTCTCTATCCCTCTCCCTTCACTCTGTAAAAAATCAATAAAAATATATATATTTTAAAGAGACTAAAATTTAGGGAACTTCCATGACTTGTCCAAGAGTTCACAGGACTTAGTAGAATAGCTATGATGTAGATTCAGGACTTCAAATCAGAGGACAGTGTGTTTTATCCCCCTACCACAATTAGCAGATGATTTTAAAAGACATTGTAAAGAGGTTATATTGAAAAACTAAGGAGAAGAGCTGTTTTGGTAATTCCAAATTTGAAGTGCAGAATTTTTAAATTCAGTTTTAAGCATGTTGATGGGAGACACATGTCTGGTAAAGGAACATAGGTATCTATTTAGAGAAGCTGAAAACTTTGATATTGACTCTATCTCTGTCACATCTTCGCTTTATAACAAGTTGTAGATAAGTCATTTAACCTTCATGGCTGTCAGTTTCCTCATTTGAAAAAAAGATATAATCCCATTTCTTGTGATTTTTCCAATGGATCAAATGTGATACCCCCACCCCCCCCACCCCAAAGCCACAATAAACAAAACAGAAAACTCAAAAAAATAATACACTTATAAAATACTATTGTCACTTTAAAAACTAAAGTTTCCAGCCCTGGCTAGTGTGCTTGGTAGGTGGCATCATCCTGTGCATGGAGGGATTGCTAGTTTGATTCCTGGTAGAGGCACATGCCCCTGTTGCAGGCTCAGTCCCCTGGGGGAGGTGGCGGGGGGGCATGCAGAAGGCTGCTGATTGATGTTTCACTCTCACATCAATGTATCTCTCTTTACCTCTCTCCCTGAAAACCAATAAAATGTTCTTTGAAAGGAAAATAACAACAACAAACTAAAGTTTCCATTCTCATACTTGAGTTTAAAATCTTATAGAAAAAATAACGTCAGAGTCACTCAAGTGGGAAGAGAATCAAATATTCTTATTTTTAAAAGAAAATATACAGAAAACTAGGAAGGTTTTCAGTGGCATTTTACACATGACACCCCATTAATAGTGGCAACTCTGCTTTGTTTTCCACTTACTGAGCCTGATCACCAGAAATCTTTGGGGTGCTATCTCTCCCAGATGGCTCTGTAGACCTGCAGACCTGTCTGGTTTGTTGTACATACCATATGTACCAAAGGACATTTTTCCCAGTTTAGTTTTCAATGAACATAAACTTGTTTATGAATTTTTGTTTGTATGGCTTTGCTTTCTGTGTCCTGTCATATCTTTAGCATAAAATCTTCTTTAGAGAAGCAGAAGCCAAAACCTAAGGTTCTAATATATTTTCTCAGCTTCCATTATTGCTCTAAAGACCCCTAGAGGTAATTTGTAGGTTGGGGGCTGCAAAGGGGGTTTAAACTTTCTATTCATACCTTTCTCCCAACCTATTGCTTTCCTTCTCTTCTATTTATCCCTAACTGAATGTATACCCAATTATATCTGATGGAAAGTTTGAGAGTTATGTGTCCTCAAATATAATGCCATGCATATTAGAAATTTCCATAGCTTAACATATTTTTGGAGAGTTTAACATAATAACAAGCAACATATTATAAGCCTTTATAAAATTTGTGCTTGGAAAAAAATGAGACTCTGACCTGTAAAAGTTTTGTAAAAGCTAGAATATCTGAAGTCATTTAATTGCTTAAAATAATAATTTTAAGAATTTCCTTCCTCTCCCCACCCCATTTGCCTACATTATATAATCTAATACTTTCCTACACAAGAGCATAAGAAACCAATGTGGAAACGCTTCAGGTGAAAGAGAATTTTCTGCATGGTGAGGTAAGGGATTGCAATATGTTAGAGCCTGGTTTTGTTGCAGTGTTAGAGACAGTTCATTTTATACTTAAAAGACAACTTGGGACACATGATAATGTAACCTGTATTGTGGAAAAGCAGTCAGCATGCAAAATAACTTTACTGTTCTACAAAGATAGTTTTGATTTATAAAGAATTAATGTTGTTTGCACACTTAGAAACTTAGACAAGTAGAATGAGAATAAATATTTGAAACTACATATTCTAGTATCCTATTTTACACAGGAGGATTCTGGGCTCAGAGGACAGGTGAGGTGTATAACTGGGGTCATATTGCTTGTTAAGGCTCCCATTAGGACCCGGACATGTGGATCCTGGTGTAGTACTCCTATATCAAACCACCTGTCTTTTTCCTCAGTGGCCTCCAAGTTTTGTTTACCTAAAACAAAGAGACCTTACCTGGGATTTGGTATTCACTCATATGACAAACCCAAGCAAGAATCAAGCCTAGTCTGGCCTGTGTTGCTCAGTGGTTAAAAATTGACCCAGGAACCAAGAGATCACTGGTTTGATTCCCAGTCAGGGCACATACCTGAGTTGTAGACTCAATCCACAGTAGGGTGCAAGAGGCAGCCAATTGATGCTTTTTCTCTCTCATTGATGTTTCTGTCTCTCCCTCTACCTTCCTCTCTCTCTAAAAAATAAATAGTTTTTTGAGGAAACTCCATACTGTTCTCCACAGTGGCTGCACCAGCCTGCATTCCCACCAGCAGTGCACGAGGGTTCCTGTTTCTCCACATTCTCACCAGCACTTATCATTTGTTGATTTGTTGATGATAGCCGTTCTGACAGGTGTGAGATGGTACCACATTGTCATTTTGATTTGCATCTCTTGGATGATTAGTGACTTTGAGCATGTTTTCATATAAAAACTACAGGCCTGGTACATGAAAATTCATGCACTGGAGGTGGGCATCCCTCAGCCCGGCCTGCCCCCTCTTACAGTCTGGGAGCTCTCAGGGGCTGGAGGCAACCCAGCGATCAGGAGAAGGCGATGCCCCCATCACACCTCTGCTGCTGCCACTGCTGGCAGTGCAAGCCTCAGCTGGCCCTGGTTACCTGAGTCTCGGGTGGCTCTGGGTGGCTGGGCAGCTGCCATCCAAGGCTTGCCTGCACCTCGGGCCATCCCTGGGTGGCTGGGGGGGCTGAGGGGACTGGGCGCCACCATCTTGTGACTGTGGGAGAAGCCATCTTTGAGGGTGTGGCAGTCAATTAGCATATTCCCTCCTTACTGGCTGTGGGTGCCACCATCTTTGGGATGGTATGAGAGTCAATTAGCATATCCCCTCTTTATTATATAGGATAAATAAATAAATAAAAAAATTTAA
>NW_006383011.1:13590883-13595257 GCF_000327345.1 Myotis davidii | reverse complement strand
GAATCAATTTCAAGAAAATTGATATACCAAGAAACAACACTATGAAGGAAGAGATGTTTTGTGGACCAAAGAAATGACCTTCACACAGGTGTAAATAGAAGCAGTGTTTAATGCACTGTAAGTTGGAGGAGCAATTGAATTCTATATAAAGATAGGTCCAATTGATGACAGCAGCAAGAAACTAGTCAAGGACATTCATAGGGAACCTTTCTAAAACATTTCTCCATGCTTCCTCAGGAAAATACTGCAAATCCTTGGTTTGGGAGAAAAATTCATTCAGGTAGAGAGTTCCTAAACCATCACACTTTGTCAAACAGCAATTCTATTGCTACTAAACCCCATCAACATTTAAAACTTAAAAACCAGGTAAATATGCTAAATAAGGTTCATGTGACATTATCATGAAATAGAGGCAGCACAGGTGATGAATGCAAGCCTAGATTACAGCTTGCAAACCTGCATAATGAATGCTTCTCCATATTCACCAACTAAGCAAAGGGAAGAGAAAGCAATGCCAAACTCAGGAAGGCTTCCCAGCAGAATGCGGGAGAGAAATATGCGAAGTGTAACTGCTAAGCTTTATCTCAGGGGCTGAAGGGCACTGGGCAGTCATTGTGAGTAAAAAGTGATATGCTGTTTAGAATTTGCTCTCAGGAGAGAATACCAGCTATGAAGTGCAGGGATATCTTCATAAACATAAAAACATTCAATGTATTAAGTTATATTGATGTGGGGAATTTGAAATCAACTGCAAAGAAGACCTGAAAGGGTCACCCTCACTGCTTATATTTTCCTGCAATATTGATAGTCTTCTCTTCATCCTAAAGCAATTAAAATCAACCATCATAAGGCTCAGGAAGTAATGTGCTCTGATCAAAAGTCACTCTGTTGATTCCTTATCCTCATGTAAATATATTCACTGAAGTGCAAGTTCTTACAGGAACGTTTTCCATCACTTTCATCCTATAGTCATCTGTGACCCCTGAAGCTTGGCCTGTGTTTTGGCCATCACTCAGCAAACAATGGAGGGAGAGGAAACAGGTGAAGAGGAAGGACCACCTGTGATGACAGATGAGCAAAGAAATCACCAAGGCAACCGAAGGAGACACATTTGGCAGTCCAAACAGAAGCCAAGAATGAAAGGGCTTTACTTTTCCCCAAGGAAGTGCACAAACAGTTTCTCTCTTCCACCAAATGTTCAGTGAAATTTTCAGTGTTCGGGAAATGGCAGTAACTCCACTCCTGTAGCACCACTTCCTGCTCATGCTGCCTCACCAGACAGGAGAACCTGCATTCAAAAAGAGAGCGAAGAAGATAGCAATCCAGAAATCACTCATGTAGATACAAAGAGATGATGTTTACAAGGTTGAGATGAACATATTAGCTGATTTGATGAAACACTTACGTCTTTTCCATAAAAGAAAAAGTGGCTGTACTTTAGGGACTATTTAAGGCACCCCATGGCAATGGATGGGTGGGGGGAGCCTAACATTATTTAGGTTGGGCTATCCATTCTATGAAAAATTATAGAAGTGTGACTCTAATCTTAGGATATGTCTTTGCATGACTGGAATATGCTTATCAGACTCACCAATTACTGTTATATTTGACCAAGAAGGCTTGAATGGAGAGGGGGAAGATGAGCAGTAACTGCCCTGTCTACTTTATAAGGTGCTTTGGAGATGTAGACCCTGTAAATTGTTGCTTTATAATGATTCATTAACAATAATGGCCTAACCCCTTTTCACAAAATAAAATGAATCTATTACTTCCTTCAATAAAAAATGTTCAAATAATCATGATATTTTAAAGAATTTTGATAGATTCTGTTGATTTTTCTTAAGCAGCACTAGTTTAATATTGTGCAGCTAACCAGAGGATTCAGGTATACTTAATCATACCTAGAGAATTTGCAAGTAAAACGTTCAGTGTTCGATTTGCAGATGGCCGAGTAGAGAGGGAATCCAGATGGCAAAGTTGTTCCCAAGGCCAATGGGTTAGGTTAAACCAAGGAGACCACAGGCCCAGCTAGTTTTAGCTTTGTGTTGGAGATAGTGGCCATTGGATTTGATTCCCGGTCAAGGGCACATACCTTAGTTGCAGGCTTGATCCCAGGCCCCAGTCAGGGTGTGAACAGGAGGCAACCAAGGGATATGTTTCTCTCGCATCCATGTTTCTCTCTCTCTGTTTTAGAAGGAAGGGTCAATGAATCACACAATCTTTTCTCTCCACAATTCAAAGCCAATGGAAAGATAGACATCAGAAGCAGACAGATTTTTTAAAAAACAAGCAAATGTCGGAGAGAAGACACTACACTAAGACTTCCTCACTGAGGATATCCATATGCTATTACTATAGCTTTTTTTTAAAAAAAATCCTCACCCAAGGATATTTTTCCATTGAGTTTTAGAGAGAGTGGAAGAAAGAGGGAAAGACAGAGAGAAATATCGATATGAGTCAGAGAAACACATTTATTCTTTGTCTCCTGCATGAACCCCAATCAGGGCTCAGGCTGGAGAGGACCTGCAACCGAGGTACATGCCCTTGACTGGAATTGAACCCAACACTTCAGTCCACAGGCTGGCAGTCTATCCATTGAGCCAAACCAGCTAGAGCTATTACTAACTTTTATTTTGAGGACATTATTCCTTAGGAAACATTTGTTGCCTCAGATTAGCTCTCATGGCTCATTTATGTGAAGAAAATAGATTAGGCCTGACTTTATGACTTTTCTGTAAATGAATGGTTCTCCCTTGTAAAGGTGTCCTCCTCCTACCACCCTCCTCCTGTGTAAAGAGTGTGTGTTTTCATCTGAAAATAAATATCTGATGCTATTTCTGTGTAGAGTACATTGCTTCCAAGATAAAGAAGATGCCTAGAAGAAATAACTGAAGGGGCAGACCAAAATAACTGTCCAAATGGTGTCCTATAAAATGCTCAGGAGTAAAGTGGTGGTTAGGGAAAGTTAGGGTTGAAGGCAAAACTTAAAGGGGAAACCCTGAATTTTATCCATTGATTATGTCTAAAAGAGCTAATTATACATATTTCTCTAATTCTTTGGTAGCCAAAATATTTTGTGGCAAAATGGCTTTCTGAGAGAAAGGGTCTATTTGTAAGACAAAGACATTAAATTATTTATTTAAAAGGAGACTTCATTATTTTAGATATGAAGTGGTTTGCACCATTTATTAGAGTGAGAAAAGAATGAACAAATGGCTAAGGAATTAATGTTTGCAGTTATCCAATAACCACATCAAAGTATTTTCATTGTTTTTGACATTATCTTATATATTTTAGGTACAAACATCCTCTAATTCACTGCTCTCATAGATACAAAACAAACAGGGTGGGGGAGGAGAGAAACCCAATAAAAACTATAAAATGTATCTCATTCTCCAAGGGATGAATAAAAGCTCAACAACTCCACAAAAACTTCTAAGTAAAGTTTCAATGTAGATATTAGGCCACCATCTCCTTAGCAGAGACTTCAATTAGAAATATTCTATAGGCGAAGGGTGGGAAGAGACAAGCGGATAAAATTTAACTTACTTCTCCAGCGCATGCTGTGAGAGCTACATTCTCACCTCTACAAACTAGCCAATCAAAGGTATTGAGGATGCAAGCATTTTTTCTTTCAGCCGTGGGTGGCCCAAGTACTTCAACCCAGCTGTCTTTTCATATTAGAAAGAAAGCTGAAATCATTGTCACTCATATAATATCCCCTTTGTTCTGCTGCTCTCGCTGAATTTTATCTGGGGTCTTTCTCCCACTAAGAAGATGAACCTGTGCTGCAATTTCTCTATTTAGACCATGACGTAATTTCTTATTTCAGAAAAGTGTAGAGACATTCATTTTTACAAAGCAGTCTTGGCATTGGGAGAAAGACTATTCATTAGCAAAGTAAACTGCAGATGATCAATTGTTACATTTCATAGATTTACTCTGCAAATCTTAAAACAGTGCTTCTTGTTGTTGTTTTTTTAAAGTTATTTATCAGCAGTCTATTTTTAATGGTCACTGAATCATATGATTACAAGGGACTTTCACCATATTCCTTATGAGGGTAGGAATTCTTTCTATGCAGGCAGTTAAGTTTGTCTTCTAATCAGTAGCTTTTGCAGTTCCACAACTCCCCAGGAAGCAGAGGAAGTAAAGCAAGAAGGAAACATGAAAATCACCTCACTTGGAATTAAGGAAAATTATTGTAAAAATATTTTTTAAATCAATAATAAAATAGATTTTGGAGCCCCAGCCAGTGGGGCTTAGTTGAGTGGGTACACCAAGAGGTTGCTGGCTCGATTCCAGTCAGGGCACACGACTAGGGTTGCAGGCTCCATCCCCAGTAGGGGCCATGCAAGAGGCAGCTGATCAGAA
>NW_006383011.1:13584904-13590795 GCF_000327345.1 Myotis davidii | reverse complement strand
GTTTCTCTCTCATCGATGTTTCTAACTATCTCTCTCCCTTTCTCTCTGTAAAAAATCAATAAAATATATTTAAAAATAAATAAATAAAAATAAAATAAAAAAACAAATCTTCAAACTTAAAAAACATAGGTTATCCTTCTGTGAATCCCAGAACTGAGCTGAGGGGGGTTGGAACGAGGTGCAAAAAGAAGTTTAAGAACATATTTATCCTCAAAGGATCTCCTGATCGAAGAAAAGGATTTTGCTAAAGATATTATAGAGCAGTATATAAAAAGCTAAGGGGGGAAAAGCATAAAAGAAAATCCTTAAAGGCTTCAAACTTTAGCCTCCTCTCCCCTCCATTTTGGTATTTATAATTTATGCCCTCATAGGATCTCAATTCACTGTGTGTATTAATTTAGACTCTTTCAGTCTGGAGAAAGACTGTATAAGCAAAAAGGGAAAGATATTTTTTAAAAAGTGGCATACTATGTAGTATATGATGAAGTGTAAATGCTAGTTGGAGTTGGGTCTTATGCAAGAACTAGGGCAACTAAAAATCTTTCTCTGTTTTTCTCTCGGTAGCTCTCTCTTTCCTGTATTCTTACAGAGAATCCTGACCACCACACACATTTCAAGTTTCCATATTCAGTGCCAGTGATACTCAGAAATGAACGACCTGCTCTTGTTCAATCCCAATTCTCAATTTCTGAGAGAGAACTAGATGGTCTCAGCTTGGGTAATCAGCTATGGCCATTGATGCAGGCTCACATAGCTTAAATTTGACCATGGTCAGTAGAAAACAAAGCCATGGCTCCGAGTTTAGTTATTGGAGAAAACAGTAAGTGGCTCTTGGATTAGAAAGGTACCCCCAAATTGTCCACTAGACCAATTTAATTAATGTTTAAATCATTTAAACAATTTCTAAAATGCCTATTTTATCAGGAGCCATATATACCTTTTATTTCCCTCTGACATTCCCAGGAGGGATAAGGATGCTACTCTGCAACTGAACAGATACACTTTATTCTTCAGTTACTGTGTATGTGTGTATAAGACTAACTTATTTCTTAACTCACTTACGTAAGAGAAAATGGAAAAGCAGTCAGCCCAAAGTCAGCTTCTTTTCCTCGACTCTACTGCTGTGTCCATAAAAGTCTTATGCTGCATGCTTTCTGCAATGTTCAGGCATATTTACTGGGGGAAACCATATGTTGATTTTGCAATAGCTTCATTTTCTATTTTTCCAAACCGAGCCCACGATGTGGTGGACACAGGCAGTGGGTGCCTCAGTATCTTTCACTTGCATGCCAAGATGGCATTAAACACGTGTGCAAACGGCGCAGCCGGAGGTATGATTGCTGGATTTGAATAAGTGAATAGAGATCCCTGACAAGGGATCACTACCATGTTTAAAACCCCATAAAGACATTGTAGAATTCAACACCAAAGCGTAGGTTTTGTTTTGTTGTCAGTTCTTCACTGTACTTTGATCTCTGCTTAAAAATTCTTGATTTTTCCCCCCTGGTTTACAACTTGACAATGTTTTGGAATCGACTTTCAGAGTGGCAATTTTCTGTGTTTTTGGAAGAAAAGTAAAGGACAACTGGAAAAAAATTAACTTGAAAAAATTAAAGATGTCATTGTGAAATGATGATGAATTTTCCTCTACAGCTTTTTCCTAGGTGAGCTATATTTTTAAAAATCGAGAAATTATTATCCTTGTGTTAATGTATTTAATCGATATGTCCCATGTATTGGCATACTTTCAACTTTAGTAGACGTTTCTTTTTAAAGAAACAAATTATTCTGTTTTGGTTGAGTGCCTAAAATGAGATCATTCTTTTGTACCCTAAAGGGTGTGTCTCATGAACTAGTGTGGAACATTGAGCTTTCTATATTTTTAAAGCAAAAGAAGGTAATTCACAGAGATTTTTTTAAAAGGTCTTTTTTTAAGGTTTTTAGAGAACTTGTTAAAAAACACCACAACCATATTTCTAGTCACACTCCCTCTCCTGCCTCTTCTCTCCACAAAATGCTCAGACTGCCAGTTTGAAGCGAAAACATAGTCAAGCCAGACAAAAACGTCCAAGTAAAGAGAAGGTTAAATGTGGATGATGATGGAGGTGGTCAAGACAATCTGTTGATTCCATCGGAATGACTGCATTTAGCCATTTCTTCTCCAGGTCCCCGGGACATGGAAGCTGACATTGACAAGCGCCCATACTCCAGGTTACAGCAATGCTCATCACAACGGTGCACTTCCATCACAACCGTGCATTTTCTGAGATCTATGAGTCTCAGAAGCGGGGCTTGGGAAGGAGGTCTTGGGAACTCATAGAAAAGAAAATAAGCAAAAACATGAATAGGAATGTGAAAGCCTGATGGCCCTGGTTCAGAAATGTTAAACAGCAAGTCAGCTCTTCTGTCTCTTCATTGAATTAAAATAAAACTGGAATGAGAAGTAATTTTTAAAATGTGATCAACAAAGGCATTTTCAGCTTCATTTTTTTCTCCTGTTCCATGACAGCTCAGTGAGTTGTCATGGCAAACATAAATGAGAGTAAAATATAAATTTTATAAAGCTTCTGTAACTGTTGGTTTTTAGTCCTTCCTTCTCCATGTATGATAAAAAAACAACAACAACAACAACAACAACAAAAAAACCAAAAACAAAAAACCAGGCTTTCACTCTGAGTTGTGACCATCTCTTACTTATGCTTTGATATTGGTTGCTACTCATAATAATCATAGAATGCAAACTGCCAATGTCCTCATCTGTAGTATGGGAATGATAATACTACCTACTTCTTAGGATTATTATACACATTGAATGAGACAATGGGTGGGTCTAATACTTTGCATTAGGCCTGCCATATGCTAAGAGATCAAAGAATATTAGCTACCCTCATCTTTTATTTGAAATATGGACTATATACCTATAAATTTATAATTATACTAGTACTTCGTTATGAGTCAGAAGACTAGGACTCTGGTACTGGCTCTGTTCCTTAACGCCTTTGACTCAGCTTATAAAATAAAGGTTTGGATGAGATGATTAAGGTCACCTCTGGCTCTATTTTTCTCTACGTTTGACTGTTCCATAGGAAATGTTTTCTGTGATGAGACGTGCTGGGCTACATATCTGCTCTCCACAATGTAGTTTTCTTTTTAGAAATACATAGATCGAAAGTGAGCTTTCCCCCCTCCCTAGAAATCAGTTTGATGATTATCACTGAGTGTCACTTTCTTGGGTATTTCTGAGCACATATCTAGTTAACAAAATTCATTTCCTTACCATTGAATATTTAGGAGAAGACCTGGTACAATCAGAGCACTGGATAAACAGTGCCATCTGATGAAGCAGCATAATGGTGGCTGAATTGGAGCAGATCTAGGTGCTAAACCAATACTAACATCCCTTCTGTGCTTTCCACGCACCAAAGCCAAGTTCATATGTGGTTTTGGCAATGGGAGCATCCAGGATCCCAATAGGATATTGACAAAAGACAGAGATAGAAATGGGTTGGAGAAAATGTGGGCTGGAAACCAGTGGCTTTCATTCGAGAGGGTTGTGCACAGGGAGCTGACAGGCAGACATGAATGTATTCAGGGTCAAGGTTAAACAGAAGCAAAATCCCAGTGCTGGAAACTAGAACAAGATGGGCAGGAGGGAGAATAAAATGACAGGAAAATGCCTAGAATCCATTGATCTGATAATCTCTAAAAATCTGCTCCTCTTACTCTAGAATTCAAAGTTTATCAAGTCATCTCTGGATTCTGGAAAATGAAGACAAATATTCCTGGCAAGTGTAGCACATATAGTCTGCGAATGTAGCTGTTGGCTGAAGCAGTTCCATGTTGGAAAAGTTCGAACTGGCAACTATTGAAAAGAGATGCTGGTCTCAGTGTGTTGAGTTAGGCATGGAGTTAAGCATCTGCAAGGGTTGGGGAAAGCACCAGAAGGCACTGGGAGCTTGGAGTAAAAGATCCCAAAATAGGGCTAGAGAAAAAGGGACCACAAAAGAAAGCAGGTAAATGGCTGTATGACAAATTCTCCTGCATGTTGTATATTGCAAGTATAATAAAAGTACTTTAGTATAATAAAAGTATACTAAGAGGATTTTAGTTAGTATATTACATATACTTAAGAGCATATATTCAGGAGTACTGATTCTGAATTTTTACCAGTCAATGTCTCAAAATGTACTTTCTTAAAAAAAATGTGCCTTAGCTGGCTTGGCTCAGTGGATAGTGTTGGCCTGCCAACTGAAGGGTCCCGGGTTTGGTTCCTGTCAAGGGCACATGCCTGGGTTGTGGGCTCGATCCCCAGTAGTGGGTGTGCAGGAGGCAGCTGATCAATTATGCTCTCTCATCATTGATATTTCTATCTCTCTCTCTCTCTCCCTCTCCCTTCCTCTCTGAAATCAATAAATACCAGGTATATAGATATATATATATATTTTTAAAAAAGCATCTCCTTTGTTTAAATGAGAGTATACCAGTTTCTGAGATCCCTATGGCCTTTGTTAATACGTTCTCATTTTTTTGAAGGTGAAAATTACAATATTAGTATATGGTTTATATCCTCAGTGTTTTGACCTATTGACAAAGTCTTCACTTTGTTTCTGCCCTCAACTGTAATTGTAGCACTGAGCCCCAAATCAAAGCTATTCATTACAGCCCAGAGTGGACTCCAATCAATGCCAATAAATTTGAAAAGGCAGCAGCTATGGTACAATATTATTAATTTTTAAACAGAAAAATAATACAATACAAAACTGTAACCCCTAGGGCGACTGTTAACAGTATTCACATTATGATGCTTTGTTTAAGAAGAAATCATTACATTTCCTTAAACATAGTTTGTTTCCATTAGAAATAACTACTATTAACTATATTTTCCATCAATCAACAAATATTTATTGAATGCAATGGTGTGCAACATGAACAACTAGGCATCTAACGGGAATCAGGAGGCATAAAAGACAGAACACAAAAGGATGCAATGTTTTGCAATGAGAAAACGTGGGAATAAAATGTTAACTATATAAAAGAGATGATTCAGTTACTAAATAACACATATAGAGACCATGGCTCTATAGTGTCTATAAGAGGGAAAAATTGATAATAGGTCAGGATGGTCAGGGAAGGAGTCAATAAATCTACAACCTGAACTTGATCTTGGAAAATGGTCTGATTTGGTCAGTGAAAATGCGAAGGGGTGGCACCTGCAGCAAAGGTGGTGGTAGGAACGAAACCATAAAGGTGGGGATATGGAAGGAATAAACAGCAGATTGCGAGGGAACCAGTCTGATTGGAGTGGAAGGATCATGAATAGGAGAACATGGAGATAACCCAACAATGATAATTTTAGAAGGGGTGGTGGAAAGTCTCAGACTATCTAGCAGGAAATCCTGTCTGGATTTGCGTTTGGTCCCCTGAGGAATCATGGTCATGAATATTTTAACCTTTGTATATTATCTGGCTTTGACCATCTGTTTATCCCTTTTAGTCAGTTGGAATCACAGCCACCTCTGCCATATACATACAAAAATTAAGTAAATAAATTAATAGTTCTGGGAAAACCATCAACCATATGGTCCAAGTGCCTTGCTTTGGGGAATACAGTGTGTATTTGATTAAGTGTTTCAACATGCCATATGGACAAAGTGTCAGAAATTCACAGCACAGTGGCAAGGGATACCAGCCATGATGAGGGCTGGGCCCAGCTGTTTTAAGCACGTTCCTAGTAGGTATTAAGTGTGATCTACCAACTTAATTCTTAATTTTTTTCTCTCTGATTGTTGCTAAGTTCAGGCAGTCATGCTTAGCACCCAGAGTCCAGCCTTTTTTTTTTTTTTTCCCTTTCTAAAAACCAAGGGGGATTTTCGGGTTTAAATCAAAAGTAT
>NW_006383011.1:13573171-13584029 GCF_000327345.1 Myotis davidii | reverse complement strand
TTTCCATTGATTTTTAGAGAGAGGGAAAGACAGAGAGGAATACCAATGTGAGAGAAACACTTCCATTGGTTGCCTCCTGCACGTGCCCTGACCAGGGCCCAGGCTGGCGAAGAGCCTGCAACTGAGATACTTGCCCTTGACCAGAATTGAACAGGGAATTGAACAGGGATCCTTGCAGTCTGCAGGCCAGCACTCTATCCACTGAGCCAAACTGGCTAAGGCACCACTGATCTTTTTACTATCTTCTTACTTTTCTCTTTTCCTGAATGTCATACAGTTGGAATCATATGGTTTGCAGGCTTCTTAGATTGGCTTATTTGACTTAGTAATATGGATTTAAGGTTCCTCAATGTATGTTCATAGCTTAAAAGGTCATTTCTTTTTCCACTATAAATCAGAATGATCCAATTATCTATGTTCTCTCTGATTATTTTATCATCCTGCCTTTTTGCTGAGAGAGAAAGAGAAAGAGAGAGAGAGAAAGGGGAGGAGGGTTAATTGAATTTTGAGCATCTGTATAATAAAAAGCCAATGGCCATAACAACCAAAACGACCAAACAAATGGTCACCAGGAAGTGCATGGAGCAACTCTCAGTCCCTCCCCAACACCCACAGGCTCCTATCACAGCATGGCGGGGTGGCGGGTGGGTGGGTGAGGCGAGGCGGACACAGCAAGAGAGGCAGGTCCTGATCAGCAGCTGCTGTGGAGGCTGCGGATCAGGCTAGGACAGTGGTTGGCAAACTGCAGCTCAGCAAACCACGGCTCATGAGCCACATTCAGCTCTTTGGCCCCTTGAGTGTGGCTCTTCCACAAAATATTGACTTCTGTGCATGGGCCACGAAGTTTCAATCGTACTGTACATGTGCGTCCACACATGTTATTTTGTGGAAGAGCCACACTCAAGGGGCCAAAGAGCCACATGTGGCTCACCAGTGCGGTTTGCCAACCACAGGGCTAGGAGATAGGCCTGGAGAGAGAGAGACAGTTGTCAGTGGGGCCATCCTGGATTTCACAGAACAGCCAATGGCTGCCTAGGAGGTGGAGCTTTTGACGCTGACTGGCAGAGAAACCGAACAATCAGAACCAAATCTGGGTGGACTGGGAGGAGCCAATGGCTGCCTAGGAGGCGGAGCTTTTGACGCTGACTGACATAGAAACTGACCAATCAGAACCTGATCTGGGTGAACTGCAAAGGCAGAACCTAAGGTGGGGGCTGAGGAGGGGTTTTAAGGGCAATAGCTGTTTGATGTAAGGTGTAAGAAAGTGGTTCAATATTTTAATAACCGGTATGGCAGTATAATGCATATGGCTGGCTATCAGTCCAGATATAGGGGTTATATATTTTTGTCTGCCAAAAGCATCTCCTCCTCCTGAAAAAGGCTCCCCTCCCCCATTTAAGCAATCCTATCCTACATAATCTGTCTATACTAATAAAAGGGTAATATGTTAATTAGACTGGGACGACTAGCCATCTTCTGGATGTCTGACTTCCTTCCGGACAAAGCCATGGTGGTGGGGGCCGAGGCAGAGGCAGTTAGGGGTGAGATCAGGCCAGCAGGGGAGGGCAGTTGGGGGCAACCAGGCCTGCAGGGAAGGGCAATTGGGGGCAACCAGGCCTGCAGGGGAGGATCACTGGGAGTAACCAGGCTGACAGGGGAGGGCAGTTGGGGGCATTAGGCAGGCAGGCAGGGGAGGGAAGTTGGGGGCAACCAGGCAGATAGGGGAGGGTAGTTGGGGGCATTAGGCAGACAGGCATGTCAGTGGTTAGGAGCCAGTGGTCCTGGATTGCGAGAGGGATGTCTGACTGCCAGATGTCTGCCAGATGTCTAAAATGCCAGTCGGACATCCCCCGAGGGGTCCCAGATTGGAGAGGGTGCAGGCCGGGCTGAGGGACACCCCTTTCCCCACTGTGCACAAATTTCATGTACTAGGTCTCTAGTTTTTAGATAATATTTACAAACAGTGTCTGTAGTAGATCAGGTATACAATTCTTTTTTTTTTTTAAATATATATTTTATTGAATTTTTACAGAGAGGAAGGGAGAGGGATAGAGAGTTAGAAATATCGATGAGAGAGAAACATCGATCAGCTGCCTCCTGCACATCCCCACGGGGGAAGCGCCCGCAACCCAGGTACATGCCCTTGACCGGAATTGAACCCGGGACCTTTCAGTCTGCAGGCCGCCGCTCTATCCACTGAGCCAAACCGGTTTCAGCAGGTATACAATTCTTATAGATCAAACAGAGTAGGAAAGCCCAATTGCTGGAACATATAGGTTCACAATAAATAATTACTAATGAATGAAGTTTATGTCATATTTTTCTATCTTGAGGTGGGTTTTTTGTTTGTTTCATTTTGTGTGTTATTTTTTTTTAAAGATACTCTATCTCTTATTTTAATGACTGCGAACCCACCTATCTTTCCCTTCCTTTGATGGACTAAAAATAACCATGTATATGTGTGTGTGTGTGTTTTTAATTCCACCAAGGTTTTATGAGAGAGATCCGAAAATATGCTTTTGGCTACTGCCTGATTGCCTAATGTCAAACATTGTGGTTACATTCTAGAAATTAGCAATGTCAATGTGGAATTATCCAGGCACTTTTTGGCAGCATGATGCGGCTAGTGTCAAATTAAAATAGCTAAGCATGATGGATGAAAATATATGGGAGACTTGAGGGAAGCTGTTTATGGGTTGTTCTCAGAACTGCCTAAATAGAAGAGCAAAGACGAATCTCACATCACCATATATTACATACCAAATATACAGCCACCAATATTTGATAAGTAGATGAATATATCCACATACTTAGAGTTGTACAAACTTCTCCAATCTTTGGGGATGCTACACCCTGTTATATTATTTAAGAAGTTTTCCAAATGGAACCATTTAATATAGATTATTGGGGCCAAGACCAGTGTTTATTAATTTTCCCCTTTGTCCAACATATGTAGTTTCATTATTGCAATTCATCATATACGTTGACACAACATTGATATTATTTTTGTAGCTGGATGGGAAGCTAATTTCAAAGAATCTCTTATCTGCTGCCTACTTGACCTATTTTCTGTAATATTGTCAGTTCTGCATAGCCACATCCATTATTTCATGTGACTTCTCACCCTTTTACTCTGTAGCACAGAAATAGGTAATTACTTTTTTATTTACTATTTCATATGTCTACAAATTCTCAAAACAATAATGACTTGCAGGTTAGACACCTCTGTCAGTTAATAACCCCTCTTAAAAGGTCTGAGAATGTACCTCAGCACCTCTGCCAATTCAGCAGGTCATTAAATTCCTGAAAATACTATTTCCATTGGTCATTATGGCCTCTATGGAGAATGTGAGCTGTTGGTATATCCTCCATCAAACACTTGAGAGTAACTTCTGAGCTTGTATCTTGGTCAATAACTTGAGATGCATTTGTACTTGATACCATAACATTAAGAAATTTTAAAAGTCACGAAAGCTCTCCTATGAGACCTTAGTGAAACATGCAATTGTCTACTGATTGATTGATCTGTCTATCTATCTATCTATCTATCTATCTATCTATCTATCTATCTATCATCTATCTATCTATCTATCTTTTCTTCCCCTGCTGAAATCAAACTGGATTGCTATTTATACAGAATTTTTGGAGATAAATAGTATGTATTTAAAGTTCTTGTCTTAGCCTTATCAGCCTGCTGTAACAAAAATACTATAGACTAGTGGTTTAAACAACATAATTTATTTTCTCATGTTTCTGGAGGCTGGAAGTCTGAGACCGAGGAACCAGTATGACCAGGTTCTGGTGAGAACTCTCTTTCTGGCTTACAGATGGCAGCCACTGTGACCTCATATGCTGAAAAGAGACATAACTTTTTGTTGTCTCTTCTTATAAGGACAGTAATACTATTGGATCAAGAGCCCACCCATATGATCTCATTTAAGCTTAATTACTTCCTTGTAGGACCTATCTGCAAATACAGTCACACTGGGGATTTGGGGATTAGGGTTTCAACATGTGAATTGGGAGAGGGGACAGTTCTGTCCATTGCAGTCCTGTAGGGTTTTTACACTTTAAGGAGTGGAGTGGAGGGAGTCAATGGAGGGAGAAAGGGGGACATCTGTAATACTTTCAACAATAAAGATAAATGTAAAATTAAATAAATATAAAGTATTTTATAAGTATAAGGAAATAAATCCACAACAACATTCTGAAGAAAATTAATTTTTTTCCTTACACCTCAGATGAGGTCCGCTCTATTGGTCAGAACACAGCTCACCTGTATGTCTGTGACAACTTAATTTTTGTTTCTTACACCATCTAAAATATAATCATTGTTTTCCCACAATCACATAATTGTTCTACTGGCAAATTTGCTTTAAAATATTAGCTATGGCTTGGTTCTATCAAATCATCTGTAAATTCTAAATGCATAAATGGATTTCAGAGAGACTTTCAAGATCCATGTTACTTATAAATGTACACAGGATGGGATAAGCATATCATTTTAATTTGATGTGCACAACTATCTTTTTTTGCCTATCCATATCCAGAGCACATGTGTACAGATAATGTATTTCACAATGCGCCCTGAAGCTCCTAGATTATACCATTCACCATGGTGTACAATTTTGTATAACAAGGTTTAAGCAAAATGATTTTGATAAACCCCAGGTTTAAGAACTTGTAAATTATGGAATTAATACTTGTGTTTATGTTTAAAAAGTACAATTTTTCAAATTGTGTCCTCTACAGTGCCTTAAAAATGTCATTTGAATTAGAAAAAAATAAAGTTAATCTATTTAAAATTAACAGTTAAGAGACATAACTGTAACTGACAGCTATAGGAGCCTTGCATTCTCTCCTGGCATTTATTATGTACCATCTAATAAATAGTGACAGTGTCCCAAGTCAAAAGAGCCAGGTAGACCTAGATATGAAACCTGGATCTACCTGTGGATTCTCCATGTGTTCCTGGCTCCTCCCTTAGCGTCTCAAAGCCTGAATGTCTTCATACATAAAATGGTAGTTAGTACAAAAGTTATAGAGCTGCTGGGTGGATTGATCGTTTTAAAATCTGTCTGAAGTCCTAACATTGTGCATTACACATGGTGGGTACTGGATGTATGTTAGTTCCTCTTCCTTTCCCCTCTCTGTTATTATAACACTGAATATAATAACCACAGGTCATGGTGTAGTTCAAAGCTTTTACATCATCAACAGTGCTCACATACAGAAGCAGAGACTACCTGAGCCTGTGGCCATAAACATAGGTACAGTTATCCAGGGGTGGGGGGTGGCTCTCCTTTGTATTCTGCCTATGGCAGATGTTCTGGCCTGGGTAGGAGCAGTTCCCTACCAGCATCAACCACCTCCCAACAAGTCACCATGTCTAAATGTGAACTTCTGTGGCTCAGCATAACCTGTTGTACAGGAGTAAAAGCAGTGACATAGAAAGGGTAATGGAAAAGACAAGAAGCTTAACTATTCTCATCCTGATCTAGAGTGTGCTGATTAGGTATCATCTAAGTCAACAGTTACAACCCTATTAATACATGTAAGCAGGTGGGTCCCTAATGTCATCACAGAGGCTTTAGCCATGGCAGTATTTAGTTCAGGAGAGAAAATCATGTGCTTATTTCAGGGCCAGTTAAATTGCCCCCAAAACAACCTCTAATCTGTCAAATCTAATCTGTCAAGATTTGTGAAGAGAAGGAACACTCAGTAAGCTGAATTTTGTATTGTGTGGAGAAAGCAATGAGGTCACGCATTTGAAAATACATATTTTATATCTTTATTGAGCATCTGTTATATAATATACACTGGGCTGGGCACTGGAACTAAAATGTTGAATGAAATGGCCATGGTCTTCAGTCCTCACCCCACGCACGGTCTCTAGGAATGCTCTTTAAAAGTTTTTCCTGATGCTAATACAAAACTCACTTGACTACTAGAAATATGTTCTTTCCTGCTGTTTCCCCAAATGTCAGGCTTGTGTTTACTCATATCCTTCCTACCACTCTCCTCCCAGCCTAGCTCACCTCAAATATATTGTCCCCCTTCTCAACTTTTTTGAGGGGGAGGATGGCAAAAAGTATTTAAAAATCATTTTTCTTTGGGCTCAAACCAAGGTGAATCCCCACTTTCTCTGATGTGAAGTTCCTGAAAGCATTGCTTCCACAAACCATCTATTGGACACTTTGGAAGCTTCTTTGGAGAAGGATCAGTCGGCAGGTGGTTTTAGAGTTTCTGTTTTCATCTTATTAAGACGAAAGTTAAGGTCTCTGTGTATGCACTCTATCCCATCTCTGAATGACATACCATGATTTCAGAGATCTGTAAGTCACACCAAATTCAGTGTCAGGATCTAGCTATGGGAGCAAATTGATGAATTAAATAAACTGCTTGGACGGAAGGCAAACTATAAAAATGTGCCTTCCCCCATTTCCCCCATCTTCATCAGCAGCCAGAGATTTCCACTTGTTCGTATAGTTTCTTTGACCCAAAACTCAAAGCATAATTTCCTCCCCCTGACAGCTGATGGCCTTTGAAGTATATTCTTCCTTGGGGGAAAAAACAGCCCAATAGACTGGCCACACAAATAAGGTCATATAGCAGATGGGTTTTAGGGAGCAGGATTGGGTGAATAGTAAAAATGACTGTGTTAAACAATAGGGAGTATGTATCAATCATCACTGTATGCTTTATGTGCATAAATACATTTGACCTCTATGACCACACTATCAGGCAACTACTAATATTATCACATTTTACAAAACAGGAATAGAAAAGTTGAAAAATTTGCACATCACACAGCTAAGATGCAGGTGCATGAATTTGAGTTCAGGCAGAGTAGTTCCAGAAACTGCTCTTAATCACTACCCTACAGAAAAATACTTTGCTATAGACTCAGAAATAAATCGAGCTCACTCAGTACTAAAAGGTTTAAAATCCTTTTGATTCGTGGTGACTTGCAAGAGAGAGAGATCAGCTGAAATTTTTCAGCTGTTGAGTTGGGGACTTCAACCAACTGCGTTAAATAACATTTGTAAAAACATAGCTGATAAAGGACTTGAATGCAGAATATAAAAAAGAAATATCAAAACCAATAATGCAAAACAAGCAACCCAATTAAAAAATGGGCAAAATATTTGAACAGATTGTTCACCAAAGATGATGCACAGATAACCAATAAGCACTGAACAAGATTTTCAACATCATATGTCATTAGGGAAATGCAAATTAAGAAACCACAATAATATTCCACTACACACCTGCTGAATGATGGAGGAACTGAAATCCTCACAAATATTGGTGTTTATGTAAATTAATACAACCATACTGGAAAGTAGTTTGGTAATTTCTTAAAATGTGTACACTTATTTTATGAAATAACTATTCCACTTCTTGGTATTGACCCAAGAGAAAATAAAAGCAGATATCCACATAAAAAATTGGACACCAATGTTCATATCTTGTTAATTTGTAATAGCCCAAACCAGGAAACAAACAAAATATCTAACATTTTTATGGCTAAATAAATGTTGGTATTTCTATGCAATGGAATAGCATTCAGCAATAGAAAGTACACTCAACAATATAGATGAATGTCTCCAAATAATTATATTGAGCAAGAGAATCTGACAAAAAAAGATTCATTATTCAATTATTCCAATTATATAAAGATCTAGACCAGGGGTGGGGAACGTCTGCCCCACAGGCCAAATAAGGCCTGCAAAATCATTTGGTCTGGCACTGCTAAAAGCGTTAGAGGTGAGCTAATTGAATGTTTGACCAAATATAGCAGACTAATTTTTAAATTGATAATGTTGTATGGCTCATGAATGATGTTATAAATATCCAAATGGCGCTTGGCAGATAAAAGTTTCCCCACCCCTGGTCTAGACAATGCAAACTAGTACATAGTGGCAAAAAGCAGAACAATGATGACCTGGGAGAGCAGTGATAGGGAGGGACAGGACAGGGGAATTACAAAGGCTCAAGCAACTTTTGGGAGCAACAGGTCTGCTTCCTGTCTTGATTGTGGTTATGACTTTTCAAAATTTAACAAATTGTACACTCTCATTTATGAAGTTTCTTATACGTCAAGTCTACCACAATAAAACTGTCAAAATCAAAATGGCAAGGGCACCCTGTTGAGATACACAGAAATTCCTCTAAGTTTTTCACTGATGGTGGTTTGTGGAATTAACATTTCTGGTGATATTTTTAATGTATATGATCGTGGGACTCTGGGATACTCAACATATTGTAATCCTGTATATAATTATAAACACTTTGAAAGCATTTTTTGCCAGTAGGGAAGTCTCCCTTTTGTCCTTCAGACGTGTCCGTGGATGCTTTTTCCTGACGCAGATTTGAATAGGCCTGACTGCAGGTGTGGGGACAGCTGATCTTCCTGGGAGGGGGTCTCACGTGTGGAACCATTTGATCAAACTGTTTTCTAGGAGATGTGCATGTAGAGCATTTCAGGATACTATTTGAAACTGTCAGTCATTTCAGAATGCCAGAGAAGTCTGTATTTCTAGGAGATAGAAAAAATAGGCTTCTATTTATGACTGTAGGATCCCTTGCTTGTTTCACATTGATTCTGAACCCTGCTCGCAGATGGACATTTTAATTCTAGTGCCCATGATTAAATGGGTTCTGTGTGTGTGTGTGTGTGTGTGTTTTTACCAAAAAAAAAAACATACCAAACAAACCCCAAGTTACATGTATTGAGATCTTGATGAGTGTCCAGTTAACACTCTAGGGGATAGTCAAGAGTATAAATACACTCACTAATTTAAAATGTCACCAATTTTAGATTTTCAACTATGGCATTTCATTACTTATCTTGAAGATTTATGTATATCAAGAATGAACCTTAGCTTTCAGAGTCATTTTTCTTTCACATTATAATACTATAAAGTGAAGAATTCTGTGATGGATTTTACACATTTTGAACATGCATCAGAGCTTTGTAATATTCTATAGGGGGAAAAACTTTGCAAAATAAAATAAAGCAAATTATGAGCATGTATTGCAGATATGTTAGCATCAAAGTATATATTCTCTACTCTAGCCTTGGCAAGTATTTGAATCACTCAAAAATAGAGATGATTTTTCAGGCAATTTTATTACACATTTATTACAGTAGAATACATTTCCTTTGATATGCCATTATAAATACATTTATATGCATATTTATTAATACATATACCCATACTCTTATACACAATGGTCATCAAATGTGGTTTGCTTATATTTTTAACCAAACCCCAAACTTGTTATAATTCAGCATTCCTACTTTTATAAGTTTATTAGTAATCAAATGGATTTTTATTTTTTACTTTTCATAGGTACGATTCAATTTCACATGGTATTATATTTTACATCATGCATTCAGCCCAAGGCAGTATTTAATTAATACCTATAGTAAATTCAGTTTTTCATGAGCTGACAAATCCTAATCCTTCAGGACAGAAATGTAAACAGGACCAATGTTCACGAGTCACCTAATTGTTTTTCCTGTGATGAAAGTAATAACCTTTA
This sequence comes from Myotis davidii, assembly GCF_000327345.1. NCBI lineage: Eukaryota > Metazoa > Chordata > Mammalia > Chiroptera > Vespertilionidae > Myotis > Myotis davidii. The sequence continues at coordinate 13,574,477 of NW_006383011.1, read as the reverse complement.
TTTGATTTGCAACCATATGTGTATCTATGTTTACTTATACACATATACTCTAATCCATTCACAGAGTCCTATACACACACTCAAATGCAGAAGGTCCCTTAATTGTACTATTTATTTGTAAGCAAAGAATGATTCAAATGTAGTTACATTAGTCAATTAAGAAAATAAGATTTTTTTAATTATTGTGGGTTTTTTTTCTGGTAAAACATAATAATTCATTCTTTCTATTTCATGGATTTAGATTTCTGAAATAAAAATATATTGTATTGTACTTGGGAAAATGACAATATGCAAAACACTAATGGGATTTTAATAACTCTGTTTTAGAAGATTTGCAAGATATTAGAGCTTTCATGTGCACAAGCTACTGCCCTTATGCTGCTTTTTATGGACTACAAGTCATTAAATAATACTGTCATTTTACTCCAATGCTTTATCTTCAGACAAATGAAAATTTCTTGTTATAGCCTGCTGTTTAGTTTCCAAAATAACATAAAAGGGAGTCAAATGTAAATAAGGACATTTTAATAAAAATAGATCAAATATATAAAAATAGATATGCCAATTTGGCTGAAGTTAGAGGTTGTTCAAGGAAATAGGTAAATATGGTTGGAAAGAGAAAAAGAAATCAACTATGAATGTAAAGCTTAAAAATGTAATTTCAAGTCTAAACAATGTATTTTCAGTTGCTCGGTATTACATGTGTTCTGCCTTTGGAGGGGCAATAAATGTTTGGGACACTCATATGGGCAAGGGGTGGTGAATGGCGAGGCCAGCAATAGTCTGTTTCTGGTGACATAGTTCAGATGACAGAAAGTCAATTCGGCAGCTTCAGAACAGCCTCACCAAAAATAAGCCTTGTGTAGTAGGCCCGTTCCTGAGTGAAAACAGGTTAATTCCAGGGTCTGAGAAAGCAATCCCCTAGTAAGGAAGCTGCTCTGGCAAGTTATTGAAATAAATTGCGTCCTTTGATGTAGCATGCCAGCTACACTCAGGAGCAGAGACGTCTTAGTTGTGAAGGAAGGGAGTCTGTCACTAAAGCTTCTTTAGGTCCTCAGAGTGATAGACTGGACCTTGTGACACCCGAGGCCTACGATTTCTAGGTTGTACATAATGCCCTGTCATCGCAGATGTGTCTGCTTTGGAGAGGTGTGTTCCTCATACATTTCAAAGGGGTTTACCCTCATAACCTCAGGTCCCATGATCAGGTTCTTATTCTTTAATCCTGATGCTAAGATTAACCCAGTATGAATGATTGGGTAGTTTGTTCCTCCCTCCTTGCCTTTCTCTTTCTTTCTCTCTCATC
>NW_006383011.1:13563794-13572296 GCF_000327345.1 Myotis davidii | reverse complement strand
ATCTTTTCATTTTTACTCTATAAACTCAACAAAATAGTAAACCATTGGAAAACACACACACTATAAACCAAAACAACTCAATATTAATATGAGAGGGATGGAACATGCAGGTCTTTGTCCTATCTTCTAAGGACAAATAGCTTAAAAGATGCCTATTTATCTTCTCTGCCTAGTCAATGATGGCCCCTTTCTAGTCTCCAGATGTGGTTAAAACCTTTTCTCCTTCATGGAGCCATCTCCACCTGCTCACTCTGAAGCCCAATTTCTCCTTATCAGACAGCCTACAAGTGTTCGTGATGGAGAGATGGATTGATGGGTGGATAGATGGAACAATGGGTGAATTGATGGATGGCATTAGAGTCAAAGGGAACCTAACAATGATTTGATTCACGCCCCTCATTTTTCATATAAGGAAGAGACTCAGAAAAGAGAAATGATCTCCATCAAGAGCAATACTACTTAGTACTGTGATTTTTATTTTGTATTTGCTAAGTTATCTGGTGTAGTGTTCTTAAATCATCGTGTGTTCTATCTTTTCAAACAAATTTTACCTTTTCTGTCTCTGTGTATTTCACTAGAATTTTCAGGAGTGGAATCATACCACAAGTATTCAATATTGTTATGAATTGTGTTCAGAAATTGTGTTTTATCTTCCCCTCATACCGCTCATCTTCCAGGGCATGGGGAGATGATTTCTCCTTTGAATTCTGTATCTCTCCAAGCTTCTCACATGGTTGTGGTGAGGACTGATAATGAGAATGCACCACTCTTCTGGACCTGTGACTCTAGTCTATCAGATGCCTTTCCAGAGATTCTCACATTGAAATTGAGAGGGCAGATTACTTCCCTGGGGGAAGACCTGGGAAGATGTGAGCCCAGAAACAGCAGGCAGCCTTGGTTCTAGCCTGAGGGAGAAAGTCAGGTATGTAGAATGACATCTATGTTCAGAGAGAGGCAAAACAAGGACTGAAAAATGGCAAAATATTCCGTGAACACCAAGCACTGTTTCATAGTGCCACATACCATCTTTTCTTTTAAGTTCAAAATAGCTTTTTTATTACATATTTCACAGTCACTGTTTCTTGAAAAGTATAATTATAATCATTCAAGTAATTTGTTCTTTTTTTACTGTAAAAAGTTTTTTCATATTCAATAAGACTGAGAAACAATGCCCTAAGCCAATTTCCTTTTTTAAAATTCTGAACATTTGATCATCTTATTTTATTTTTACTTTATCTTTATTGTTGAGAGTATTACATATGTCCCTCTTTTTCCCCCCATTGGTCCCTTTTAGCCAACCTCCTCCCCTCACCCCAAGCCTTCAACACACTATTGTCTCTGACAATGGGTTATGCATTGTTATACATACAAATTCTTTGGTTTATCTCTTCCCACTCACCCCTGCCTTCCCTCTGAAATTCATCAGTCTGTTCCATGTTATGTGTTTGGATCTATTTTGTTCATCAGTTTATTTTGTTCCTTAGATTCCACATATGTGTGAGATCAATGTGATACTTGTCTTGCTCTGACTTGCTTATTTCACTTAGTATTAATACTCTCCAGGTCCCTCCATGCTGTCTCAACCCTTACAAGAAATCTTATGAGCTAGGCCACCTTATGAGCAAGCCTAGATGGTACTTTTGTGATAATCAGAAAAAGCTCTCAGTTCCTCCAGGGAGAGAAAAGACTTGTGCCTGGCTGTGTGCCTTGATGAGTTTAGAGCTAGGTTGTAGTCCACACTACCCCTCACCAGATACCTAGTGCAGTACACAAGCTGTACAAGTATATGGTGGCTATGGATAGAGTTGGTATTATTTCCATTTTATGGATGAGAGATTTGAGGTTCTCATACATTAGGTAACATTTTTTAAGGCAGGGAAAATTCTCTGTTCCCCACAGCTAGTAAGTTAACAGACCCAGGACTCACACCCACATGACCACAAAGGTTTGTGCATTTCTTATCTAACAGCTCTCCTTATCATATTTAATCTTTTTCTCTCTCTTAGGTATATGTGTACACCCACTCTCACCTCTACCCCTGTCCCAGCAATGGTGCAAGCTAGAGGCACAAACAAATCCCTTTTACTGAAACAGAGGAAATTACAGTCTCACTATCTGCCCAGGGCCACTCACTCCAGTGTAGACAGCCCCCGAGTGCTCTGAAGTAAGCAAATAGAAATCAATAAAAGTGTACTATGTTAATAAGCAAAAGTTGATATTGCTTCTTCTACCCTTAGTCTTCTCACAATTTCTATTTGTAAACAGGGTGAAGGTAGGGCTAGGAAGGACAGGAAAAAAAAGAAAGAAAAATTCTTTCAAAACAGTGAGAAAGCATGACACTAGCAAACTTCACATATCAGTTGGTACAGGGATGGGAATTTCCAGTTCTGCCAAATGAATCTAAATTCAGTAGCACCATAAAAAGCTAAATCTGTTAGGTGAGTCGAGCATTACCTGGATAAATTCAATTTGCTTGGAAGTGGTATTCATTCCTTCAATTTGGTAGAACAAATTTTATGCATTGGAACAATTATTTACCAAATGCTAGAGGCCTAAAAGAGATAACACAGTCTCTAAAGCAGCTGCATCTAATTGAAGGTAGTATAGCTTGTGAAAAATCATTGATCAGGGGTCTTTTGGCACATGATTACCTGCTATGTTCACATTGTAGAAAGAGAATAGAATGAGACTGGCTCCTGCCCTCGGGCAGTTTTTAATCAAAGCATAATGCAGTGCCTACCTTTCAGAAGGCCTGGATCACTAGGCACATTTGCAGGAGAAAATTAGGCTCGGGAGTAAAATATATATTCAGTTACTAAACTGTGCAAGGAAGTGAAGACTTGATATCAGAAATAAGACGAAAACCTGTGCTTTTAAACTGGGAGGGGTAGAGATAGAACGCAGATATTGGTTGGATATGGATAAGAGCTGGCCCACAGCCCAGGCCAGGACTGACCCTGGGAATGGAGTTGCAAGAGCAGAGATGTGAGGAGCAGGCAACCAGACTGGTAGCAACAAATGAACAAAGACCTGGATTCAAGGAGTTTTCATTACCTGAGGAAGCCTGCCATCTCTCTCTCTCTCTCTCTCTCTCTCTCTCTCTCTCTCTCTCTTATCTCTACCTCTATTCTATATCTCTATATCTATCATCTATCTATCTATATATATCTCATTTATATTGTGAAATTAAAATGTGTCATATCAGTATTTTTCAACTTTGAATGCAAATATATGCAAATATAAATTTCTGGGAATTTAAAAAAATATATAGATTCTGATCCAAGGTTGAGGGTGATACCAAGAGTCTGCGTTTCTATTTATCCTAGCTGATGTTGATGCTGAGGGTCTGTAGACCACAGGTTGAGTAGCAAGATAGGAAATTGAGAAAATGGGGAAGTAGCATGGAAATATACAGTGAACATATATTCTCAGAAGATGGGGACCCTGAGCTGGGCTCTAGAAAATGGGAAAACCAAAAGACTTGGGTTTTGCGATAAGTTTCAATAAATTGGTGAGCAAAAACTAGATCTTGCCGAAACCGGTTTGGCTCAGTGGATAGAGCGTCGGCCTGCGGACTGAAAGGTCCCAGGTTCGATTCTGGTCAAGGGCATGTACCTGGGTTGTGGGCACATCCCCAGTAGGAGATGTGCAGGAGGCAGCTGATCGATGTTTCTCTCTCATCGATGTTTCTAACTCTCTATCTCTCTCCCTTACTCTGTAAAAAAATCAATAAAATATATTTTTAAAAAACAGATTAAAAACTAGATCTTATTCATTCAATATTTTCTATGGTACAAGACATCTCATAGCAAAATACTTATTAGAAGTCTTTTGCAAATTTAAACTGCATTTTATTTTTTAAAATATTAGGTTTTGTAATGTTAAGTCCCCATTTTCATGTCAACCTCCTCTCTGAATGGGCAAGCCAAAGGGTTCTTGTGTTCATTCTGCTGGGCTTGTAATTTGCTTGCCTATTATTGAAGGCAAATTAAGACCAAAGCCCTTGTTTCCATTGATTCAAGCACCAACTGCCCTGCTTCAGGATGAGTGTAAACAGCAGTCATGTAGATAGATGGCCTTTAACTCTGCAGCAGGTGTTGACACCTGTAGCTACTTGATTCCAGCCAAGATCATCGTCTCTCCCCCAAGAGAGCTGGCTCATGTCAAGCATTACCTGCTTTTAAACTGGGAGAGGTAGAGATGGAACAGGGTTATTGGATGGATATAGATAAGAGCTGGCCCACAGCTCAGGGCAGGACTGACCCTGGGAATGAAAATGCAAGAGAGCTATTAGGTCATGGTGTTCCCTCAGATGATTCAGCAAGAAAAAAGGAGATTTGGATGCCAGGGATCTATTTTGGTCAACAATGCCTGTAGTTTAAGCTACACCCTCTACTACTCTGGCAGACAAGCATGGAGCACAGCACCTGGACAGCTGCAGTCTGAGCCAGACAACATCAGTTTGTAAAGGGCACCACCTACCAAGGACTACATCTAGAATCAGCAGGGAAGTGCTGTGTGGGAGGAAAAGAGGTTAAGGAATTCTCAGATAGGAAATCACTGCATCATTTGAATTCATGGCTAAATTTAGCTATAATCAACCCTGCAACTGATTTCTTAATTATTATTTAGGGTTTAAGGTGTGTGTGTGTGTGTGTGTGTGTGTGTGTGTGTGCGTTTGTGTGTGTGTATGCACACGGACACAAGTATGGGTGAATGGGTGAGTGCTCATGATGCAAGGGTGGAAATTTCTTTTCAGCCCTGTCCCATACATACTAAGTTCTTCCAGGTTGTAATCACTACAAATAGGTTCCCATTACACTGGAGATTAGCAGATGCACATTACCATTTATCAAATTAGGCATAAGGAGAGCAAACTGCTGGGGCATTCGCTCTCCCTAATGACACCTCATGCTTCAGCAACACAGCCCTGACTCTTTTATATTGCACAAGACTCTATATTTCAATCTCTACTCCAAGGCCTCAAACAAAAAACCTTTATATGTAAGGGATATTTTAAGCTGACTTTTAAATGAGATAACAGTACAGTACTGTGCAATCATAAATTTCAAATAAAGAATAAATGGCTAAAGGTCAAATGGCCCTGCTAACCTTTAGGTAAGAGGGCATCTAAATAATTCTAGAAAGATGAGTACTCATTATATTTTTAACAATCTCCAGGAAAAGAAACTGCCTTTTCACATGGTGATCTAATTCTACAGTATTTGTTCAATGTCAGTGTCCATTTATTTAGTCTATTCCAATCATTTTTAATGGAACGAATACTCCCTAGGACCAAGTTTATATATTCAATTTAAGACCCCCCCCCCAAAATTGGAGATCATGATACCATCAAAAATGTGTTATGTTTAAAGGGTATTAAATGCATTATTTTTCTCTATGTCATGTATAATTTTATTAATACAAAATAGTTACTGGCATTTCATATAAAAATTGCCTAAGCTTCCCATATCCTTTCCTGAGCATTTCTCAGTTTGTCCTACCAAAGTATTCACCTAGAGAAATGTCTAAACATCATTTAAAGCCCTTTTTATTACAACAGCCCTTCTAGGGATTTTTTAAAAATCTGCTTCTCTCCAGTGTGTCATGGAGCGGACGGAACATTTCGAGAGGGCCTCCGTGCTTTGGGAAGCAGGCAAAGGAAATTTGCTGTGCTCTTTGACAGATCCTCCTGTCAGACAGAGGTGGGCCACTTTCCTTCCCTTTTAAGAAAGATTAGCCTTGTGTGTAGTAATGCAAGCTCTTTTTAAATAACAAGTCATGAATAAGAAATCGGGGCAGTGTTGCAACTCTGAGCTTTATCACAAAATTTGAAAAATATGCTGGAAGCCTAATTTGGTCAGGTTTTCCCTAAAAGACATAAAAATAGGAAAATAGTAGACATGGCAAAATAGCCTATGTCTGCTGTCCAGACCATGTGGGAAGAAATGACTACCATCGACAAAAGCCACAGACTTTTCCCCCAACTCTAGTCTGAGAATCAGGATTTCTCAGGTCCACACCATCATTCTGCACTCCATGGAGTGTCACAGATGCTTTTCATTTGCCAGTGGACTGTTTCTCGTTACTTTGTCTGCACACAGATTGGGACACACCTGTGATATTTGCTAATCAATAAGCCAGTGGATGGCTAAGATCCCTGAGATGAAAAGAAATAATAAACATCATTTAAACCAATCATTGATTTTATAGCTGGAGAACTAAGCTGCAGAGCTATTTAGGAACAAGTCCGGGGCCATATATCTTGAACTCAGATTTCCTGAATCCCAGATGAAGGCTGGATGGAGTATATAAAGAAAATTCTATATGAAATTAGAATTTGATTTCCGGAAGATATGGATAAGGCACAAGAGGAAAAAGAAAGATCTGATAGCAAAGCAACATTAATGTTTAAATATTAGGAAAGCCCTAACCGGTTTGGCTCAGTGGATAGAACGTTGGCCTGCAGACTGAAGGGTCCCAGGTTCAATTCCGGTCAAGGGCATTTACCTTGGTTGCAGGCACATCCCCAGTAGGAGGTGTGCAGGAGGCAGCTGATCGATGTTTCTCTCTCATCAATGTTTCTAACTCTCTATCTTTATCCCTTCCTCTCTGTAAAAAATCAATAAAATATATTTAAAAAATAAATATTAGGGAAGATGTGTAATATGGTGAAAAGAAAATTGGCTTGCACAGTCAAAACACTGAAGTCCCAGCTCTTCCACTAAAATGGGTAAATACATTGGACAAGTCATTTTCCTCACCTTGAAAGTTACATAATTAGACTAGATGCCTTGAAGATCTCTTCATGCTTTAATTATTAAGTCATTCCTGAACTTAGTTTCTTGTACTTGTTTTCACTATGTTTATCTATAATGAAGCACATAACACACATGATTCTTTCCTAGATTCTTCAGTAGTTCCTTTTTTCTCTTCTTATTCTCTTAAATATTGGGTTTTCTCTTTGTTCAGCCTTGTCCCCCCTTTTATGTTTCTATCTAACAGTCTCATAAACTCTTATACATTTATTCATATTCTGTACACCTCTGATTTACTAATTCCATACTGAATTCGTAATATTGTTGACAATTCTGCCGCAGAAATGCTTTTAAATATTATCACTTTCTCCATTCCCACTTTTTCAGCCTTAGTCACAAACTTTCAGTATCCTTGGAAGATTCCAAAACTTTCCCAATTATCTTTCTGACTTTACTCCCTCCTTCTTCCAATCCATTATCTCCATGGCTCTTAAGATCATCATTTAAAAATGTAACTTGAATATTTTTCATTTCACACACCCTAATTTAGAACCCAGATTTATTTCACCGTGGATCATCCATTAACAGGAAAAGATCTAATAATTTTCCAACTTAATTTTCTACATTTTCTTCATGCTTTGTGTCCATAGCAACCATACCAAAGGATGTGCTCTTACCTAAACACACTAACATTTTCCTGCCTCACTACCCAAACGAATAACTTCCAAAAGCCTGTGAACCCCAACAAGGTGTGGGTTATATATCAGTAATTTTATTGAAAGACTAGCACTGTATCTTGCACTTAGTAGGAACTCAATAAATGTTTATTGAATCATTTCCCTAATTTAGTCACTAACTGGTGAAGGAAGACACAATGAACATGGAGTGATATCCCACAGAAGTGTTTTTAGTGCTATACACTAAGAATGCAAAATGCAAATACCTATTAAATGTTTACGATTATTCTAATGCAAGCTATGGTATCAAATAGAAAAAGAGCTATAGATATGTGTCTGATTCACCTATCTATGTACTAAAGCAGAAAAATAATATAAGCCTCCACAGGAAGACATCAATACAGTTATGCTGAATTCTTCGTGGTAGACTACCATTTATAGCTCTGTGTATTAGTTGTCCTAGATTATAAATCCTACCCTGGCTTTTAATTATTCAGATACGAAAGGATTTATTTACAAATACTGCATTATAGCATGTTAATCCAAGGCCAATTTAACATTTCTTATATTTATTTTGCATTTGTTCCATTTCCTAAGGGGTTTTAAAGCATTTAAAATCTTTAGAAAGCTATGCATTTTCATACAATTTTCTATGATTTCAGGGGCATTTAGATGGTTTGGGTTGTTATCTAACTTTCCCAGTTAGTCCCTTACACAATTCAGTGGACATGTGGGCTGCATATTTGAAGTAACAAACCTTATGCCATCTGGTTTGGGTACCTAGGATAGCAAAACAATTGCATCTAAGGCTATAACTAGCTTTGTATCCCACAAATTTGATGCTAACTCCCAAGCGCTGGTCATGTATTTCAGGGCAATCATTTAAGAATAGATGTTTTCAATGAGGAAATTTTTCATTTATGCCCTATTTTCTCATTATTTCATAGTTATATGTATTACTACAGGCTCAGTGTATGATATTCATGCATGAGTATGGTCCCTAGGTGTAGCCTGTGATCAGGGCCATCTTTCCCTGCCCCGCCCCCACTCCCTTCCCTGTTTGCCAT
>NW_006383011.1:13561027-13563678 GCF_000327345.1 Myotis davidii | reverse complement strand
AGGGGATAGGGAGGGACTGAGAGGTTGACCTTTCCTGCCCACTCACTGGCCCTGCCCCCACCACAGGTCTCCCTCTGTGTGTGGAGTGACCGGTGGAATGGGGGTCTTGGCCTTGCGCTGTCCGTGTTCCCCACCGTCCACCCTCAGTTCCCCATTCACCATTGGATGATGGGAGCTTGCTGGCTGGTGGAAGGACTGAGAGGTGGTCAGTGCACCTCATACTGACTGGTCGAGTGGTCGTTCTGTTCATTCTGCCCTTAGGGTCAATTTGCATATTACCCTTTTATTATATAGGATTTTTCCAACTAGAGAGTAATATTTATCTCTTGTTTGTTTCTCTCCTACTCTACTAATACCTGCACAGAGGTAGATACAGAGTTAGAAATTAACCACAGTTTTCCAAGACATGTTTATGGATGCTGAAGTATATATTCTGGAAATGGCTCAGTAGTTGGATTCATCACTGATGGAATATTGGCAAGAGTTGACCGCTAATGGAGTAATAGGCTATAGAGATTCCTGAGTTTACACAACTCTCTTGTGGGGTACTGTCTCATGCCCTCACTATAAAATCCCTGAAGGAAGGAGTCATATTCCTCATTCAATCACTCATTCACCAAATAGGCATGAATGTGTCCTATATCCTAGTTACTATGCTAGGCTGTGAATATGGGACATTGGGCAAAACAATGGCATCTTCACTTACCTCTTTATTCTATATTATAGCTTTGAAAACTGTTCTTACAACTGACAGGAGACCTTTTGATAATGACTAACTGTAATGAAGGCCTATGGTGAAGAAGTTCATACTGCTTTCTCCTTCCTTTTCTTCTCAAAAAAATTCTTTCACGATAGTGAAAGGAAAAAAAATCAGTTTTATGCCTTATTAATGTCTAGTCACAAAGATTCAGAAACAGAAAACTCCTAAACAAAGCAAGAAGGCAATTTCCAAATATTTAATAAGAAACTATTATATGGCTCATTCATTTACTAGTCAGATGTTTGTTGAGCATGTACTATGTGGTGGGCACCAATCCAGGCACTTTCCCAGTTACACTGAAGGAAAACAACTATAAAGTGAACAGACCCTGTTCTCAAAACATTGTCAGGTTTTCTTTTCCATTCTACCAATTGGAAGCAAGTAGCCTGAATGGTGCCTAATCGCTACCACATCCAAGTCCTCCAAAGGGAGCTGAGTATGCTTTTCAGCCTTTGGTGGCCCTTTTTGCCAATTTCCAAAACCTTTGATTTAAAGGGAAGGAGAAGATAACAAAAAGCAACATCTCTCATCTGTACTCTGGCCTTTGGGCTGAAATGTCAGCGGATTGTTAATGCTGCCCCATTTAATGAGTAGAAGAAGCCTAATTACCTGGAATGGAGGGACTGCATTGGGATAGCGCAGGAGCAGGACTTCCATCATAAAGAGCTGCTACCCCCTTCCTGCGATTATCAATTCTGCTTTATCATCATCCGAGGGTCAAGAAGGCTGTGCTGACCAGGCATGTTCCATTTAGGATATTCTCCATCAGCACATTGGGCTTGATCCTGCGTTAGGTGTTTTTATATTTCTCATGCCTTGAGAAACAGGGAGAGAAAACTTTGGGGGTTGCTAACAAAAGTAAAAGCTCAGTAAAATAAAATATAGTACCCGGCTTCCCTTGAGCAAGGCAATATTGTTATTCCAGAGGACATAGCACTGCTCTCTTTGTGCCGTTCCCCTGTTGAAGGAATGACAATGCCCCTCCACCATTTATTAGTTCATGTTCAAATGTATCTGTTCCACATTGTGACCTTGGCATCACCTCAGCCCACTCTGCCCATTCTGATTCTCTTTTGCCCCATGAGGCCACATCTACCCTGCACTTTGGAAATTCCACCTCTGTTGTTTCTAAGAGTCATGTCACTAAAATTTGTCACTATATTTCCTCTCCTATCTGAATATAGTTTGAATCCTTATAGCATTCTACATATGTTTCAAATATCGGAGAACTAAATTATATACTGTCACCATATTATGTAGATAGAATCCACCAGAAAACATTGAGTCCGACTCTTCTCTTACTTATACCTAAATGATGTGACTAATAACGTTCTTATATGTTGACCCAGCAATCCTACCCTGATGTATTTATGCAAAGGGAAGCAGCAGAAAAAGGGAGATGTACAGGGATGTTCACCGTAGCGGGGGGTGGATGCTGGAGCTTCATTTCCAACATCAAGGGACTGGGCAATTACATTATCATGTATCAACTTCAATGAATATTATGCTGAGACTAAAATTATGAAGTTTAACTACATGGAAACTTAAACATTTAATATTAGATGAAAGAAGCAGAATAAAATGTGCGGTTACTATTATTACAACCACATTTTATATGTCTGTATATAGAAGAGAGAGAGGAAGAAGCAAAAAAAAAAAAATTTGCAAGCTATTTTTAAGTTATTTGCGGGCAAGGATTTTTGTCTGTTTTATTTAGTACTGTACTCCTAAAACTTAGACTATACCTGGTACAAAATAGATGATTAATACATATTTGTTGAATTAATATATTTTGAGTAGTGAGATTGTAGGTGCTTTGTCTTTTTTATTATTTCCTTTTCCTTTATAAAGATCTCTGAGGGGGGAAAAGAGGGAGACATAAAGAAAGATG
>NW_006383011.1:13560179-13560994 GCF_000327345.1 Myotis davidii | reverse complement strand
GGCTCATATTATCCTCTTTAGTTCTCATAACAATCCATCGAGGTGGGTGTTATTATCTTTATTTTATATATTAGGAGATTTGGGCTCAGAGAAGTTAAATTGTTTAAAATACTCATGGGTTTTCTTTCTCAGTCACATTGCTACATACTGTAGGTGGCATATCTCTATTAAAACAAGTTTTTGAAGACAAAGCAAAAATAGACTGAGGAGATATCAAAAACACAGATCATGAAAAGGATTGATGAAGTAGGACTTAAAAATAGTGAGTAAGAGACAGAGGCCAGAGTGGGTCTAACACCCACATCACTGATTCTCTTTCTGGACCTACAGAAGTGCAATGCACAAAATAAAATAATTTGAATTAAAAATATAGTAAAAGCAGCACAGTCTCTTGAGTAGTATTTAGGTTAATACACCATTCCTCCTCTAATACTTGAGATTATGACTGCCGTAATTGATAGCAAATGCAGTGTCAAGGCACTGAATCGGATTGTCTCAATTTATGAGACTGCAATCTTCCATGTATTTGAATGCTGATGGATTGTGCTAAGTGATTGGATTTAAAGTGAGCAGAGAAAGATAATCAGCTTTACAATTTCATGCGAGGATGGCCTTTTTATCCTTATATGTATGAAAATAAATGACAGTAATGGGATCTCTTTATTATTTAGTTCATCTAAGTATTCTCTATCAGCTTCAGATCAAAGAAAGAGAAAGGTTTAATGTGTGTGGAAGGATTCTCAGAGGAATGCTTTACTAGCTTGAACTGCTACTGTTTCCATATAAGAGCCGTGGTGTGTGTGTGTGTGTGTGTG
>NW_006383011.1:13547304-13560050 GCF_000327345.1 Myotis davidii | reverse complement strand
GAAGAAGAAGAAGAAGAAGAAGAAGAAGAAGAAGAAGAAGAAGAAGAAGAAGAAGAAAAAGAAAAAGAAAAAGAAAAAGGAGGGGGCTGAGGTGGTTAGCAAGCAACTTTTTTCTAGGTCTCTTAGGTATTGCCTATACGTCCTTGTGTCCAAAGACTGACTCTAGAAACAGTGGTGGTGACAAACTTCTCAGGTCAGTCTCTGAAAACTCTAAAGAATTCCAGATCCTCTTGAAATATTAGACTCAAGGTGAAAACTATTGGGCACTCCTATAGACTGCATGTTTGTGTTACCCCCAAATTTATATGTTAAAATTTAGTTTTCCATGTGAGATGGGGCCTGTGTGAGGTGATTAGGTCATGAGGGTTGGACCCCTCATGAATGAGACTAGTGCCCTTATAAAAGGGACCCCAGAGAGATCCTTCCCTTCAGGCTATGTGAGGACCTAGCTAGAAGCAGGCTCACCAAATACTGAATTTGGACTTGGAATTCCCAAACTCCAGAATGAAGAGAAAGACATTTCTGTTATTGAAGCCACACAGTCTGTATCATCACATAGTAGAGCAGATGCAAGAGCTCTCTGTGTCCCTTTAATCAGAGCACTAATCCCATTCATGAGGGCTCCACCCTCTTGACTAATCACTCCCCAAAGGCCTTACCTCCTAAAACCATCACATGGAGGGGGGAGAGGTAGGATTTCAACATATAAATTGAAGGGGTCACAAACTTCCAGCCCATAACTTTCAGCCCATCACAGTTTTTAGCAATGGGTATTTGCAAGGAGAGCAAAAATTGGAATTTAGAACATCATTGATGATTTCTCATTAGGAATGAGAGCAGAACCCAATGGCTTTTATTTTATCCTTTTTAAAAAATCAACCTCAAGGATTCTTCCCTATTACGTTAAACTTTCCTAATAGCATGCCTTATACTTTAAAATAGTCTGGACCTAAAATGACAAATAGGACAAAATTAGCCTCTTTCATTTTTTAAAAAATTTTCTTTCCTCTCTTTGGTTTGGCAAGATTCCCTCTTCAGCCTGCTGCACTGCCCAACTCTACTCAATCCCCACCATCCAGCACAGGATCGCTTCTGCCTCCAGGAAGATACATAAGTGGATGTGATCCTATCTTTGTCACTTGTTCCTTCTTAATATTTCTCATTGGAAAAATGCCTTTCTGCCGGGGTTATTCTAAATATTAAAGCAGGTGATATATAGAATATTTTGAAAATGTCAAGTGCTATACAAATGTGATCTTTATTATAGTCTCCTCACAGATTCCGGATTCCAGACTACAGTGCATTTCCACTAAAATTCCTTTGGGACCTACAGGTGACAGGCAATAAAAAGAAGCATTAATAGTTGATGGAAACTAAGTCAAATGGTACAGAGGGTCAATAGATGAAGGCTGAAAAGTAATGACTGGATTTAGCAAAGTAGAGTTTGGTGAGTTTGAGAAACCAGTTTGAGGAAACTAGTAAGAGCAAAACCTGATGAGAGTCATCTCAAAAGGAGAATGGGAGGAAAAAGAATCAGACACACTAAGTATAGGCAGCTCCTGTGAGGTGTTTTGCTGTAAAGGAACCAATAAATGACTCTGTAGCTGGGTAGAGACTAGACTCCACAGCAGACCTGTTTGTAGGCTGATGATGCAGGACAAGGTTTCTGGGGTGTCTTCAGATGGGCAAAATAGGACAAGGTGGAAATGCTAAAAAATGGCTTAGCAGCACAGATGTTTCATCTGTCTTAATAGGACAGAGGCAGCACGATGCTGATTGCTGGGTGGGTATGGTGGTAGGGCTTGTGGAAGTTTTCTTGTCATTGATTTCTTTTTCTGAGTGAAATAGGAAGCAAGGTCACAGGACTGAGAGTACATTGGAGTTAAAATGAGACAGGAAAGGGCGTGGGATATTCATCAAGGATGTGGAAGAGGAAATGGACTAGAATACTGTGGTATGATATCTGAGCAGCATTGAGAGCCCTGTTGAGGTTAGTGGTCTTTAATTTGGAGACGGGCAATCAGCACAAAGTAGAATACAATTTGGATTTCCCCAGGGCTGAGGTTTTCCTAAATAAGTACAGAGAAGCAAAGGGGGGCGGGGAAGAAATTTTAGGGTAAGTGTTCGGGAGTGGTAATAATGGCTGACCACGAATTTAAAGGGAAGTGGGGACCTGAGGAGGCTGAGAGACAGTGCAAAGGAAGTAGGATCAGCATCTGATGCAAGGGCTGTTGGCGTCAGTGAGTAGAAGAGAAATAAAGATAAAAGAGAGAGTGGTCAGATGTGGAGTTTAGAATTGAGAATACAGAGGGACTGCAGATAATGCAGTGTAAAGGTATAAGGTGTGACACAGAGGCTTCACCAGACACCTGCTTGACTTGCTCCCTCCCCAAAGCCCTGTCAGGGAAACCTCTCCTCACTAGCTTATTAAAATTGCGAAATCTCCCCAGCTTAACCGGGACATGGTGTCCCCATTTTTATTTCCTCCCAAATTTTTTGCCATCTCACATTTTTTTATATATCTATTTACTTATTTTGTTTAATGTATTTCTTCTTCCATTAGTCCGCAGTGAGGTCCAGAATTTGTGTTTCATTAGTGCCTACAGCATCTTTAGTGAATAGAACATTGCCTGACACATAGGAGACTAGGCACTGGGTATATTTTGGTTGAATGACTCAGATAAAGTAATTTTATAAGTTATTATGGGAATTCCAAAGAATCAGTCAAAAAAGTTCATCAAGTTCTTTTATCTTACAGTTTCTTTGGGATTGTTGAATTTTCTGAATAGCTGAGGATGAATTCATGAAGTCCCTATTGTTTAAATATTTTTAATAGAAATCTAAATAAAGGGAGGCTAGTTCTTCACTGGATATTAGATTAAATTAAACACTAATCATATTTTAACCATTCTAAGTCCATTAAAAGGTATTAGACTCTCCTGAGGTGTGTGTGTGAATTTTGATTCCTTTCTGAAGGGTTGTTAGTGATCTTGATGCCACAATTCTTTTAGTTGTGTCTATTTATTTTGTTTCTTCTTTTCTGTCATGCCATCAGCTATCACTTCCTACCCCTATGTGTGTGTATGCGTATAAAAGCTCATTTTGCCACCATACCTGACCTTACCCCATAATTTGCTGTCTTCATATATTTTTAAGTGACTTTAAGGGATTTAGGTGAAATAAGAGAATGTAGAGGTTAAGTGAGGGCACAGAGATTAAGAGCTGGATAACACTTTTCTTTTTGTTATCTTTACAGACTATGTGTAGATTCTTTCTTACGTGTGTTCTAAAAAGGTAAGATCGATACACTTGAGTTAGGAAGAGATGGGGTGTTACTGTAATTTGGGGGCATGTGGTATTTTGGGCCCCTCAAATTCCCATTCCCCTGCAAATGGCTGCCTCCTCTATTCATGTGACCAATTCTGTGCAGGTAGAGCTAACAGAAAATACCTCATGAAAAGTGGGAGAACATAAAAGACACCAATTAAAGTCTTCTGATTAAAACAACCCTGCTCTTAAAGTGCACCCACGAACAAACCTCCAGAGCCCCTTGGGACAAAGTACCATCTGAAAATACATTCTTATTGAAAAAGCAAATGGTGAAGCATTTTTAAAAGAAAGAAAAACTTTCTGGTTTTAAGAATATTGTCAAAGTCTATGATAAATCTTGAAAAATTCACCTGACCTATTTTAAAATAGCACAGGAAATTCAAGCAGCAATAGATATTTGGTTACTTAACAAATGTTCCCATTGCTGCAAGGCAGACATTTATAGTTTTTGTTGTGTTGAATAGCCATCTAAGAATATGGAAAGCAGAGTTCTTTTTACTGGTCTCTATAAATTGTCAAGAGTCACAGCCCTGACCATTGTACTCTCTGGATCTCAGTTTCCTTCTCTGTAAAATATCCTGAAAGACTTTAGAGCAGGGGTGGGCAAATTTTTTGACTCGAGGGCCACAGTGGGTTCTTAAACTGGACCAGAGGGCCGGAACAAAAGCATGGATGGAGGATTTGTGTGAACTAATATAAATTCAAAGTAAACATCATTACATAAAAGGGAACGGTTTTTTTTTTTTTTTAGTTTTATTCATTTCAAACGTGCCCGATCCGGCCTGTGGGCCATAGTTTGCCCACAGCTGCCTTAGAGTCTAAAATTCCAGGACCCATTGCTGCTGGGTTAAAGGATTATAAAGAAGTTCTGGTTCCACCCAGTAGAGGGTAGTGTTACCTAGACAAGATATCAGCCCAAGTTCAGGACAGATGGAGCAATAGAAGCAGAATTTAGCATGTAGAATGGGTAGCTACCTACCTCTCTCACTCTTAAGTCACCGAAACACAAATGCTTCTCCATAAAATAGCAATCTCAAGTAAGTGTAAAGAGGCACTCCTCCTCAATCATTTGCCACGATTCCCAAAATGGACACATGACTCATTTCTACTGGAATATGAACAGGAATTTAAACTCCTGCAATCTGTGTTGTTTTCTGAAATCTAAAGTTTGCTCTATGAATACATTCATTTATATAAAATACAGCAGCTTGTCTATACATATTGAACATTTAAAAATTACAGTTGAAAGTAACAGATTTTTCTCTTGCAAAAATATTTATGAAGTATTTATAAGGTTTGATTATGTTTAATATCATGCTGAGAGAGGAAATCTTAAGTGCACTTTTTAATATACAAATAATAGAAATCATTGGCTTGTGGCACACAGGTTATTTCAAAGGTTTAAGTGTCTAATTCATAGTGAAAATACTGGATAAAAACTTGAATCTCAGTCAACCTGAAAAGTTTACAGAGTGTGTCCCGTTAGAATGGCCGCCAAGGGGGACACAGAAGCTGTCTTCTGTAAGACTGTTCTGGTGGGATTACACTGATGCACATAGAACAGTGGTAGCACAGTCAGGTAGCTTAGGACGCTGTCTGTTTGATACAAATAGTAACTCAGTAGGAGGTAGGCAAGTATTTGCTGAAAAACAGACAAATGGATGAATTAAGATGCCAGTATGAAAGATAATAGAGATGCATGCCATTTAATAAGAAACAAAAAGTAAAAATAGGTGATGTGTGTAAAAACAGGTTAAAAGATTTAAGACATGCATGTATAAGATGATGATAATGGTGATGGTGGTTATAATGTCGGGGTTCATAATCCCCCGAGACCTTGTCCTTAGTGACCTTAGAAAGGTACTTTGGTAGGACCCTCCAACTTCTGCTGCTTCTTAGAGCTTTGTCGCTGATAGAGAGCCTCCTTGCTTTTCTTTCTTTTAGTGTAAATGCTGAAGCCTAAAGGGAAGGAGTTAATAAAAGAATGACGTAATCCTACCTGGGCCAGGAAAGTATCCTGCACTGTGCATGTTGCCGCCTAGAGAGCAACAATCTGTCTTTCCTCCAGTGCCACCACCTATGCTATTCCTGGCTATGACACTGCTCCCTTTCAGGGGGTATTAACAGTTCCTCAGATCACAGAAAGCCTGGCTAGTTGAGAGGAAATAAAATCATGCTCTCCCCCCATCCTTCTCTTTTGCCCATAGCAACTATAACTGCAATAAAATGTGAGAGTAGGAATGAATCGCTATGGCAACAAAGTGTATTCTAATAATGAAGATGGTATCTAACAAGCAGGAGCAGTTAGAATTTTAAGGGAGAGGGAAAGGAAGTGAACCTTGAATAAGGAGGAAGAAACAAAAATCACCAGAAAAGTAAAAGTTTACTATCTCCAACCTACATATATCAGCCCATTTCGAAAAGTTAGAATTGCATCTTGGCAAACTTTTTCCTAGGGTACTCTAACAAACAAAACCAAGGTTTTAGAATGCTTTAAAAATATTGTACTTCCTAAAAGCAGGCAGAAGGAGGAGGGATCAGACCCTTTGATCTAGAAACATGGAACAATGTATAGTCATTCAGGGGCTTCCTAGAGGTCTGCACATCTGTACCCTCTGTCTCATGGCCCAGCTTCCTAGGGCATGGTCCAGCTACTGGAACAAGATAATTTTCTTTACCACCAAAATATTTGAGGTAAATGCCTGCCAAGCTGGGAAAGGGTCTGGAAATAAGGCATACCCATCATGACTGGAATGAACATGTAAATCAAGGACCTTAAGGAAAATAAAGAGGGGCAGGTGAGAATCAGTCACTGAGTAGAAGTAGACTGAATTTATTCCACCTGCTCATTCACAAAAATGTAAAGTAAGGTATTCAGAATGGGTTACGTTATGCTACAAAATAAATCAACTCCAACATTTAGTGGTTTAGGCAACAAAGGTTCATTTCTCATTCACAGTCTATGCTAATCACACCTAGAAAGGGAACTCGGCTCCATGTCATCCTCGTTCTGGGGGCTGAGGTGGATTTTGCTGGCTGCATGGGCGCGGTGAAGAAAAATAGTTGAGGGTCTCGTGTCAGATCAGAGAATTAAGTGCTCTGATCTACATTCGACACATGTCACTCATGTCACTTCTACCTGTTACCCATTGGCCAGAACTGGCCTAGCCAATTTTAAGAAGCGGGCAATGAAGGATAATCTATCTTCCCAGGTACCTGGAAGAAGAACAGTAGATGTAGACATAGATAAGCATTGCAAGTCTCTACTGTTACAAGTATGAGTGCACCAGGGGATTTTATATAGGATGTGTATAACAAAGCCTTTACTTAGGACGTGTGTTTATATTTTCTGGGAAAGTGGCAGGCCATTGAGTTATATAGGATGTGGCAAAAGTAGATTTACAGTTGTTCATATGGAAAATAATATAGAATGTACTCTGTTTTTCTCATACTCACAGCTGTAAAGCAGCTGTTGCCTCACCTTGTATAAAAGCAGTCTTATGCCATCCAAGCGTGTGTATGTACGAGGACTGGTAGATGGTCAGCATGATCACTCGGACTCACACTCAAAATTGGGGGTCAGGGGGTTTAGACTCTGACCATTGGCAAGAGTTCAGCAGCAGAGTTTTGCAAGGGTGTAAGTTGAGGCCTTGTCACTTACGCAAAGGTGAAAAGATGAATCTAAGGATTAGTTTTCTCAAAATTAGAAAGCTGCCAGACTTCATGATGTCTGTTGGCAGACTTACTCTCGTCCAGATTTTTGTTAAAGGTGTTCCCCAACTTAATAATAAAAAAAAAAACAAAGTAAAACAACGCCTGCTTTCTTTCTTTTTCCTTGCTTAAATTCTTTAAGCTCAGTTCAAGCCCCATTTGTATTCATTGCATTCTTTGATCCTTCCTTGCATTTATAATCAACATGCATTTCTTTAAAAATAAATGGTCTCTAACATTCCATGAATTCCATTTTTTTTTTCTCCTCACTCAATGTAAGCCCTGGGATAATAGTAATCTTACCTTTCCTCTTTGGCAATTGCTTCTTAGCACTTAGCACAGGGCTATTAGAAAGTTGGCCGACAACACATATTTATTGATTATGCAAGTAATTGGAAAAGGAAGAATTTTATTGAGGCCAATGGACTAGGCTAATGCACATACACGTTGAGTAGCAATGATGTCATGGAGAGCTTTATTTTATTTTATCCTTATTGTTGAAAATATTACAGATGTTTCCCTTTATCCTTCATTGACCCACTCTACCCTGCACCTGCACTCCACCCAGGCCTTCACCACACTATTGTCTACGTCCCTTTACATATCCTATATAATAAAGAGCTAATATGCTAGTTAGACTGGACGGCAGAATGATCTTCCAGAACGACCAATGGGTGGGGGGAATGGCCATGAGGCAGCAGCCAAGGTGACTGGGGCTGCAAGGCCTACCCTTGTACAACTTTCATGCATCAGGCCTCTAGTATGTATATAAGTTATTCAGTTAATCTCTCCCCACCCACTGCCCCATCCTTGACTACCCTCTGAGATTTGTCAGTTTATTCTATGATTCTATATCTCTGGATCTATTTTGTTCATCCGTTTGTTTTATTCATTAGATTCCATTTATGAGTGAGATCATGTGATATTTGTATTTTTCTGATTGGCTTTATTCGCTTAGAATAATACTCTCCAGGTCCCTGCATGCTGTCTCAAAGGGTAAGAGACTGCCACTTCAATTCCTTTTCCCTTCCAATGAAACAGGAAAGACAGTAAGAGAGAGAAAATGATGAGAACAACATGGTATAGGGAAATAGAATTGAATTGGAACCTGGAGCTTGGATTCTGTTCTTGGCTCTGCCACTCACTAGCTATGTAAATATGGACTTCCACACCTTCATCTATGAAAACAGATACTTGCTATGAAATTAATCACCTTGCCTCTTTCACAGATTGCTGTGAATATTGGATAACATCATGCAAGGAAAAGGAATCTGAAACTTTTAAAAATACTTTACAAACATAACTTAAAGTGAGGTCATTAAGAAGAACCTGACTTGGATCTCATGTCTTTTGCGCCACGGAACAATTTCAGGAAGGGTGGGGGATATGTGATAAACCCCGGACAACACATGTCCTGAGCTCTTTGAAAGCCTCCTATCTAATCAGCACAGGTCCTGTTGCTAATTGCAGGGGGTTTATCCCTAGGCATCAGTTCAGTTTGTAAAGTGTTATATTTATAACTTTCTGAAGCCCCAGTCCCTCTCAGAATCCCAGGAAATAAAAGTGTGATCTGATTGTGACTGGAGATTACAGGTTGATGTTGCCCGGCTGGCGGTGATTTTTTACAAAAGCAAAACAGCAGGTAGCACCGAGAGGAGAGCACTAAAGCTTTTCACATCCCTATGAAGGCCTGCTTCCCTTTCTTCTCTCTTCCTTCCCATCTGAAGAGGAAAAAGACCATGGCCGGAGCCAGAATGAGCCCGCTCTCCCGCAAAAGCATGTGTGGGGAGACAGGCTGCTGGGGGCTCCGGCAGGAGGGGGAGGATTTCTTATGGCAGGAGAAGCTCAGAGGGGTTTTGGAGCATGTGGATAGGAAATAAAGAGAATCCTTCATGAATTGTAGAGACTCTGTGCAGGAGTATTGTTACTATGTGAACCCGACAGGGCATCCCACAGAGGAGCTGTTTCGGAGGGGTACGTCGCAGACACAGCATCAGTGTGAAGACAGGAGGCCTGGATTTGAGTGTGGTGCCAACTTTATTAGCTCTATCCTTAGCTTCTCTGAACAGTAGTTTTCTCATCTGAAAAATGGCAAAATGATAGCAATAACAAAACCTACTTCAAAGCTATGGTGTAAGAATTAAATGAGAAGGCTTATAAAAGGGACTCTCTTTTAAAAAATATGTTTTTATTGATTTTAGAGAGAGAGGAAGGGAGAGGGATTGAGAGTTAAAAACATCAATGAGAGTGAAACATCGATTAGCTGTCTCCTGCATGCACCCTACTAGGGATTGAGCCTGCAACTTGGGCATGTGCCCTAAATGGGAATCGAACAGGCAACCTCTTGGTTCATGTGTGAAACATGACAATGCTGGGCCACACCTGTGGGCAAAAGTACCTTTCTTTTAATAAGAGTAATCAGTAGATCAATTGTAATTATGCAAAGACTTTGAGTCAGTATTCTGCACCTCCTCCAGAGATCTAGGCAAAAGGGTAATGAACCATTGTCCTGTAGAAGGAGAGAAACAGACCCGGGGGCAGAAGAATTTACATCCAGCACCATGGGCAGGCTTACCACTGCCTGAGTGCTCAACAATGAGGAAAGCAGATTTAGAGTGCTGTGATGTGTTATGGAAACTCTGAGACAGGTGTGGGGAGGATATTCAGCAAGTGATCATTGTGGCCCTGCAAAGATGTCCACATCCCAATCCCCAGGACCTGGGAGCATGTTATTTGGCATGGCCGAGGGGAACTAAGGCTGCAGATGGGATGAAGATTGTCAATCAGCTGATCGGGTAGAACCAATGTAATCAAAAGGTTCTTAAAATTGGAAGAGTCATAGGAAGAAATGCAATACAGAAGCAGGTCAGTGATGCAATGTGGGAATTCAACCAGACATTGCTGGCTTTGAAGCTGGAGAAGAGGGATCAGGTGTTACAGAATGTGGACAGTCTCTATGCACTAGAAAAGGCAATGAAACCATTTTCCCTTGGAGCCTCTGGATTGGAACACAGCTCAGCCTATACTTTGATTTTGGCTCAGTAAGACCCATGTCAGGCCTCTAACGTACTAGTTAAACTCTAACCTATGACCACTAACTATGAGATAATAAATTGGTGTTGTTTTAAACCATAAGTATGTGGTAATTTATAAAGCAGCAGCCATATAAAACAAATACAATATTCAAAATAAGATGTTTGATGCTAAATAAGGTCTTTTGAATGCTAATACAAGAAGTGTGCACATAGAGTGGTGAGTGTGTAAGTGAAACAAGAATTCAGAGAGTTCATATAAGTTATAAAATGGACATGAAGTTGTCATTTTTAACATTTGTCCCACAGGCCTAAAGGTTAAAATGGAGAGAATCACCAAAATTCATCCTCTCCATTGAGGCCCAAGTCATCTTTCTATAACAAGTGTGCTGCCATAGCACACTCTTTATGCACATACTATAGTGCTTGTCCTTTGTACTGCTGTAATTTGTTTAGCTTTCCATAGTTAGGAATAGCCCTGACCATCTCATGGCCAAACTATATACAACAAAGTTGCACTTCATTTGATCAGTCCAGTGAGATTTTTTTAAATAGGAAATGACTTAAAACTTTTAAATATGATGTTAAAGGGGTGTCTTGCAGAGAAAACTCACATTCACTTAAGTAGATGTGGTGTAACAAAGCCTGTATAGGAAGCATGATATGCTTTAGGAGGTCAATCAAGGATGAGGGAGATAAAATAAGGAGGCAGAGACGAATAAGGCAATGGACTGAGCTTAGATCTGATACCTGTATATAATTTCCATGAAGTTCACTGCGATGTGTAGTATGATCATATTAAGTAGTTAAGGACCCCTAAACCCTGAGAAGGTTATGGAATCAAAAGTCTCTGAAACTTAAAAATTAAAAAAATAGTTAGTTGTAAAATAAATATTAGAAAATCAAACTAAATTTTGAATTTTCCTGTGATTTTTTTTGAAAAAATTAAAATATCACTATTTTGAGAATTTTTTTTTTTTGTATCTCTCGATCATTCATTCCTTAATCCCTAGCTTAGCCTGTCTATTGTAGATCCAGCACTGCATATGCTGGACATTCAATGAATAATAGAACCCTTGGATTTCACCATTTTCTGGTGAAGTAAAGGAAATAGTTTGCATACCATGTAGAATTTGTGTTGTTATTTTTTGTTGAGTGTGTGGTGATTAAGGGATGGAGCGTTTTAAAACACCAACCATGAGTCACCTAAGCTCATTGCTCATCCTCCAGTATTAGTGGCTGTCTCTAATTCAGCCCGAGTTTGAAAAAAATAGATCATGGCTGAGGTTAGTCTCTCACGCAGCAGTTGTATTTTCATGGTGTAGGTAGCAGTGTTCTTTTCAGATAGGAATTTTGGGGAGGATTTTTCTGAGCACTTTAACGAAAGCACCTGGACCAGATTATGAACGCAGAAGGCAGGCTGCCTCAGGTGTCAAACATGGGGCGTGTCCTGTGTAGCAGCTGTGCAAAACCAAACGTTTTTGGAGAACTCTCTTGAAGAGTCGCATTCACTGACCAGTTCTTCAAAAGGAGTACCATATTTTTATCTCATTTTCTCACAACTTTTCATAAAGAAAATGCCTATTTTATAGGAGCAGAATTTAAAAGGCGGAAACTTTTGCCCTAACCGGTTTGGCTCAGTGGATACAGCGTCGGCCTGTGGATTCAAGGGTCCCAGGTTCGATTCCAGTCAAGGGCATGTACCTTGGTTGCTGGCACATACCCAGTGGGAAGTGTGCGGGCAGCAGCTGATCGATGTTTCTCTCTCATTGATGTTTCTGGCTCTCTGTCCCTCTCCCTTCCTCTCTGTAAAAAAATCAATAAAATATATATATTTTTTTTAAAAAGGTGGAAACTTTTTATTGATAACATGGCCATTAAACCCCATAAGCCTTCCAATGCTAACCTGTACACTCTACCAAGACAGGAAGACATGTAATAGCATAAAATGGAAACAACCTGGATATATATCAATCAGGACATGATTGAAAGATTTACAGTATACCAGTTATATATTATGGTGTATACGGTATATCTACTATATACTATGAAATACTATGCAGAATTAGGTAGAATTTTTTGTAGTAACTCAAAAGGATATTCATGGTTTATTAATTAAATAAAGACAAATGTTTTAAAAACAAAAAATATGCAACTTCCAAACAAATACATATTCTTACATGTTTATACAAACAAAAGAAAAAGTAGTAAAGATAAACACCGAACTGTTAACAGTGTTTATATTAAATGGCTAAACATGGAGTAGGGAATGGGGCTATTAATTTTATTTTAAAAAGATGGAAACTTTTTATCCATAACATGGCCATTAAGCCTCATAAGCCTCCCAGTGCTAACCTATGCGCTCTATCAAGAATTGAAGACATGAATAACATTAACATTGGGCATAAAGTGTCCATATGAAAATATTTTTCTTTCTATCTCTGAAATTACTTCTAAGATTTATTATTAATGGAGAAACATTTCCAAGGGATACAAGACACATGTGTGTAAGTGTTCATGTACGCATGCATGTATGTGCAAGATATGTGTGTGTACACATGTGTCGGTGCATGCATGCATGTGTATGTGTTTAGGGGGTCAGTGCTATGATACCTATAAGAGGCTTTCTGTGCACAAATTCTGTTGAGCTGCCACAGAAAGACTATAAATCTT
>NW_006383011.1:13536539-13547291 GCF_000327345.1 Myotis davidii | reverse complement strand
TAAATGCAACTCAGCCATTAAACACCAAGTACAAACAAGGATATTACTCTTGCTCACACCAGTCTATGCCTAGTTCTGAGCTTTTCAGGTTCCCAATGGACATCATTCATCTCAAATTATGTAGTTTAAATGCACTAGATGTTCAGTTTGCCTGCCTCCACACATCAACTCTTAAAGTTTCTTGCAGCTACATGAAACTATTTCATTAACAGTGATAGAGCGTTTAGAGCTTACCTAGTCAGAGACTAATTCCTTAATAAGCTAGGTCTGCAGTAGTTTCTAAAGCAAGATTACCAGGAACATTCGTTACAAATGGAACCCTTACCAGTCATCAGTTGCTATTAAACCTCATTAAATCAGTTTTCTACATGGTATAAAATCATTTGTGCGTAACTGATGCTCAGGGAAATTTTTGCACAATCTCCTGCTTTTTTATTTTTTTCAAAGTGAAAACTGACACTATATATGCTGGGTGATCTCTGTGTTGCCTGTTATTCAAAATATATGTTTTTACAAGTGAATCCAGCTTTATTTAATTGGTAGTCACTCAATTTGCACACTCAGGTTCACCATTTTCTAGCTAGCGATGAAGATAGATAAGAGATGATAAATGAATGAGAGGGTTGTATATGTACAGAATATAAAAATGAAGATTATGAAGTTGAAATGGTTTATATAAAGGCAATATCCATTTATCAAATGTTTGGCATTTTAGAAACATTGGACAGGCTACAGATTTCCATTTAGTCTTTAATTTCAACCTATAGAAATTACTTGTCTGGTATGTCTGAATCAGTAGTTACTAAATGTTAAGTTATAAAGATTCAAGAAGTTTCCATGAAGGAAACTCAATTCCTGCTTCTGCCAAGAGCAAAAAAGTGAAAGATTTTGTGTTATTGAAAAAGGAATGGGAAAGTTTTGAAATAACATTTTCCCATTAATCCCTCCTGTACAAAATGTTTAAACTCTGAAAACTCTTTTACGAATTAGTTATGAGATGTTAATAAGGTAAATAAACCTAGATTAGCCCACAACAATCTTGGTTTAGTCCAGTTCCCCTAGGTAAATATGGGAAATGTTTTACTTTCGGAAGTGTCATAGTTTGAACAATATACCATATTAACCCTCTCTCTCTTCCATTTACTAGCCCTGTGACCTTGGACAGATTACTTAATCCCTGAAATTAAAGGACATTTAAAAAAATTGTTGCCATCAATTATGTAATAAGAAAAATATTTACTCTGTAAAGTAAATCAGCAAGAATTTACTATGCATCTTCCCTAAGTACACACAAATGCTACAGGTGTACATGACATGTAGTCCCATGAGGAGTTTGCAACCTTTTGTTTTTTGTCCAATGTAACAAATGTGACAGTACACTGGGAAAGAAATAAAAGCTCAAATGGTGCTTAGCGAATGTAAAATGATAACAGTGAGGTGCCACAACTTGATAGCTTTATGGCCTTGAACTATTTACTTAACATCAGTAAGTCTGTTTCTCCATCTATAAAATGGAGACAATTGTAGGATTATCATTACAGAGGAGTGGTGAAGATTCAAGGAAATAAATTCTGCAAAGTGCTTTGCACAATATCTGCTATATGGCTGAACTCAGGCGATGTTTGCAAAAATAAATAGTTGAATAGATGGATGAATTAATAACTAATAAATACCACATAAATTAATATGTGAATTGAAAGAAACGAGGATGGGAAAGAGAGGAAGAAGCAAAGCATTTATTAAATATCCTGTATGTGCTAACCCATTTTATACTCCCTCTCCCTCTCCTCTCTCTCTCTCTTCCATTTGCTAGCTCAGTGACCTTGGACAGATTACTTAATCCTTTGTGCCTCAGTTTCCTCAGTTCTACATCGAAAAATTAATAGTACAATTGCTGTGAGGATTCAATATATCTAAAGCACTGGCACAGAGTGAATGGTAATTAATGTTAGTTATTGTTATTTTATTTAGTTATGATAAAGGGAGAAATGTGGACAGTGCTCCATTGAGAAAAATGGAGAGATCACATTAGATCTCTCTTCTCCTGGGGATTTCAAAAAGAAGTATTTTTGCAACTGAGTAGGACCTAGATCCCCTTGTAAGATTCAATCTTGTCTCTTTCTTTCAGTGAGCCTCATTACTCATCATATAATTATTTGATGACTATGTATCCCATGATTATTTGCCACAGCTAAAACAGCTCAAGGAAACAAACAAAAAAGCTCCATCTGGAGTGCTTAAGACAGTTTCAGATTCAGCTACTGAACTATAGACAACTTAAGAGATTCATCCAAGGCTAAATTCAAATGGTTATCATTCAGAGCATTTCTTCAAAAATACTCATGAAAATATTCACGTAAGCAGTGCTTCAGTAACTGAGTGCTCTTCATAATTAGCATCCATTCCTCCTAACATGCCTCAAAAGGAAAATTCAAGCTATTATTCTAGTTCAAAAGATGATAAGACAGAGGGAGGGGAATGGCCTGAACTGAGGTCACACATTAACTCAATAGCAGAGACAGACTTGGAATGAAAAGTAAACAAGTTTCCCCCAAACAATAGTGGTCCTTCAGTTCTAAGACTATTACCTTTCATTGTCTTGACTTGGTGCATTTAATTCCTTTTGAAAGCTGCAAGCTTTATAATATTCTACCTACTTGAAGGTGTTGTTTTTGAATTTCAAAATTCTACTCACTTGTGGTTAAACTTCAACTAGCTGTCAGTGTATTCATGAAAGGAACACTCTGTGAGTCTGGTCAGTCTTGAATGGCCTGAAATAATAAGGGGGTAGAATCTGGCCTCTATCCACATTACCTGAGCAGTCATTCTCACTCTGCTGCAGGCTTCTGACCCTGAAATCCATCTTCTCCAATTAGCCAGGTGGTAGGTGGCACTTGCTTCTAGGTCTTGCCACACATTCCCGTTATTTGGGAAAACAATTTATTAAGTGGAATTAGTATTATTTTCATTGTTAATAAAAACAGCAATGCCTCATGGAGTTGTAGCCTTGTAGCCAAACATCTCAAGTCAATGCAGAAATTGGGCAACATCAGGTAAGGTGAGCTGCTCAGCTCCCCTTCCACTTACCTCAGAAGGAAGTCGAAGCCAACGAGCAGAGAACATACCTAGAAGCTTTGTAGAATTTCTTTAACTGATTCTTTGGGGGGTTTTGTTCTGTTTGTTCTGTTTTTGCCTCTTAGCTGGTTCCCCTTAGTGATTAACTATGAAATGTGCGATGCCTCTCCTTTTCTCTGAGAGCAACAACAGGGAATAGAGAGCTGGGATGCCTCCTCCCCTCCACAGCCAGGTTTCAGAAAAGAGTAGCCCAGAGGGCAGTGATGCAGAGACTGAGCCCCTGGCATCTTTTGACAGGAGTATGAAGGTCCTGTTTGAGTTTGAAGTATGGCTTTTGCTGATTTAAAAGACAAGCCCTATGAGGAACACAAATTGAAGAAAATTCATCTCTGCTTCTAGGACACTGCAAAGCACTCCCAAGAACCTTGCCCAGTACTAACATGGCCCCAATGCCCAGGCTACCTGTTCAATTCTATTTCCTTTTCCATTCACCAGGCCTTATGTTAACTTAAACTGTGCGAACCCCCAAAACTTGGACCTTGAGCAATCCCTTACCCTCAAACCCATTTTACTCTCCTCTCCACGTGTTCCTCATCCCAGTGAAAGGAAGCTCTGTTTAGCAGCACTGCTAATTGCTCAAATTAAAAATTTGAAACCATCCTTGAATCCTTTTTTATACACACCGGTCAGATTCAACAATAAATCCAGATTCCAACTATGTCTCACCCCTTCCATTACTACAAAGTTGGTGCAGGGCACTGCCTCTCTTGCCTAGATTATTACAATAACCTTCTAATAGGTCTCATTGTTTCCTCCCGTACCCTCCTGATGTCTATTTTCAACAAAGCCAATGGTGATTCTTTTAAAATATAAATCAGATCGTGTCACTCTACTCAAAAATTTCTTCCTGTATCTGTCAAATAAAGGCCAATGTTCTAACAATGATTTACAAAACCTTCTATAATCTGGCCTCATCACCTACTATTCTTGTTCTCTGCTCATTCTGTTCCAGTCAGAATGGCTTCCTTTTCTTTATGCAAACTAATCACATTCACTCCTCAGATCCTTGATATTTTTTCTGCATGAAATTTTCTTCTCCTAGTTATGTTAATGTGTTTTCTTTTACCTCCTTCAGATATATGCTTATCTGTCATATTCTCAATAAAATATGTTCTTATTTTTTCCTGCATAGTACCCATCATTATCTAACATATTGTATTTTTTATTTATATTGCTTTCCTATCTGTCTCCTATCATTAGAAAGAAGTTTAAGCAAGCAGGGACTTTTATGTACTTTGTTTATTGTGCCCAGGCCCTAAATATCATACATTCTCTTTTGATATTTCTAGAATAGATAAATAAACAAAGTCACCTCTTTAAATTGCTGAAAGACCTCAGGAGTTATTGCTCCCTTGAAGGGCCATAGTTTTTAGAGGGTCGGGAAGCATACAACTCCTGAGTTTCGGATAACATGGAGGATGAAATCTTTTTAAAGAAATGTCAATCTTGCTATTAGCTCCTGAAATCAATTCCACAAATTTCCCATGGGCATAGTTAATCTGAGGCCCCTTTGGGAAAAAAAAAAATGTCAATTACCTCTTGGTTTCTACTTTCTCCAGCACCAAGGCATCCTCCCAGGATTAATTCTCACTTCATTTTCCATAGCTGAGTGGACATTGGGGGGATAAGGACACATTTGTAATATCTTAATCAATAAAGGGGAAAAATAAGAAAAAAAAATGAAAGGGAAAAAAAGCATCAACTTTAGATCCAGTACTCATTCTCTTCCAACAAGTTACTAAAGGCAATACAACAACCTGGCAGAATTGTCTTAACTTCCGTTGTCTTCTTCCCTTTGAAGTTAAATACCCTCTGCTCTGCTCTTATCAGAGTATCTCAGTAGATTGTATGTGATGTATTATTGCTTTTGTTGTTCTGTTTTAGTATGAACATTTTACTGTGTTCTAATGAGAAGTGAAGTAAATTTGCAAATGACATGGATAATTATAAGTGTAAACATTAGCTGGGGATGTGACTACTGGGAGAATGCCTCCATAAAGACACAAACCCCATGGAAACCTACAAACAGAAAAGGCGACAACTGTAATCAAAGTCTTTCTCCCCTTCTGGCAATTTATACTGCAGATAGGCTCGTGCTGCACTCTGAGTACATGGGCAAAGCGAAAGGAAGGGGAGGAGATGGACTAAGTTTTCAGTTTGCAGACTTGGTATGTTGTTGGAGAAGGATAGATGTGGGCACTGTTGGGCACTGAATTGCTCAGTGAAGAGAAAAAAAATGGCTCTATTTAATTCTAATTGCCTAATATGTATTATGGTCTTATAACAAGGGACTGGTGGTAGGCATTTCCACGGAAACAGAGATGAGTAAGTGTCATTTCTGTTTCAAAGAGTTTTAAACTTAATAGAGGAGAGAAGACAAGAATATAAATGACTGTACTGCAAAGACTTAGTCAGATTTTGGCACAAAGAAATAGGCACAGGTAGCCACAATGATATAGGCACAAGATTGCTGCAAAGTTCAATTGATGAAGAGGCCACAACTGATTTACTTGTGTTTGCTGAGGGAGGGGGGACTGGAAATGAATGTGGATATGTGGAAATACTGGAATAAGCCTTTGCACCACAAT
Organism: Myotis davidii; assembly: GCF_000327345.1. Classification (NCBI taxonomy): domain Eukaryota; kingdom Metazoa; phylum Chordata; class Mammalia; order Chiroptera; family Vespertilionidae; genus Myotis; species Myotis davidii. The sequence continues at coordinate 13,541,568 of NW_006383011.1, read as the reverse complement.
GAAGAGGGAATCTATTCTGGGTTTTGAAATGAGTGTGATTTTTTTAACAAAATGGCTCAAAAAGATGCCAGGAAGTGAATGCAAAGTTGGAAAAAAATCAGAATACAGTAAATAATCCATTGAAAAAGCACAGATGAGTGATGACAAGTAGGGCTGAAAGCTAAGTGGAGACAATATTAATAAAATATTTACATATAGAGCTATAAACTTATACTTTATGGGAAACGAGGAACCACTGAAAGCTTGGGGCATGAGTGGGACATTATCTGAAAGGTAATATTCCTTTCAGAGTTTCCAGGGGAAATGTGAGATTGTGATTCCCTCTCTTTCTTTCTTAGTCTCTCTTGGCCATGGGCTTCCAAAGTCTTTATAGAGATAATATGAATTGTTATAAAGAATTTAGAGATTGAAGTTAAGAGCTTGATCAATATTAAGTCCTAAAATTGTACTATTACTTTGGACATTGTAGGTAGAGCTGAGGAAACAAGTACAAAGAGATTAAATAACCTGCCCAAGGTCATATAATTAGTAAAAGGCAGGGAGAAAGAGAGAGGGGTGGGGAGAGAGAGAGAAGAGAGAAACCAAATATGCATTGTTGAATTGTTATAGAAGCACACCATTAAGACATTTGCTTAATGCAATATAGCCTTGGGCAAATTAATTTAAGGCACTAGAATTTTAATGGGGATTAATGAGTGGAATTAATAGTTAGAATTTTAAAATATATGGCTGAATATTTTGGTAATTTTAGTTAAATATTTCTCAATTGCCTATTATATCTACAAGCAGTTCTAAGCAAAGACGGTTACACAGAAATATTTCATGTATTCTGAGCTTTTAAGGCTGTGGCTCTCAGGGAAGAACAGAAACATCTGAAGCATGAACAAAGAAAAAAGCCTTCTTACTTTGATTGTAGACAGATTTCCGTAATACTTACTGAACAGTAAGTAGATGGTTTGGGGAAGTAGCTATAAGAGTAATTCTGCAACCTTTTTTAAAAGAGGAAACGTTCTCATTAATGCAGCTGAGGTGTTCTGTTTGCTCCATTTAACAGCTAGCCGGCTGTATCCTCACATGGCGTGTGTGAAGAAGTCAGTTATAAAAATGTTGTAAGCACCCTTATTTAAAGATAGGTAGCACAGTGCCATTTCCTCCACCCCAGCATATCACTTACCTACATAAGGATAATTGCAGCTTCATAGGTGCTCAAAGAACTAAAAATGGGAGATCATTCAGGGAATAGTATTCAGGGAAAAGCAATAATAATCCTTTCCCCTCCTCCCCCGACCCTCCCAGTCTCCAAAAAAAAAAAAAGACTTTTAGAGAAGTTGTGATTTCCTTAATATATTTTCCATTTCTCTTCCAGGTCAGCCACTTTGCCTAAAAATAAATGCCTCTTTATTTGTTTCTTGGCTACGCTCCCTTCCAGCTACTTGAAGAGATAAGAGTCACGTCACCAATAATATTGATTTTACTCCCCTCTTAGGGATAGACCATCACAAGGATAAACGTATAATCATTTGCCTAAGTGTACTCCTAACTGTCCATTTCCATAATTAAACTGTAATGTTCCCTGTGAACAGAAACCAGAAGGGGTGTGTGTGTGTGTGTGTGTGTGTGTGTGTGTCTGTTTTGGTTAAAACACTATTTGTTGAATAAGAAATTAGAAAAATACATACAAAAAAATCCTTTGGATTCAGGAGTCAGGAAATATTACATTTCTGAGAGTCTTGAAGCTTTTAAGAATCGGAAGTATTCATGTACCAGATATTACATTCATTATGCCTTCGTCAGCCAAGTAGAATGGATATAATGCAATGTTTATATTCTCTTTCCTTGCATCTGAGGCTTTGTTAGAAGTTAGTGTTGAACCAAGAACTTTTAAAATACAAATTCTACCATATCCAACCATATTCTCCTAGAAATATAGGCAGATAGACTACCTGGGGTCAGGCTCCTGGATAGAGTATCTCAGGTCAGGCTTCAGAGCAGCCTCTGAAATATGATTACACGTGTAAGCGGGGTGCCCTTATATGAAAGGGCCCCAGGAGAAACTCGGAAAGAATCGAAGAATCCGGAAGAGAAAGAACCCAACAAGAGGGCAGAATCAGGCAAAGTCCCTCTATATAACAGGCTGATGACACCGGGGACTCGGTGGTATAAATTATGCCTCTGAGTCTGTCCCGGCCTGAGGCAGAGCGCTGGGCTTTTGTATACCTACACCTGCATTCACTAAAGATACTTCTAACTATATGCTCCATGTGGGCAAAGCAGCTCCAGGAGCCCAAGGGCAGTTTGCAGAAGAAGAGTCTCAAGTGCCAGTGGTGTAGCAAAGCCCACTGCAGCTGGGAGAGGTGCGCATAGAACGTGACAAAGGGACAGAGGTTGACCTAAGCAGAGCAGACAGTGTTCACTATATAGGCCCAGACACTAATTAGAAATGTGCATATTTACTCCTGAGTTTACTTATTACAATCACCTAAGGTTGCAAATAAGGATGAATAGCTTTATTCACCATGTGCAATACTATCCAGACATTTAAGTCTTTATTAATTTATTCAACAGTATTCTTTTGAGTTTAACTTATTTCAGACACTGGGGGTGCATCAGACAAAATAGAAGAGACAATCTACTCACCTAGAGGGGAAATAAGACAAAACACAATGAATAAGGGCGGTGTAGTACACAGAAGACAATAAATTATATGGAATAAAATGGAACCAGGCATGGTTAAGTAGAAGTCCCAAACGTGAGAGGTGTATGCAAAGGAGGGAATACAAAGTACATTTTAAATTTAAAACATAATTGAAAAGGTTTGACTGAGGAACAACCTGAGAAAATATTGCCACATGCATATCTGAGGAAAGGGTGTTCTAGTCAGAGGAAATAGTGCAAAGGACATCTGCAGAGGGAACATGCCTGCTGTGTTTGAAGGAAAGAGAGGTTAGCCTGTTTATGGCAGATTAAAAGAGAGGGGTTTTATAAGTGATCGGAGCAGAGAGTTCATAGAAAGCCACAGCATCTAGGGCTTTGTGGGTCATGTTAAAGGCTTTAGCTTGAGGAAGATCAGAATCCATTGGAAGTTTTTTGAGCAAAAGCGTGATATGATCTGAATTACATTTTTAGAAGGATCACTCTGGCATAACCATTCTCTCTGATTTTCCTCCAGTGACAACATTTTTTTTTTTGTCTTTCATTTAAGGTCACTCCTTTATATTTGTTTTAGATTGCACCCTCACCAGATTTCATAAGAACTCTTGTTCAATTACCACCCTCAGTTTGTTGCCTTATTCACTGATTTCTCTCTAATGGTTTATTCCCTTCAGTATGCAAAAGTGCTTTTGTAATTCCCATATTAAAAAAATTCCTTAACCCTTTGTTGTTGTTTTTTCCTTAACCCATGTCCCATGCTCCTGTTCCCCTTCACAAAAAAACGTTTTTTAAAAAATTATTTATTTTTATTGATTTCAGAGAGGAAAGGAGAGGGAGAGAGAGATAGAAACATCAGTGATGAGAGAGAAGCATTAATTGGCTGCCTTCTAAACACCCCCTACTGGAGATTGAGCCCACAACCTGGGCATGTGCCCTTGAATGGAATGAAATCCGGGACTCTTCAGTTCTCAGGCAGACGCTCTTTCCACTAAGCAAAACCAGCTAGAGCACAACACCAAAATGTCATGATGGAGTTTTTGCCTTATATTTCTACTTCTTCACATCCGTTTCTCCTCTTCATCCATTTCAACACTTTGATTCTCCCATTATTTCAGACATTGTTCTTACCAAGGCAGCCAGCAAGCCACATCTTGCTAATGTCCATATCCTCACTGCTCCATTCAGAGAAAATTTAGAACTCCTTTTTCTGGAAACATTTTTATTCATAATGCCACAGTCATTTGATATTCTATTTTATTTTTAATGGAAGTTACTTCTGCTAGCTTCTCCTCTGTGGATCAATTTCAAATATTGCAATAGTCAAGGGAATGGTCCCAGGCCCATTGCAGTTCCCGCAGCTATTTGGCTTCTCTGTGCTTAGGTCTTATGAAACATTTTTGAGGGCAAACATAGAAGTGGAATATGAATAATTTTTCATGTAGGTATTTTCTAGATCTAATGATTGTATTCATAACATTTCATAAAATAGATTTCATCACATAACATTTCCTTTATTATTCTAAGATGTGTGGTGCAGCCTGAAATATACATGATTTTATAGTGTAATTATAAAATAGCACAAGGGGCTTCAAAAAACTTAGTTCTATGTACAGATGGTGGGAATATACATATAGTGGGAGCAGAGAAATAAGTATTGCTAAGAAAAAAATGGAGAAATTCCTACCATTTGAGAATTATGGGATGGTTTCCTCCATATTGGAAAAGCAATCTGCATTCTGGCATTATGATGATGTTTTAGCATTATTTAATGAACAAGAGGAAATTTTTAAGCTGAAAATCTGAGAAAATATTGATAAAAATATGTATCCTGAGTATTCTTTTTTTTTCTGTCTTGATTTTAAGTACAAAACATTTAACAACTTATCACTGAGGACTGAGTTTTCTCTGTTTAATATTTAGTTCTTTTCTGCTCTAAGAAAAGTGTGTTTGTGTGTGTTACAAAGAATAACAGGGATGGACAAATAGAGGGAGAGGGGAAGAGAGAGGTTGGGGAGAGAGAGGGAGAGAGAGAGAGAGAGTTTGTCAGTTAGTTAAAGAACATGGATATTAATTATAAAAACTAATCAGAAACATTCCCAGTTGCTTTTTTGTTTGTTTTTTCCTCCCTGATGCCCCCATAGCTCTTCCTGACTCTAATCCTTGCTGGGGTCCAGCCCCAGCAGGTCCAGGGGTCCCCAAAGGTGTTGACGGAGTCGGCGAAGAAGGAATGACACGGAGACAGCGTTCAGTTGATCAGCAGCCTTGCCAGGATCTCTAGCCAAAATCTCCAGCCAAGTTCTGTGTCCATGTTCTCTTGCTAGTTTCTCCAGCCAGGTTCTGTAGCCATGTTCTCTCGCTAGGTTCTCCAGCCAGGTTC
>NW_006383011.1:13525321-13536047 GCF_000327345.1 Myotis davidii | reverse complement strand
GATCTGAATCTGACTACAGAAATTGGCAAGAGAACCCGGCTACAGAACCTGGCGACCGAACCTGGCTGGAGAACCTAACCCGAACCTGGCTGGAGAACCTAGCGAGAGAGAGAACCTACAGAACCTGGCTGGAGATCCTAAGCAGAACTTCTCTGGAGATCCAGACCAGAACTTGGCTGGATATCCTGGCTAGGCTGCTGATCAACTGAACGCTGTCTCCATGTCATTCCTTCTTCGCCGACTCCGTCTACACCTCTGGGAACCCCTGGACCTGCTGGGGTTGGACCCCGGCAAATCCTCTTGCCTGCCTTTGTCAGTTTGCAAGGCTTATCTCCCCCAAGCAGGCAAGAGAGTTCAGTCCCACTCCTCTTTCCTCCCCCACACACCCTCCTGCTTAAGCCAAGCCAATGGAAGAGCAATAACAGCCACATGGATGAGCTGGCGAAAGTGGAAGGAATCATAAAAGGCCAACAAGTGAAGCAGTCAGTGCCCCTTTGGAGCCCGCAGAGCTGTTCCCCACTGAGCAAGGATCGGAAAAAGTCTACAGATTCCCTGGATAATATCGTCCTTCCTCAGAGAAACAATGGGAGCACTTAACGCCTGTGCCTCAGGCAACACATTGGCTCACTTATTCTTTCTAGGCTTTCTAAAACTTTTGCAGCCATAAATACTAATGTTCATAGTTTCCCATTTTCTACTCTGTCTGCTAATAAAACACATCTTTGCTGGTTTTGCATTAATGGTTCCTATTTCTTATCTGGCTCATTAGAACAAAAGACTTTTACAACCAGAGTCTGGCTTTGTTAAGCATCATCTTCATAATTGCTTTGGTTTGATTGGAAGCTACTCATCAAGCTTATTAGTAATAAAAAAGGACAACATTTGGCTTCCCTAAAGTGTATTAGATATAAGGACTAGAAGTGATCTTAAGTATCTATTTAGAACAGTAGTCCTGACACAGGCCCTGCACATTTTCAGCAAGTGAGCCAAGATCATCCCACACTTAGATGTCCACAGCAGTAGTGACATGGGCCAGAGTGAAAAGTGCATATGCCTATGAGGAAATAGCTGTTGATGATGAGGGCATGCGGGAGGGCACAGGCCTAGCTCAAGGGGGCAATATGTACTCAGCGCCAATCAGTTGTTGTCATTTAAAACTCAGGCCTAGGTTGTTTTCTGTTCTGAATTTTTTAAAAATATATTTTTATTGATTTCAGAGAGAAAGGAGGAGGGAGAGAGAGATAGAGACATCAATGATGAGAAGGAATCATTGATTGACTGCATCCTGCACGACCCCGACTGGGGATCGAGCCCGCCAACTGGGCATGTACCCTTGACTGGAATCGAACCTGGGACCCTCAGTCCACAGGGCAATGCTCTATCCACCAAGACAAACTGGGTAGGGCTTCTGTTCTGAATTTTAACAGGAAGTGGAAATATAAGTTTTCCTGTGAAAGCTCCTGATAAAAGAATGACTTGTATTCAATTTGCTATAAGCCAGTTGAGTAGGAAAACTATCCTGGTACTTCTACTAACATAATGAATACTTTCTCATTATTAAACAAAGTTAATTTAGTTAGAAGCACAAAATATGTACGTATAATAGGGAATGCAATTATGACCGAGAACTACATGCATTAGCTAATAATTATTTTAAGAAAGAAATGGAGTTCATTTCTGGCCTGGGAATGGCATCCTCCATTTAAGAGGAGACATGACATAATTCTTTAAAGTTGAGGGAAAAAATAATTCAGCTCTGTGTCTTCTTGTCCAAACCCTGAAGAGCAGGGCATGTTGCCCTTTTCCTGTAAGGATCTGTGGGCCATATGACTGATTTATCTTGGAAATACTCAGTTCCAACATTGTAGTATAAAATTAGCCGTAGACACTCTGTAAACAGATGGACATGGCTGTGTTCCAATAAAGTCTTCATTCCCCACTGCTATCAGGCTACAAAAAGGAGTGCCTTTCATTCCTCCTCCATAAACAAACAAACAAACAAAAATAGGACCAAGGAAGGATGTTAGACCTAGTAGTGAGCTTGCAGAGAGTCAAAGAAATGGACAAAGAAATTCACCAGCTGTCAACTTCTCCTGTGCATCAAACCCACTTAGAGATTCCATAATGCAACTAATCACTATGCAGCTCTCGGTGTGAAGGTCTGATCCAGCTCGCCAGGATATGTGAGGCCCTACCTCTAAGCTCACCTACCTCTTCTCAGATGAAGCAAGATGGCTATACCTCTTTGTACCACACATTAACTCATGTGCTCATGTTAATTAATATTATCCGGCAACATTAATTACTCTGTTCCAAGAGTAGATTCTGTGGGTTTTGTTGTGTTTTTTTTTTAAAACCAGCGAGAGAAAATTTTATTTTATTGCCAGTTATATATCACCAATATTTCTAAAAATTTCCTGCTCATTTCACCCAAGATACTTTCAGGCATTGTAGCAAAATGCTCTTAGCTAAATGCAAATGATAGAGCAAATGGTCCCCCCCAACCCCCAACACACACACACACACACACACACACACACACACACACAATATTTAAAGAACTGTGTCTTCTGGTTTCAAGGAGTATTTATCTCTATTTTACTTCTATATCTTCAGTAGATATTCTATTTAAAAAATCAAGGTGTGATTCACAGCACTGACTGTGGGCCTATAATGAGTGAGATAAATAAAAAAAAATGTAAGTTTAGGCAAAAGCTCTTAGACAAAAAAATGAACGTCAGACAAGGTTAGATAGCCTGTATCCCTGAGTGAATGAAGAGGATTAAGGTCCTTAAAATCAAGCTTTGACACATGACCTCATGGTATTGTTTGAACAAAGCAGCTGAAGAGGGAGGGCATGTATGTTGTCTGTTAAAGCAACGGGTGCACCTGTTGCTGTCGTCGTGCAGTGGGCGAGGTGAATTATAATTGAATGTGTATTATTAAAAGGCATTCATGGATTTTTACTTGTTAGTGAACCCGTCTACATAAATGTTGTTTTTATCAATTTTTGTATTTCTCCCTGATCATCTCCTGGCATTTAAACCATTTATAAAGGCATTCTCTGTTCTGATCACAGTTCCGTGCAGGGTGGCAGAGGGGCGGGAAGACTGAGAAGAGGGATAACTTGAAACAGAAATGTAACTTAATATTTCAAAGCCCTCCGGTCTCTGATTAGACTATTACTCTCTGCACATAATCTCTTACTCAACTAAATTGATTCTTTTTCAATATAAAAATAGTACAAAGCCTTTGAATTTTGAACTAGCAAAGTTCAGTGAGCACTTTGAATTGTGAGGCAGAAAATAACAAATCTTATTTAATTAACAAAAGAATGAGATAGGGATGAAAAACATGATGTTAAGACACAGTAACAATTGATTGGAGCTGTGTTTTTAGCTGTAAATTTGGCAAATAGACTTTGCTTGTGAGACAGGCAACATTAATTACTCTGTTCCAAGAGCAGATTCTGTGTGTGTGTGTGTGTGTGTGTGTGTGTGTGCGCGCATTTTAAATTAAACTGCAAAGAAATAGGAAAGCATCTGTGGGTGCATTCCTTTGCACAATAAAATAATTTTATTGAACTCAATTCATGTGCATATGTAGAATTAAATTCAGAAGATCTTATAGGCCTGTATTCATTAAATATTATGCACCGTTTTATATGGGAATACTCATAAAAGGAGAATAGGGAACACAATTAAAAGAAATAAATTTAGCATGGCTTCGGTACTCTAAAATCTTGTTGCTCTATGTGTTTAACTGACTCTTTATCTCCAGGCACAGCCAATATCCCAGTGATAGAGGAATTCAAAAGCAGTTTATTTTCATGGCCAAAATTTACTATATTTTAAGTCATGCTAATAATAGTCTAGCTTCCATACAACCAGAAGAACAAGGATAACAAGATCAATATTTCATAAGCTTTCATCATTTTTTTGGTTCCAGTCAAATTGGAAAACATACATGACCTCATTTCTCTGTTTCCTGTCCTACGCCCAGTTGGTGGGTACTTACAGAATCAATAATTAGAAGTGTTTACGGGATTGTACCTTTTACACCAGCTCCTCTTGCCACGGACAGGTTTTCAGAGTTGCATGACACAAGTGAAAACTAGGAGAGAGGCACTAAGTTAGCACAATGGTTTGGGATTGCACTTCTTGTGGAAGGATCAGGGTAGGGCTGCTGGTGCTCTAGGAGCAGAGAATATAACCTGGGTTCTGCAGATGGGCTCCAAGCTCACCGAGGACAAGTTGGATTTTTGAGGGTTTGAGGACCTTTTAATTAGCTGGCTTGTTGTTCAAAGAATAGTCCAACGTGTGCTACTTTATTACATCACCTTATGTGAGACTGGGTGAGAGACACCAAAGAGGCAGCACATTTTCTTTGTATTTTTTTTTTCTGTAACTAACTCAAGGCAACAGAAGACAAAAGATGAGAGCACAGCTCTGGTGCCAGAGGTTGGAGGACAGCACTCTTCCCAGAAGGAAAAGAACTTTCACTAAACATGTACAAAGTCCAGAGAAATATAGTTTTAGCTTTTCAAAATTTACCTAATGGGTACTTTATTAATAAAATATGTACTGAAACTAGTAGTGGGACAGTAATAATGGGGCTGTGCTATTCTACATCACAAAGTGCCATGGATTGGTCAACCAAGGCCATGTAGCCTCTAGAAGGGGAGAAAATATTCAAGTTAGTGTTTCCTGTGGAAATGATTCTATCAGTGTGATTTCAAGCTTTAAATAACAGTGCTGAAGTTACAAAGGAAACAAAAACCACATTTTTATGTGGGTTTCAAGAACATTTTGGAAATCCTTATTCATGATTCATTGATGGATTAGCATCTTTACTCAACTCAGGGAGTAAAGATGCTCCTCACTTCTCTGAACTTCTGTGCAGTTTCCTACCTCAATTGCTATGAGTCTGCCCTCCCTGAGGTCCCCAACAGGAATTGCCACCATTAATGAACAGTGTCATTTTCCTTGACCTCACAGGGCTCATATGAACAACGTAGAACAGAGGTTCTCAACCTGTGGGTCACAACCCTTTGGGGGTCGAACGACCCTTTCACAGGGGTCACCTAAGACCATAGGAAAACACATATATAATTACATATTGTTTTTGTGATTAATCACTATGCTTTAATTATGTTCAATTTGTAACAATGAAAATACATCTGCATATAACAGTAGCAAAATTACAGTTATGAAGTAGCAACAAAAATAATTTTATTTGTGGGGGTCACCACAACATGAGGAACTGCATTAAAGGGTCGCAGCATTAGGAAGGTTGAGAACCACTGCCGTAGAAGGAGTTGAAAACTGCAGTTTCTGTTTCTGGCTCTGACACTAACTATATACCTCAAGCTGCTATCAAGATAAAATAAAACAATGAATCCCTACATTGGGTCTCCAGCTTAAGCAGAATCCTTTTCCCTATGTAAGTCATGTGATTCTTACCTATCTTCTAAACACCATTCCAGGCTTTGGGGAAATGTCATGGTGGGAGCGGCGCTAGTTCAGCAGCCCACATGCATCAGTATGAAGTCAAACTTGCTGTTAGTCGGCCTTATTTCTCAGTTTTAAAAAATGGAATTCAGGCTTGTTTCCTTGACCAGCTCAATCTCATACACTAAGAACAGTCACTGAATACAGTGTCCTACCCTGATTATATTTCCATTCCCTTATGTCCGCTCCAACTGAAGCCAAGTTCTTTCTTGTTCCCAGATATTTTTATCATCAACTGTCTGTTACCAACTTTTCTAGATTCTGTTTACATCCAGTCTTTACATTCTGATCAGATCTCTTCCCTTCCCATCCTAAAGCACAATTTGTTGAAAAGTATTCTGAACACTGTCAAATCCTCACAAAATTTAAGGTGTTTTATTTTTAGCCACTATTACATTTTTAGATGACATTCTTCTTCAGTGTGCCGATTGATTCTTTCTTTACATGACTGATCATTGCTTCTCTGTTGCCATTGCCACTTCTAGTTTTTTCTTCTACTCAATAAATATAGACAACCCTTCAAGGTTTCTTCTTCAATAGTCTGCTATTTTCTTTCTGCATATTTTCTTTTAGAGCCTCAGCTATTCTCATGGTGACAACCATCATCTCTAGACCAACATCAGTCAGGAACTCTAGTCCTTGACTTTCAATATCCTTTCTACCATCCCTAGGTTTAATAACTCCAAAATTAAACTAATCATCTTTTCTTACAAACCAGTGCTTTCCTCCCGACAGCCTATTTTTATTATTATGTCATCATTTCTCCAGGCACCAAAATTCAAAGTTTGGCATCGTTTTAAACCTTTAAACTTGCCAAGGACTTCTAATTATCAGTAAGACCTATTGATTTCCTATCACATGTCTTGCATTATTTCCTTCTTTTTATTCTTTCAGTGAAGACTCTAAAATAAGTATTTTGTAGCTCACATATTTACCCTAAACTTTTGTATTCCTACCTCAAATAATCCTGTATATCTTAAGGTTAATCCTGCTAAAATTTTTTTGGCTAAAAGTTTAATAGTTTCTCATCTTATCTAATAAAGAGGGAATATGCTAATTGACCCTCACACTGTCACAAAGATGGCGGCACCCACAGCCAATAAGGAGGGGATATGCTAATTGACTGACCTGCCCTCCAAGATGGCGGCACCCACAGCCAATAAGGAGGGAATATGCTAATTGACTGGCCCCCCTTCTTAATGAACAATTGATTTTTATCTACTTATAAAAGACTAGAGGCCCGGTGCATGAATTCATGCACTGGTGGGGTCCCTAGGCTCGGCCAGCAATTGGGGCTGATCAGGGCTGTCTTGCCCAGTCCCAATCGGGGCCAGCGGGCCCAGAGAACAGACTGTGGGAGGTTGGCCAGCCATGGGAGATTGGCTGTGGGAGGGCACTGACCACAGGGGGGCAGCTCCTGCATTGATCATCTGCCCCCTAGTGATCAGTGTGAGTCATGCTACTGGCTGGTCGTTCGGTCATAACCGTCGCTTAGGCTTTTATATATATAGGTGATTATCAAATATATATATTTTAATTGAAATCTGAAAAGTACATGAAAAACTTTTAGGTCCTTTGATAGATTGTTATCCTTGTAAAAAATTAACTTTTCCAGCTTTTTATAGGAAAAGAAATTTCTAATTCACAAACAAATCATTCTTGCAAATTTTAACTTGTGATACTTTTCTCATTTTTTTGCCCATTTCACTTTTTAACTAAAAAAACCTAAAATATAAAATATTTATTACCTCTTACCTAGAGTAACTTTCTAACTGTCCTTACTGCTTATAATATTGTCCCTCTCCAATCTACCTTAGTGTCAAATTGAAAATTTTATGGTATACTTCTGACCATGTCAACAAAAATCTCAATGACTTTTCTCTGCTTATGAATGAAATGCAAATGCCTAGTTTGGCAATATAATTAGAGCCTTACTTTCTTAAACTTACTTGTTGTTATACTACCCTCTATTCCTTGTATATGTCCCATGTTTTCCCAATTTTTGTTTAAGTTGTTCTCCTGCCTGAAAGTTGTTTACCTGCTCTACGCTTCCATATAATCAATGCAAAATGCCCCAGTCTTTATCATATTCCTTAAGATGCATTTAAAATGCTTTTCTTACATAAATTCGTCATGGACTTATTCCAGCTTAAATCACACTCTCCTGAAATCTGGCTCTAGACTTTGGAAAGTGATATATTTCTCTGGAGAAGCAGCAATTCTAGGGAGCCGAAGAAGACAGGATATATCCCTTCATTTTAGAATCTCTGACACAGTTCCCACACAGATGGACATCATTTATGCATACCTTATGGTCGGGTATGGTGTGCCTCAAACATTTCTCCTGTGAATTTTTCATAACATAACATATCATTTTCTTCTTCATTTCTGTAATAACGTTATCTGAACTTTGATACTCCCCTCATGAAAAAGTGTGCAACCTTCCCAAGTTGGTAGCCTATAGAAATAATTGCCAATACTATTCACTTTTTATAAACAATATGCATATAATTAACATTGAAAGCAACATTTGAATACGTTACACTAGAAAATGTAAACATATATATAAATATTTTTAGGCTTGCCTTACAAACCATTATGATGAATAAGAGTAAATCACTGTATGTTCACAACATATTCAAATAAATCATGATTATCTAAAGTGATGAAGATAGGACAATTTTAATTATATCTTTTGAGAGAAATAGATTGCTGGTGATCCATCATTTTGTAAAATTTGGAGTGAGGGATCTCAAAAATCAAGAGCTTAATTTTTATCATTTTTGCAAAAAAAAAAAAAAAAAAAGCATTAGGTATTCCCAACCTAAGGAAATGGAACTCTCTCCTTGAGAAAACATTAAAAACTGATTTTAATCAAAATGTGCCATATTTTTAGTTCTGCTTAGAATTTAATGTACATGGAATTTCTCCTCTAAAGATAGTTATAAAAATTAGTTTTCTTGATTTTTAAAATCTTTGCATTTTGTGCTCTTATGCCCAAAATATCCTCATGAAACCTCTTACTAAAATGACAAGTTTTGTTATATTGAAATTTGGAACATTGGGGCAATCTCTTTAGAACTATACCCAATGTATTTCCATGAAGTTCCTCATCCTGTAGCCCATCTAAATAACTCCCCTTCCTCCATTTATGTATGTTTCATGCATAATTATTCTTTATAATCCATGTAGCTATAGTAGTCTTGGTAGAACTCGATGAGACATACCATCCTATAAAGCACTTACTAGCAGTGCTACATTGAATAAGTCACAAATTGTTTCTTCGTTTCTAAAATAGTCAGTAAGGCAAGAGAGATAAAATTGGTGATGGCCATATTTGTAGATCTGGTATGTGTCTACAGGCTGGGTAAATGTTAATCATTCTTTCTCTTTTGTCTGGAAGCTAAAGAGAATGCTTGGCCAGCCTGATATCCTTCATTATTCATATTTTCCAAGTCTCATAGGAGAGACCATCCTATAACATTTGTAATAGAGAGTCAAGTACAAAGGTGAACTCTAGGAAGCATACTTGTATAGTGGCTAAGATTTGTGAAAGGTCTTCTTCAAGATGTTTGAAAACAAAGCAAGAGATAAATTATTTCAAAATTGCTTTAGACAGAGGAACCAAACTAAAAGAGTCTTCAATGGCCAAAACTAGAATAATTTGAGCAACAACAACAACAAAATACTAATGATAATACTAGATTGTAACCTTAAGAATAAAACATATATTCCTAGCTTATTAAATAAGACATTGAACAAATAAATAAATGGTAGATCTTGTCTTCGGTGATTATTGCTCTCTTACAGAAGTATTCCAATTAAATAAAGACAGAATGAGGAAAACAGCAAATCACCATGAGAACTACAGAGTAGTTCTAAAAAAAAAATCTGTGGATGGATGCTAAAATTAGTCTGCAAAGTTTGAAGAGAAATAGAATAATTGCAGATATTTCTTCATTTCTAAGGGGGGGGGGGAACTTTACCATGGAGAAACTCAGCAGAAACTATCTTAATCAAAGGGTCAATATTAACACCACTAGTAATAAGACAAATTGGCATTAACGAACTGAGAAAGGTATAATATTTATGTGCTATTCTTGCTAAAAATGCAAATCTATAATCCATTCATTAGCAAATATTACCAAAAAAACCCTCAAATTGAGAGGCATTCTTCAACATAATTGCCCAGTACTCCTCAAAAGTGCCAAGGTCATGAAAGACAAGAGAAGACTGCAAATATCATCTCTCTCTATATATAAAACCTATGTGACCAAACAACAAATGACCGAACAACTGGTGGACCAGTTGCTATGATGTGCACTGACCTCCTGGGGACAGATGTTCAATGCACAGGATCGGGCTCCCTCCTGTCTGGATTGGGCCTGTGGGGATCGGGCCCAAACCGGCTATCTGACATCACCCGAGGGGTCCAAGATTGTGAGAGGGCGCAGGCCAGGCTGAGGGACCCCACAGCTGCACGCATCCATGCGCCGGGCCTCGAGGAGGTTAGAAAGTCTAAAGTGGCATCACAATAAAATGTGTCATTCTGGGTGGGTTCTTGAAACAGAAGAGGGGCATTCGTGGAAAAATTGTTGTAAATAAATAATAACACTGATAGTTCCATTAATATTATTGTACTAATGTTTGTTTTGATAATTATAGCATTTTATGTAAAGCATTAACATTAGAGGAAACTGGGTGAAGATATATAGGAGCTTCTATATACTTTTGCAACTTTTTTGTAAGCCTACAAGTATTTCAAAGTATAACCTTTAAATATTATTTTGGCTGAATAAACTATATTTTTGTTCACCATACTATTCCAGGATGGAAGCATGTAGGTGTCATTAATTGCTCCTTTATTCTCAGAGGTGCAGGCATATTTACCATGAGACTATTGAAGCTTAAGCTTTCGGTTGATTCCCTCACTTGCTTGGGGCTCTCCCAAGACCCTAAACTACTAAATTCTGTATTCATAATTGTATACTCATTTTTCTAAAAGAAGGCCCTACATACATTTTATAAGCTCCCAATTCCACAAAATAGGGACCTATCTTTGCCCTTCAGTAAGGGACACCAGGAGACTGTTTCTAGGCTCTTAAGGAAGGGAAGGAAGCTGGAACCTGGGCTAAAATAACCCACTCAGTTACCGGAATGAGTGTCATGTGAAGTGGAAAACTGTTCCATTTTCAGTGTCTAAATAGGCATGGCAA
>NW_006383011.1:13506659-13524965 GCF_000327345.1 Myotis davidii | reverse complement strand
CCCATTTCACAGAGGAATCATGGCAATTACCAGCTTAATGATAATACCGAAAGTCAGACGGGTAGCAATATGTTTGGATATTTCTCTAGCATTTTCAGGAAAAACTCCAATCAGAGAAGGAAAATGAGGGAGAGAAATGGTGTTAGCAAGAGCTAGGAAAAATTTCAATTACAGGTCAATGGCAGAGGTCCTGTTCTAATGGGGATACCAACTGCTAAGGAATAAGGAGAAGGGTCATACCAGTGTAAGAGACAGGAAAGTTGTGTTTTACTGATTGTGCGAGTGGTGCATATTTCATAAGTGTTCAGAATTGAAATTTGAGTAGTGGAGCAAATTCTAGACTACCCTCTGAGAATGGAGCCCCTAATGTTCTTCTTGTCCTCGCCAGCACAGGCATAGGAAGTATGAGAGTGAGGCTTCAGGAAGACACTCCATCATTAAGACTATATAAACCCTGAATGATTAGGTCACTTCTGCCCAGGGCACATGCTCAGTTCTTTTGTTTTCATTATTGATTAATAACACACTCACTCACTTTAGGTGTGGACATGGCTAATTCAAGAATTTTGTTTTGTTTTTTGTGTATAATAATAAAAATGATAGTGAGATTAATAATACAAACATACAAATGTATGTACCATTTATGGAGAATGTGGTAGAGGCTAGGCACTCTTTTGAGGGCTTGTTATTAATAACCTTGCTTACTTAAAATGGCCATGATTACTTTTCTAAAACTTCTCAACATTTGAGTCCCTGGAAGGTGAATATGGTGATGAACAGGGTAGTTTGAGAAGAATTTGGAGGAAGAAATAGAGTAGAATTTTGAGTTCTCAAGAGGAAATAGTAGTCATAACTGGGAGGAGAGGAAAGATTTATAGCATATTATCAATTTTGGGGCATTTTATATTTTGTAGTTTATTACTCTAGATAGAATGTAAATTTCTTAAAGAAAAGAGTAAAACCTAGATACTTAAGCATGCATTAAACTAACACAAAAATATTGGCGATTGATCTATAAACTTGCCAACTATTGACCAGGGTGTGGGAGAATCTGCAATAAAATGATAAAATTGATAAAAAAGAGTTCAAATTCCACTTTTCAAACTCTACTTATTCATAATAATTATTTCCACATATCAAATATATCCTCCAGAAAATTGAGTTCCTCTCTATGGGTGTCCTAATTTGCAATGAAAGGGTAGGATCATTTAGCTATTGTGGGTGGTTTTGGTGAGGTGTGTGGTGGGAAATCACCCAGCATATAGCGAGTTCCATGTAAGTTCCTGCATGCATTTTCCCCCCTTCTATTCTTCCTCTCTTCCTTCAGACTGAGATTTTGTATGTCAAATTTTAGCCCAAGGAGTCTTTTTTTCTGTAGTGAATTTATAGATCCTGACAGGAGTCGGTTACTAAAAATCTGCAGGCAGATACTTATCTCTAACACTGCTAGTGGCACCATTAAGGGTGCCAACAAAGTTAAAACAAAACAGAACAAAAAGCCCTTACTGTGTATAATCTCTTCACCAAGCTCTAGCAGAAGTCAAATTTGTAGGGCTCTTAACTAAACAGAATTCACATCCAGGAAGCCCATAAGTAGGTAAAGGGAGATATAATGTTCTCTGTGTTCACCATTGAAGCAAGAGCTGCCTGAGATTCTACTGAATAATTCAATATTTGGGAGTCCTAGTTGATGAATGTCTTCCAATAGAAACACCCAGCAGAAAGTACTTGGAATTCATATCCATTAGATTTTCTTGAATGCTTTCGTCAAGTATGACACAGTGGACATAACAGTGTTCAAACAGTCTGCTCAGCCTCCTGGGCCTAGGCAGTTAGGGAACCAATATTTTCTCAGTCTTGTTACTTTTTTCTCTTCAAACAAATTTACAATTAAGGATACAAAATGTGCATCCTTTCCAGGAAATTTGCCCCATGCAGAGTTAAGATAGTGGCAACACGTGATGCTAAAATTTTCCAAATCATAATTTGAAAAATAATTTATCCATGTACTAATGCAAAGATAATAAAAAAATTATTTTCTATGCTATGTTAGGCTGTTAATTACTGTAGCTTGATTCAACTTAATACACAGCTCAAATATTGTTTCAGTGAAGTGAAATTACTTCATATAACACTAAATCAACTTTATAATCTTTAGTTAATAGCCTATTTGCCTTAAACAATATTTAATTTTGTGAAATTCCATAACAACTAAAAAAGCTGAATAACCTCTTAGGTGTGTGCAGGAATAAATGACAGTAGTGAAATATAATAAACAAAGCATAATCATATTCAATTTCTCTTTTAATTAAGAAACTGTATACTTGAAGCAAATATGGTAATTACAATATTTGTTTTCCTCAATGTGCTTTTAAGTTGGACATCCAAAGCTGGTTTGACATGTTTCTTGGATATCATGACCATGAGCATGTTTCTTGGATATCATTTGGATATTCAGTAAGTTCTTAGAGTGACTGTGATGTTCCTTTTATATCCAACAGTAGAGCACCATGTTGGCAGTAGAGAAAAAAGAATCAGGCAACATGAATTAGTCCAGTGACCTTCTGATCTGGGACTTGCACTTTATAATAAATGAAAATTCACTGTAATTGTTAATTGTGCGAGACCAGTCATAGTCACGGTGATTGGCTTCCTATGTATGGTCAGAAATACTTTGCTGACTAAGATTATCAATCTCTCCTTTATCACAGGTTTTTTTTTCAAGTCTGTGATGTTATACTTTTTAAATGAGGTAACTTGTAAAGATCAAAATTTTCCCGTATTCAAATGAAACTTTTAGAATTCTTAAGAGAGATAATTAAATAAATATCTGATAACATTTCAATGGAGAGGCCAACTGAATTCCTTTCTGGTTCAAGGCAAGGGATAAATAATACATATAAGCATTAATAGGGTTTTATTTGTCAGGTGTGCATCTACCTGTGATGACTGGTTGATGGGAGAGGCACCTAGATAGAGGCAAAAGAGATATTTTGAATGATTTGTTATCTTATGAGTCCCTCACTAGGTTGTGGACAACCTATGATTTAAGAAGGAATTCCAACTGGTTTCTCTGTACCTGGGCAGATTGAAATGTCTTCAACACTTAGGTGAGACCCAAGACACTGCCATGTGTGAGCAGTCTGAGAGAAGAGGACTAGCAAATTGCAGAATATTATGGAGAAATGAGTCCTGGCCAGGTTGCTCAGTTGATTAGAGCATCATTCTGACATGCCAAGGTTGTGAATGCATAAATAAGTGAAACAACAAATCAATGTTTATCTCTATTTCTCTATCTCTATCATCTCTATCTCTACCTCAATTTCTATCTCTCCATCTCTATCTCTATGTCTATGTCTATGTCTATGTCTATGTCTATGTCTATGTCTATGTCTATCTCTATCTCTATCTCTGTCTCTATATCTATCTCTATCTATCTCTTTCCTTTCTCTCTCTCTCTCTCTCTCTCTCTCATCAATCACTAAATACACATTTTTTAAAAAGTTTATGGGGACATGGACAGAGCATGTACTTTAAAGACAAAAGGGGGGAAAACAACAGTAATCTGTCTCTGGCTCTGTCTCAGCCTAGCTGTTTGTTTATCCTTGAGGAAGTCATTTAACTTTTTAGAACCTCAGTTACCTTTTCTGTAAATGGGGAGAGCAGGATTATCTTGGAGAACCATTGTGAGGATAAAATGAGACAGGTTCGGAAAATTCCTGAGTATATATAAGTAATTCATATAGATATCATTTACAGATATGATTAAGTAACTGGGGTGGGGGTGGAGGTGGAAGAGAGTATAGGGGGATACATGGTAATGGAAAAAACTAGTAATAAAATAAAATAAAGGGGAAAAAGTATCTCCAATCACATCAGTTCTATTTATCCTTTTACATGCTATACATATCTACTTCATTTTTCTCTATTTGACTTGATTTTACTTCATCAATCTTTCCACCACCTCAACAGATGTGCTATGTAATCAAACTAAACCTGTCTAATTCCACTTTATGTGATAAATCACATCCAACCTGTCTAAAATCCTTTACCACATAATAATGGTTTCCCATAAGCTTTTCAAATGAATAGATCCAAGACACTAATTGAAAATGAACTGGTACAGCACAGCAGATCTCTGCTGCTTCTCAGAAGAGGTGTTGGTCTCCTTGAAGTGAAAGTCCTTTGTTTACAATGCATAAAAAAGAAAAAAAGAAAAAACGAATGAGAACAGAGTGAGGTGTGCAAAGCCACGTTTCTCAAAGCATGAGTTATAGATGATGCACTGGTTCTTAGAGCAGAGTTCAACTGCCTGCAAAATGAACTAGGTCATTATATTAATTAAATTGTTCATGTGCACACTAATATATTATGACAAATTAACAAGAACTGTAAGAGAGCTCATCTTCTCTTCCAATGTTCTCAGGGCAGAAGTTACTTTGGGCAAAGTAGTTACACGAATTGACATAGAAGAGGTTCTATCTCTTGGGATAAAGTTGGCTTATGTATTTCTTTCCTTTCCTGTAAGGTAAAGGCATAAAAAATAGCAACAATGCTGACGTGTTTAATGAATAGTTTATGAGAGTTAAGAATGCCATTAAATATACTTTAGGCAGGTAATATAGCATGAGTTGGCATATGCATGGAGCCAAAAAGACAATGGTATGAATAATTCCCTCAAAATGTTTTCTATTCCGTTATCTCTGTCATTGAAACCTTTTAGTATAAAACCTAAAAAAAAAAAAATGCATTCCTTACTTTCAAAAGGCAAAACTAAGTCAGAACTTCCCAGGCAACTAAGATAAAAGATAATTTGATCATTACTTTGTAAGGTATAAAGAAAATTCTCCATCATTATTTTTAATCATACTTACTAAAGTACCAAACATACTATCTTAAGTATGATAGAGAATTAAAATAAATGTGACTTATAAACTTGGGATTCTGATGAGATTTTGTGAAAAATCCACACTCTTCTTAGCCTAGGTACAAATTCTGTCAGTAAATGAATTAATTTTTGGCAATTTTCTGATCTCATTATACCTTTTGTTAGCAGAATGATTTATCAGAATTATAATGCCTAATGCTGTATATCTTATGAAATATAATCATCTGAACCAAGACAGTATCATCATTTGACTCTTTCAATATATATTGTCATTAACAGCAGGATATTCATTCCTTCCTCTCCACTCAGCATGGCTATAAGTAGAGGCCAGCCAACCAAATCACACAATATTAAAAAGGTCAAAGAAGTACAGTATATTATTATAATTTACAGAATGCTGCTCATGAAGTATTCAAACTCTTGACACCTTATTTATGTGCAGAGAAAAATAATGAAAACATAAAGCAGTGTGCAATCATTACTGTGATTGCAGAGATAGTATTGAATGAATCTTTTCTTTGCAGTTAAACAGGAACTAAACAGGCAGGAAGGTCTATTTAGTCAATAGCAAAATTAAAGCTGTACTTCCTCCTAGTCAATCAATATAGGATTTTAAAATAAAGAAGAGGAAAGGAAAAAGTAAAGAAGCACACTGCTCAGGACAGTGGCACAGTCTATTTGCCTGGTTCCAGAGGAAACTGAAATTTATGATCTAGTTGGCCGAGTTGGAAGACACTTTCTGTCAGAGCACCTGATTCAGATCAGACCTAGGAGGTTTAATTTTACCAGGTCACCTCTACGAGTTGGGATGAGCAAAAAAAAAACAGACTGCGTAGTCTCGTGCTAGGTTTTTGTTCTTAGTACTTCCTGCTGGAGGAATTATTTATATGCCTGGGTTAAATCAAGAGCAAAAAAGACATTGCTTATTTGCACTTAAGTGAATGGTTTTAGCGGTAAATGCCCATATAACTTCATCAACAAGATGTTAAAACCTAAATCTTGTTCAGAAAAAAAGAGCTTGGATTAAAGACAGCCACATTTAAAACCCTTTACTACATTTTTTTTCTCCCCTGAATCATTATCCAAATCCTAAAATTCTATTGCATTTATTGGAAGACATTTATTGCCAGATATTATGTAAGGTGCTGAAGCAGGAAGACGTCATAATTCCCCACTCTACATTTTCTCTTTCTTCACACCACTATTGTCTTAGTTTAGGTCATTTTTTTTATACTAGAGTCCTGGTGCACAAATTTGTGCACCAGTGGGGTCCCCAGGCCTGGCTTAGGATTGGGCCAAAACTGGCTCTCCAACATCCCCTGAGGGGTCCCGGATTGCAAGAGGGCACAAGCCAGGCCAAGGGACCCCACTGGTACACAATTGGGGCCAGAGAGGGATGCAGGAGGTTGGCCAGCTGGGGAGGGACTGCAGGAGGGCTCCAGGGTGTGTCTGGCCCGTCTCACTGAGTCCCGATTTGCCAGACCCCAACAGCAAGCTAACTTACCAGTCAGAGCATCTGCCCCTTGGTGGTCAGTGAACATCATAGTGAGCAGTTGAGAGGCCTTAGCATATCATTAGCATATTATGCTTTGATTGGTTGAGTGGCCAACCAGACAACCAGACACTTAGCATATTAGGCTTTTATTATATAGGATTACCCAGCCTAGGGTAGTTTTTTCTTAAATAAAGTACTATCCTTCTAATGAATTCTTTGTACTCTTACCAAAAGGAACTTTCCTAAAATAAAAATCATATATTATTTCTTCCCAGTTTTAAGCTTTCCCTTTCTTTCCCATCTTTTATAGAGTTCAACCTCTTCCACTTGACATTCATGACCCTCATGACTGAGTCTTGCCAATCTCTTCAGCCCCAGCCCCTGTCAGGCTCTACTTCAGTTAAATTAGCAGCAACAATGATTTGTAATCCCAGAAACTATTCTTTTGGGAATCATGTAGGCAATTCCCACATGAAGCCTTCCACATGACCACTTTTCCTTCTGAAAGGAACAGAAAGGTGTTATTAATTATGGCTCTTCTTCCATTGAACATAACTGAGCCTTCCCTTTTTTCGGGGGGGGAGGGGTTCCTGTTTTCATTTTTGTCAAAAATCACTTTATTTGTCTCAAGGTAGAATGAATACTTTGAGTAAATCCCCTCCATAGATCTATTGTCATATGCGGATCTCCTCAATATATTTACCGACCTTTATTTTATTTTTTAATATATTTTTTATATTTTATAAAATACATTTTAATATATTTTTATTAATTTCAAAGAAGGAGAGAGATAGAGACATCAATATTGAGAGAGAATCATTGATTGGCTGCCTCCTGCATGCCCCACCCTGAGGATTAAGCTGCAACCCAGGCATGTGTCCTGATGGGGGAATCAAACCATGCCCACTGAGCCGTGCCAGACAGGCAATATATTTGCTGACCTTTAAAAAGGGACAGTGAGGAAGAAAATATGTTTAAGAGGAAAGAAAGGAAAAATTAAGGGGGAGAGAGAGGGAGGAAGGACAGGAGACAGTAATGACTTTAGATAAACTAATCTAATAGGTTTTTAGCTATGGGATTAGGTTATTGGCTTGGTTCTGATTCCTTGTCAGTGTGTTAAATAAGCCCCTACATTTTTTTGAAATCAAGAGACAGAGCATGCCTTTCATTTTTCAGAAAAGTCACATAGGGATTGTTCTATAGAAAAATAATGTTTACTCTTACAAAAAAGTTATCTATCTACTATCTGCTACCAAATATGAGTGAGGAATACCAGTTCTGCTGATAGGACTGCGTGGACAATTTAAATAACCCACCTTCTAGGCAGAACACATAAAGCAGACTAGGAATATATAAACACTGTTTCATTTTGCACTTTGTGTAGAAAATGTGGCACTTGAAATAATTTAATTTCTTCTAATCTCATGAGATCACATAATTTTCATATCTTCGTAATGAAAAGAGTGTTATAGTAGAGAGAGGGGGTGCAATCTAAAGTTAGGCAAATACACTGACTACCCCATTGAAAACACCAGACCTATCTCCTCACATTTTATGCATATGCACTTTCCTTTATTTTCTAGATATCATACACATGTACCTGGAATTATATAATCACTTAAGTTTATTGAAAATCACTTTGTTTGATGAAGAGAGCTGCTTTAAACTTGTATTATGCATTCTTCTAATATCACTAACCATTTATGATAATGGGAGATGAATGTAGTACATTTTAAAATATAGCAATAAAGGAAATAATATCTTTCTTCAGATATTAATAAGGATGAACCATTTTTCTAAAATTATCCATCTTCCTACAATAGAATGTAAGCACCAGTCCTATATTATTAACTGAGATATATTTTACTATTTCATAGCTCTTTTATCCATTCTTTCTCATGATAGGTACTTAAATTATAATTATTACATAAAACAGAATCTTACAACTCATTGTAATGTTTTTTTGTCTCCATATTAGTCCATATATTATTTCCTCTCTCTAGAAAGTCCTTATCTTCATTTATAGCTAAAATTCTAATTTATCAATCAAACACCAACTCAGATGTTGTTCTTTTATGAACCCACCCACTGTTTATGACCTTTCCCTCTATTCTCTTTTTGTACATATGCACGTCCCACATTGGGATGGAGCCTGAAACCTGGGGATGTACCCTGACTAGGAATTGAAACGTGACCTCCTGGTTTGTAGGTTGATGCTTAACCACTGAGCCTCGCTGGCTGGGCCCATAGCCCTATTTATGTGCAGGAGTCTTCAGGTAAAGGGCATGCTTAGTAATTCAAAACTATCAGTTACTAAAAGATAGGCTCTTAATAGCTTTATATGTAACTTAATTATGGAAAATCTCTTAAAATGACTACCTTTCAAGCATGGACCCCATTCATTACTCAAAATCATATGTCTGATGAAGAAGAGTGGTTTACATGTACATT
This sequence comes from Myotis davidii, assembly GCF_000327345.1. Classification (NCBI taxonomy): domain Eukaryota; kingdom Metazoa; phylum Chordata; class Mammalia; order Chiroptera; family Vespertilionidae; genus Myotis; species Myotis davidii. The sequence continues at coordinate 13,516,131 of NW_006383011.1, read as the reverse complement.
AGAGATGTGATATCATGAATTCCTCATAGTACCAAGAGTTTATAATAATAGAAGAAAACTAAAATGTAGTTTAAGGAGTGTAGTATAGAAACTGGTAATATTTTGCTTTAGGTATTAATAAAGAATACCTATTTTGCTTAAATTAAAATACAGAAGTGTATCTTTGAATAAAAAATCATGTGAATGCTTTAATGAGAATTACATCAACTTTATGGAAATTTAGAATCCAAAAGAAGAAAATCTACCTTTAGAAAAAGACCATCAGGGTGGCATTATGTACAACTAAAGAGTATTGTAGTGATCACGAACTTTCAATATGACATTTATTTATATTATGGTATTTATTATTATTATATTAAGGAATTTCTTTAGTGTGGCAATAGTTTTTAGAAAATTTACTTTTAAGCTAATGTATTCTATTCATATCAACAGTGATTATAAGCTTGTTTTTACCAAGACAATTTTTACTTAGAATTGTGTCCATTGGACTTTGGGAAGATTGCCCAAGACATGAGATGCAGAAATGTGGTAGAGGCACACCTTGATTGAATCAGAGGTCTGGGTGCTTACATCCACCATCACTTGCTTATTTTAGAAGAGTATCATAAGGACATTGTGTCTCAGTTTCCCTGTTAATCTGTAAGGAGAGTAATATCTGCCTTTCTCATATCAGAATTGCTGTAAGTGACATATGACGTGATGTGTATAAAATGCATGAAATACCCCCAGCTGGCATAGCTCAGTGGTTGAGTGTTGACCTATGAACCAGAAAGTCATGGTTTGATTCCAGGTCAGGACATGTGCCCAGGTTGTGGGCTTGATCCCCAGTGTGGGGCATGCAGTAGGCAGCTGATCAATGATTCTCTTTCATCATTGATGGTTCTTTCTCCTTCTCTCTTTCTCTCTGAATAAATAAAAAATATATTAAAAAAATAAAATCCATGAACTATTTTACTTTAATGTTGGTAAATACAGCTTATCAGAGCAAAATCAAGTTTTGGTCTGGATATACTCCATGATGACCTAACTCTCCACTGTTTTGTTGCAGAAATGGCAAAAAGGAAATGAGGGTGAGGTTTTTTATTACATAAAGTTATAATTAGAAGCTGTTATTTTATAATGCCTAACTGGCGGTTGTTGGGGTTAGTTTTATTTTCTCAGATGATGAACCATTTTAGCACTGCTAGAGCCATTCTGTGTATTAAGCAGTTTGTTTATATTTTATGCTGAACTAGCAAACTAGGGCTTAGATTGATCTCTATAGATAAAACCTATTAAAATCCCATTAATGGGATTATTCTCGCTGATGAACTGATGTTCTAAACATTATGAACTTCTCCCCTGTGTTTAGACTCTAGTGACTTGGAACAAATAATATTACAAGAGCAAGATTATGCTTACCCTTAAGACGGCTTGGGGATGAGAAATAGAAAAAAAAAAGCTTTTAATTTGTACAGTGGATTAGAAATGGAACTTGACCTCCATTATGTCTGAATTCCCTCATTTGTTAAAGAAGGGTAGCAATATTTACTTCTTTCACTGCATATCACACAAATTAGCTTGATAATGACCACAACATGCTGTGGAAATGCAAAGAGCTCTCTGTGGGTTTCTTAGGAACACAGCTCTGGAGCCAGCACAGGGCTCGTCCACTTTAAAGTCTCATGAACACGACTCCATTTACAATCCCAGTTAAGATATCCCATAAGTATAATTGGGGCCAAACATTTTTCCAAACATTTTTGGAAAACTTCTGTGAATGTTTACACTGAAATATTTTCATGGACTTTGAGGGACTGAGAATTTTTCAAATATATTAACCACTCTTTTGTGAGGCAGTAAAAGTGACAGTTAAACTCTACTTTGATATATATTTGGGATTTATGGCCCTCATCCCCTTCTCTTCAATTAAACATGAGGACCAGAGTACCAATCAAGGTGTAATGAGGTTATGAATTTAATTAATCTTTAAGGCAAGAAAATGCCTTCATTCTCACTATTATATTTATTATCACATACATTCTGAATTTATTTAAAGTTAGAATCCCCCTACCAAGACCACCATGGAAATGTGATGGTCAGTAACTTTGCTGAGCAAGGGAGAACACTATCTTTATAGGGTCTGAGCGGGGTATCCAAAGAGATGAGGTGTTAACGGTACAGACAGCGTGGAGCTTAGTCAAGGTTAGTCTCTAGACTTAGTCAAGGCTGATTTTAGGAGAAATTAGTAAATGGAATGTTGGGTAGGGATTGATCAAGATTTGCAAGTTTCCAAAACATTATCATCTTTTCTTTAAAACTTGTAAATTTTGAATCATGAAACACTAACATGGAATGCTTTTTTTTCTGTAATAAAGGGTGCTCCAAAATCCACACAAGATTCTAATTTTATGCCATTTGTGCCGTAAAGTGTTGCCAATGAAAAAAAAAAGATAGCGTGACAGCCGACAGTTCAGGGTTATTAAAAATGGAGCGCTACATGAAAGAACAATGCGTTTTCATTCTTGAGCAATATTTTAAAAGTAATGAAGGTTTGGCAGCTACAGTTCGCAATTTTCGTGCAAAATATGGTCGGAATAGTGATTTAACTTCATCAACTGTGAAGAGATTAATTAAAAAATTTAGGGAGACTGGATCAATTAGTGATCATAAACCCTCTGGCCATCCTTCAACAAGCCGTTCAACACAAAACATCGAAGCAGTTCGTGAGAGTGTTGCTGAGAGTCCAGGGACATCAATTCGGCATATATATATATCCATTCTCTTGGCCTAAAATAAGGTAAAAGCTAAGTATATACTGCTGAAGAAAGGTAGTTAGTACCTGTTAATGCTAAGATTGAGGGGCTCTCAATGATTTTTTTATATTAAATATCCATTATTAGAATGGAGAAGAGTTGAATTCTCTATTGAGGTATAATACAAAATAATTTATAAACATGTCATTTGTGAGTAACCTGGGGGGGAAAAGATATATTATGAACATAATTTAACTTATCCTATGTAGTGAGCTATGGATGCTATCAATCAACGAGGTTATTTAAATCTAGAGACAAAATATTTTGTTGATGTAGTTGGTAATTAAAGGATTTTTTCAATTTCTCATTTGTCAGTTTTTTATTTTCTTTATTGTTGGGTTGATAAAGAAAATGAATGTATTTCTTTTTAGAATAAGTTTTGAGTTAATTAAAATCTAGAGAATGGTATATGAATTTTAATATAGCTGGTATCTTTTTTTAAAGTGAAAGGTTACATTTTGTTACCATTGCCATCCAAGAATCTTAAAGTTAGATTAGTTATTAAAGATACCTCAGCAGTTTTATTGTTCTGAATTTGGGAAAGGCTATATAGTTACAGGCAACATATTAAAAAACACCATGTTAAGTAGTAACTTGAATATTAGGAATTAAATTTTTTTTCAAAACAAAGAACTGTTTTTAAGTAATAATTTTAAATTATGCCAAAGTAGAAAGAGAAAAAACACTCTTTTGGTGGGGAAAAATTTACCTCCTATCAGTTTGGTATTAACGCTACCAAATGCTAAAGAAAAGTCTCTAATGAAACTATCTGGACCTGATAGTTACTTTGAGGGAAATGTTTTAATCATGAATTCAGTTATTTCATTCCTTTTATTTTTTTATAAAGGCAACACATCATTTTTATTTACTTTCTTCTTTAACAGATATCAATTACAAAAGTAATTTATTTGCTATATACAAGTATATGAAAATATATATAGTTTATTTGCCACAGGGAGAGAACAAAGATGGGACCATATGTTAATAGAAAAATATGGTTAGCAAATGTATGAACTGGTGACCTGTTTACTTCCTTATAATTAGCCTCATTCTATCCTAAAAACATGTTTACAACATAGTTTCTAGATGCATGGTTCTAGTCAATTTTTTTTCTATCTCTTCTTGAACCAATTTTGGTAAGTCGTGTTTTTTTTGTTTGTTTCTTTTATTTTCTTCTAGGAATTTGGCTATTTCACAAAAGTTATTGTGTTAACATAAATATTTTCCCAATATTTATTATCCCTTTAATGTCTCTTGGGTAAGTAATGATACCTCTTTCATTCCTGATGTTGCTAGTTTATATTTTCTCTCTTGAAAAGTCTTTATAGAACTTTATTGATGTTATAATTTTCAAAAATCAACCTTTAGTTTTGTTAATTTTCTCCATTATTTGTTTTAATTCATTTTTTTTTATTCCAACCCATATTTCTCCTATTTTTTTGGCAACCATCAGCTTGTTCTCTATACCTATGAATCTGTTTCTGTTTTCTTTCTTTCTTCCTTCCTTCCTTCCTTCCTTTCTTCCTTCCTTCCTTCCTTCCTTCCTTCCTTTCTTCCTTTCTTCCTTTCCGTTTTTCTTTTTAGATTCTAAATATAAGTGAGATCAATATTTCTCTGTTTGTCTGAAATATTTCACTTAGCATAACACATTACAAGTGCATTCATGTTGTCACATATGGTAAGTTTTCATTTATTTTTATTACTGAATACATCCATGCTGTTGCAAATGGTAAGAGTTCCTTATTTTTTACAGCAGCATAGTATTCCATTGTGTAGATGTACCCCATATATTTAATCCATTCATCTATTGATGGGCATCTAGTTTGCTTCTAAATCTTGGCTATTACTAATAGTGCTGTAATAAACATAGGGGTGCATTTTTCTTTTTGAACTCGTGTTTTTATTTTCTTTGAATAAATACCCAGAAGTGGAATTCCTGACCATGTGGTACCTCTATTTTTAACTTTTTTGAGGAATCTCCATAGTATTTCCCACAGTGGATACAATAATTTGCAATCCCACCAACAGTGCACAAGGGTTCCCTTTATTCCACATTCTTGCCAGCACTTGCTATTTGTTGATTTATTGATGATAGCCATTCTTACAAGTGTGAGGTGATATTTCCTTTTGGTTTTAATTTGCATTTCTCTGAAGACTAGTGATGTTGAGTATCTTTTCAAATGTCTATTGATATCTTGGGAGAATTGTCTGTTCAGGGTTTTTGCCCATTATTTATTTATTTATTATTATTATTTTTTATTATTATTACATGATATTTCTTTTATTGGGAAGCTTTCTTTTTTAAATTTCTTTTTTGATTAAGTTATTAGATATCTCTCCTTATTCCCACATTACCCCCCATCCCTCCCTGTCTCATGCCCTCATCCCCTTGTTGTCTGTGTCCATTGGTTAGGTCTATATGCTTGCATATAAGTCCTTTGATTGATCTCTCCCCCTTACCCCCACGCTCCTATACCTTCCCTCTGAGGTTGGACAGGGTGATCGATGCTTCTCTGTCTCTGGATCTGTGTCTTTTTTTAATTTGTTTATGTTGCTCATTATATAAATTGGATTTATGAATGTTGAACCATGCTTGCAGCCCTGGAATGAATCCTACTTGGTCATGTTGTATAATCCTTTTAATGTATGTTGAATCCAGTTTACTAATATTTTTTTGAACATTTTTGTATCTATGTTCATCATGGATATTGGCCTGTAATTTTCTGTTTTGTAATGTCTTTATCTGGTTTTGATCTTAATGAAATTATGGCTTCATAGACTAAGTTTGGATGCTTTCCTCCCTCTTTAATTTTTGAAATAGTTTAAGAAGGATAGGTATTAATTATTTGAATGCTTGGGTTTTGTTTTTCCTTTTTCTAGTTTCTGTAGGTGTACAGTTAGATTGTTTATTTGGAATTTTTATTATTTCTCTAAATAGGCCTATTTTTGCTGCCTGCCATAAATTTTGAAAAGTTGTGTTTTTATTTTCATTTATTTCAAGATAGTTTTTGATTTCTTGTCTGATGTCTTCTTGGATCTATTGGTTGCTTCGTATCATGTTTTTTAGTCTCCACGCATTTGTGTGTTTTACAGTTTTCTCCCTATAGTTCATTTCTAGTGCATGCCATTATATGCAGAAAAGGTGCTTGATATGATTTCAATTATCTTGAATTTATTGAGGCTTGTTTTGTGGCCTAATATGTGATCTATCCTGGAGAATGTTCCATGGGCACTTTAAAAATAATGTGTGTTTGGCAGTTTGTGGATGAAATGTTCTATAAATATCTATTAAGTTGATCACATTTAATGTGACATTTAGGACCATTATTTCCTTATTTTCTGTCTAAATGATCTATCCATTGAAATAAGTGGGATGTAAAATCTCACTATTATTTTATTACTGTGGATTTCTCACTTTATATCTAGTAATGATTACTTTATTTAGGTGCTTCTATGTTGGGTGTGTAGATATTTTCAATTGTTATTTCCTCCCTTTGTTGAATTTCTCCCTAAATTACAGCTATTCCCCTCTCAAGTGTGGCCAGGATCCTTATGGTCATTTCTTTGAATTCTTTATCGGGCAAATTACTTATTTCCAGTTCTTTAGGGTATTTTTTGGGGTGGGGGGGTGATTTTTCTTCTTCTTCAGATAGTCTTCTACCTTTTCATTTTGTTTGACTGTTTGTTTATAATGTAACCTCAAAACCTGATTCTATCCTGTTTCTAACAAGACCCCAAACCTAAGTTTAAAACCTTGGATACACCAGTTATGAGTAACACTAGTGAAATGCAACTTACAAGTAACACTTGTAAACCCTTAACTGCTTCCCCTAAGAACCCCGCCCCAAATCCTGGATCTGGAAGTCATGTTTAGCCCTTGCCTCCTGTCTTGCCAGTCAATTCTGGCAATGAGAAAACAGAGCAAATAAAGCTCCTCTTTATTTTTTTTTCTCAAAAGCTGGTGCCATGCTCTTTATATTCCAATAGCACTCTCGCAAGCATGGTGAACAACCCTAAAATCTGAGGGACTTTCTCTAAGAAGTGTGGCAAGTATCAATCCCACAAAGCAATCCAGTACAAGAAGGGCAAGGATGCGCAGGGAAAGCCGCGTTATGACAGGGAGCAGGCTGGCTTTGGTGGGCAGACTAAGCCGATTTTCTGCAAAAAAAAAGGCTAAAACTACAAAGAAGATTGTGCTGAGGCTTGAAAGCCGTGAGCCCAACTGCAGATCTAAGAAAATGCTGGCTATTAAGAGATGCAAGCATTTTGATAAGAGGAAGGGCCAAGTGATCCGGTTTTAAGCTTCGTGTTTTGTTTTATGATGTGACAATAAAATCTTGAGGATATGTTTGCTTAAAAAAAAAAAACATCAGGCAGGGAACCCTTATTTAATATCAATATGAATTAGACAAAATAGCTGTATCTCCCAGTCTTGGGAAAGTAGCTGTATGTAGCAGACTCTGTGTAGACTGTGTGTGCAAGGTGGTTTGGGCAGGCTAGTAGGAGCACAGCAGGTGCTTAAGGCATCCAGGGCACTGGCCTCCTGAGGCAGAGCAGCTGTAGGTAGAGATGCCAAGTGCATGCAGCAATGTCCTTCCTGCCTGTTCCCTTTGATCTGGGCCGAAATAGGCTCAGTGATGTGTTCAGGAACACAGTATAGAGCACCTGGATAGAGCTCAATGGAGGGGAACTCAGTGGAGCTCACTGTCCTCTCCGCCCTCAGAGCATTCCCGCAGTGCCCAGAGAGCTATCCAGTCTTCTCTATGCAATCTCTTGTTTGCTGTACTAAAAGTGGTCTTGTATAGCAGAGACCTCTGGGCCACGTTCTGTGCTGGGAAGTTTGGGGAAGTGGCTTGGAGCTGAGCAGGTGCTTAACGCCTGCTACCAGGAGCATCTGAGTGAGGCCAGGTGACACCACGTTGTTCCCGCTTACTCCATTTGTTCCAAGGTGGAAGCCTCCAGGCAAGGTAGCTGTGAACTTATGGCTGTGGTGTTCCAGAAGGTAGACCAAAGCACCCAAATAGCACTTACACCTGCCTGCCCAAAGTGGAGAGGAACCTAAGCAATGGAGCTCACCGGCTCCTCCAGAGAGGGGGATTCCCACCACTAGAGGGCTCTTCAGCTTCCCAGCGTTCTCCATTCAGTCTTTCTCATGTTTGTTATCAGAAACTGTTGTTTCTAACATTCAGTTGTCTCACCGGAGTAATTGCTACAGATATACAAGTATATTTGATTTTGCTAATGAGAGGGGGCTAGTTCAGCGTCCTCCTATGCCGCAGCCATCTTAGATCACTGATTTTTGCTTTTATCTTTATTGCTTGTTTGTATTCTGTTAGAGTGAAATTAACTTTATTGTTTTGGTCCCTATCATCTTAGTATGAACTGAACTGAATTGTGCCCTTCTAAATTCAGATGTTGAAGCCCTACTTCCCAGTGTTATAGTATTTGGAGAACTCTCACAAGAAACCGACCAAGTGGGCACCTTGATCTGAACTTCTAGCCTCTAGAGCAGGGGTGGGCAAACTTTTTGACTCGAGGGCCACAATGGGTTCTTAAACTGGACCAGAGGGCCAGAACAAAAGCATGGATGGAGTGTTTGTGTAAACTAATATAAATTCAAAGTAAACATCATTACATAAAAGGGTATGGTCTTTTTTTTTTTTTTTTAGTTTTATTCATTTCAAATGGGCAGGATCGGGCCTGGAGGCCGTAGTTTGCCCACGGCTGCTCTAGAGTCTAGAACTATGAGAAAACAATTTCAAACGGGCGGGCCGTAGTTTGCCCACGGCAGTAACTGAGCCAATGGGCAGGATCGGGCCCCGGGGGCCGTAGTTTTCCCACGGATGCTCTAGAGTCTAGAACTATGAGAAAACAAGTTTTTGTTATTAAGCCACCAGTTTATGGTATTTTGGTATGGTAGCCCAACTAGACTAAGACACTACTTATGGTGGAAAGTTAGGTCAAGAACTCAGTTCTTTCTTCATTTTTATCTATAGGCATTTAAATATCTAAATTTCCCTCAAATCATTTCCTTAGCAGCATCCCCCAAATTTGGATATGGTCACTTAGGCTTTTATATATATATAGGTTTTTAGTAATTTAATTTATACCTATTTAAATTATATCATGGTTAAAGAACACATTCTGTAAGATTATAATCTTTTGAAATGTACTGAGATTTATCTATATGTATAAAAGCCTAAGCAACCATTATGACTGAACAACTGGAATGACCGCCCGATTAGTCACTGTGATGTGCACTGACCACCAGGGGGCAGACACTCAATGCAGGAGCTGCGCCCTGGTGGTCCGTGTGCTGCCACAGCCAACCTCCTGCAGCCAGCCAACCTCCCATGACCCCTCCACCTAGCCTGCTGGTCCCCCTCTTGGGGGGCCAGGTGGAAAACCTCCCGCAGTCCCTCCCTCTGGCTGGCCGGCCCTCTGATAGGCCTCGATCACCGGCCAGGCCAAGGGGCCTTACCTGTGCATGAATTTGTGCACCAGGACTCTAGTTTATGATAAAGCTTATAGTCCATGGACACTTAGAAAAATGTTGGACTCTCATTTTTGGTGAAATTATCTGCACATGTCCATTACGTCAAGTTAGTATGGTTTTACTTAGATCTTCTATCTTGTTACTCATTTTTGGGTCAAATTTTCTAATCACTAATGATGGA
>NW_006383011.1:13501211-13506322 GCF_000327345.1 Myotis davidii | reverse complement strand
TGCCATCCTAATATTTGTCTAAATTTTATTGTGCATATATTGAGTAGTCATTAAACTTTTTTTCTACTTTTAAGATTTGCTTTTAATAAGACTATCTCAAATGAAGAGTATTTGAATAAAGCTTGGCCTACAAAGAGAAGGATTTGTAAGTAATCTATGGAAATATTGTGTTAAGACATGGAGGGAGATTGAAATTTAAAGTCAAAAGATGAAGAAGAGAGTACATATTTAAGAAGAATTTAGAGTTGAAATTCTCAGAATCTGGTCATTGATAGGCATGGAGGTTTTGATCATAAGTGTTTCTAAGACACTCAGGTTTCTGTCACGAGGAAATGGTTCTCAGTGGTATGATTCATTGGATAAGGTACAATGGAAGACAGGGAGACTTGTAGGTACTGTAAGTTTGTCTTTGGACTTAATGTGTTTTCAGATACTTGTGGGACATTTAGCTACAGATGGTTTAACTGGCAGTGAGATAGACAAGTCTGGATATTCAAGTTTTGGTCTAGAGAAACAAGTTTAGAAATCATTTATTTATAAGTAGCAGTTGAGTAGGGAGAAGGATGGAATTTCCTGAGGAATGTATAACCAGGGATTTCTAAATGTGAATCTGATCATGTGAATGTAGACATGAGTATGTGTACCCACATGAATATGCATGAAGATATCTTAAAGTGTTTGGTACAGCATGAAATCAAACACAATAAAGCAAAATACACCCGCCCTAGCTGGTTTGGCTCAGTGGATAGAGCATCGGCCTGCAGACTGAAGAGTACCTGGTTAGATTCCAGTTAAGGGCACATGGACGGGCTGCAGGCTTTATGCCCAGTAGGCAGCCTACAGGAGGCAGCCAATCAATGACTCTCTCTCATCATTGATGTTTCTCTCTCTCCCTCTCCATTCCTCTCTGAAATCAATAAAAACATATTAAAAAACAAACAGAAAAATAAAAATATGCCTTAAAAATCAATTCTATGTAAGTCAAAATTTATAAGGACAGTTCAATCATTAACTTTTATGTTGCAACTATTTTAACAGTGTTGGGGCTTTCCAACTCCCATTCGGATTACATCTCTGAGAAGATTTTTAGTCCCTCATGAGAAACTAATAACCAGCTTCATTGAATAAACAGACTAGTATCTACTTTAAAAGAAGGACAACTGTGCAGAGTGTATAACAACATAGTTTTAACTTTTAATGGGGAAGATCTTAGTAACATCAATTTGAGAAGGTAAAAACTTTTTGATACTGAAGCTGGGTTATATCAAATGATTCATAATCTAGCACTTTTTAAACATTTACCATGGATTATTATAGCAATATTTGAAATGTAATTTTAGATTTAAGATTGCCTAAATGAAAACTGTTTATGCAACAGTTTTGCTGGTTGGAAAGAAGAAAAAAATTAGCAATTCCAACACTGAACAATTAAGGAATGAAGAGTAAGGTAGGAACTATCACCTAGGATATATTTGCTATACAAAAATGACCTTTTCTTGTCTGATGATTTCATATGTTCTCACAAACATCTGCAAATCGCTGTATTGCTTGCCCGCCATATATCCAGTGCCCAAAGACATTTAAACATCATGGCCAGGCTGGTGTCAAGATGATGCCCATACCCTTAAAGTGCAATTGTGATTATGTTTATGACTCTAGAAAAAATATTATATTATCATTCAAAAATAGCACTGCTTTTGTTAAAGCCTACAGTGTTATTAAAATAGTTTCCATTATCATCTTCCTACAGGGCAGAAATAAATAGACAAGGAAAATAAGTTCTCTCAGGAATTCTCATTTCTCATTTCCATGGGAAATTCACACTCTTTAGATGAAATGTATTTGTTTTCTTTTCAGGCTGCGGTGTTTCCTATCCCAATTCACTGACATTCATTCTGCTAACTTCATGCTTAGCTGCATATCCCAAGGCTATAATTTGCGTGCCCTTTGCCTATGCACAGGGGGCTATAGGTCAAATCGCGCATGTTGATAGAACTGACAGTGGCTTGCTGCTACCACACCAGTTCTGTGCTCTTGATCTGTGCCTGGTCTGTTGTTCACATATCAAATATTAGTCCATTGGCATCAGGCAAGGCACTCTGGAGAGTCACCTATGAAGACAGTCAATGTAGTCATGTACAGAAAATAGAGTGTATGCTTTTAGCAGCAAGATTACGTCCCTTCATCCCATCTCTCCCTACTACCCAATCCTGAATACTTGATACATGGTTCTACATATACTCATTGCTTACAATATGGCAGTGAATGACCGCTTCAAAGAAAAGCAAAATACCGATTGATATTTTGAGGGATAAAATACAACAATGAATTCCTATTCTTCAATTCTTCTCTTAAATTGATTTGCTGTTTGTCCTATAAATGCCTTAAATTGTTGTTCCTTATGCATGTGTATATTTATATCTTACTCTAAATAGTAATCTCTTAAATTAACTTGCATAATTTTTGAAAATCCCATTTAATATTTTGTTTGATTCTGACAACTGCCCAATCTTTTATTTAGAACCAAAATCTGTCTCTTATTTATCTTTGAAACAGCAGGGCCTGGTAGATTACCTGACATTTTAGGTTGACATTCTAACTGTTGAATGAAAAAGTGAATGAATGACTAAATGAATGGGTCAATCAATTTCATTGGAACATCAGGAAGCATGCCATTATAGCAGGCTTGCTCTTGAATTCAACTTTGAATACTAATGAGGGAAGTAGGCCAAAGGGATGTTACTTGTAAATAAAAGCAAATAAAAGGACTAGATTAAGTATATTATTTTGGAAATTGCCAAAACAAACAAACAAAGCCATTCCTGGAGACGAAGAAGAATAAATTGAGAAAAATCATTGAGTAAGGATTAGAGTGAAGAAATGCAAACAGGCCAAGGGAGAGGTTGAACGTTGGCAGGATTTAAGTTCTTTTTCCTCTAAAAATTGCTGTTAGAACTGGGAATTACAGTCACTAGGAGAGATGGGCAGCAAAAGTAGAACAGAGAAAATACATATCTTTTTGTTTTTTATTTCTTTTGCTGTGTAACAAACTGTCGCTAACTTTGCAGGTTCTATAGGACAGAAGTCTGGTCATGACATAGCTGGGGGTTTTGCTCAAGGTCTCACAAGACTGAAATTAAGATGTGAACCCCCCTGTGTTCTCCTCTGGAGCTCAGAGTCCTTCTCCTAGCAAATATGGATGTTGGCAAATTTCAGTTCCTTCCATTTGTAGGTCTGAGATCCAGTGTGTTGTTGTTGTTGTTGACTGTTGTTTAAGGGTTACTCGCATCTTCTAGACACTGCCTAGAGTTTCCTGACATATGGTTCTCTCCAAACACAGAGGTTTGTGTCTTCAAGGTCAGCTGAAGATCTCCTAGTGCTTTTCTTGTCTCTTTTAAGGGCTTATCTGATTGGGTCAGGTGCACCCAGCTAATCTCCCTTTTAGACCTTAATTACGTTTACAAAACCTCATTTCCCATATTATCCAACCATAACACTCAGTGATATCCCATCATAGTCACAGGTCTACACCACTGAATAGAAGATTGTACAGGGTATACACCAACCAGTGGGGGCCATGCTAGAATTCTACTTACCACAGAGAGTGAATAATTAATATCTGAGAAAGGGGAAAAACAAATGGCATAGAAGAGGAGAAGTTTCCAAGTCTTCACAATATCAGAGTTAGAACTATTGATTCCCAATTATTCTATTAGAGAAATGTCAGACTTAGGGGTGGGGAGAGGTGAACAGATGCGATCTCAGAGGGGAAGACAGCAGAGAAAGAAAATTAATAATTATCCAAAGGATGATGGTAACTTGTCAAGAGAAGAATTATAGGAAAGAAGTCAGAATGCTTGCCTAGTGATACATTGGGAGAACTGTGATTATAAAATTACTGGGGATAACCCTGAATGACATGTTGGCATGTAATTCAGCTTCCAAAATTAAATAGAAGTTTTAGAGGTGGGGTAATAGAGTATGCTTTGCAAAAAATATAGTTAAAATAAAAACGCTCAAAATTGCTGGTTTGATTATGCAGAATTATAGTGATAAAAACTATATGAATGCTAGTCAAAAATGATATGACTACTAAAAAATGAATGACTAAAATGTACTAGAAATGTTCTAAGTTTCAATTAAATAAGAGAGAGCTGAAAATTGAAAATATAAGTTAAAGCATTTAGAAAAAGTTCAAAGTGTTATATAATGCAAAGCTTTATTGTTTGTGGTATTGGCAGGTGGATGGCCCTGGCCACATATGAGACATCCATCAGGACACGTTTCCCTAAGTAGAGAGGTTCTGGCTGATATGTAGGGCGGACAGAGGTAAACAACAGAGTATTTTGTACTTAAATGCTTTAAATATGGAGAGGAGGAATAAAATGCACAGGTGCAGAAACAATAATTTAAACCAGTTATATGACATGGAAAGGCATATTTAGTCCAATTACTCAGTCACATCTGTACAGACTAAAAGAAAAAAAAAGAAAAACAAAAGATATTTGGAATGAAAGCTCACACATTTTGCCAAGGACATAGTTTAATTTGAGAGGTTGTGCCCTATAGATCATTTCAATTAGAGCCAGTAGAGCTTGAGCTAACCTAGGGAACAATAATGACAGGGTAGTGACAGAGTGAGAAGCTGAACATTTCCAGGGACCTGTGTATTATGGGACTGATACACATTTTATTTCCAAGTAGAATTCTTTTTTTAAAACATCATGTGTTCTTTTTGTTATTCTTTTAAAGAATTTTTATTGATTTTTTTTTCTTTTAGAGAAAGAGAGAAGAGAGAGAAAGGGAGGGAGGGAGAGAGAAGCATTCATGTAAGACCAAGACATCAATCTGCTGCCTCCTGCACACCCGCTGCCAGGGATGGAGCCCATAATCCAGGCTTGTACTCTGACCGAGAATCAAACTGACAACCTTTCGGTGCATTGGGATGACACCCAACCAACTGAGCCACACTGGCCAGTGCCCAAGTAGAATTCTTGCTCTAGGAAACTATTATGAAGGGAAATAAAACACAAATAAACTTGGCGAACGGTGACGAAGAAAGGAGAGAAGAAAGAGGCATTGACATGTCTATATGAACTTTATAGAGCAAT
>NW_006383011.1:13494706-13501158 GCF_000327345.1 Myotis davidii | reverse complement strand
GAATGCAGAATTGAAGCAACCGATAGAAGCAAAGAAAAAGACTACTGGATGGAATAGAAATACAATTATTTTCCCCAGAAAGGTAGTGTTCCTACCAAGATGATGTCTTTGCTTTGCTGCTCCCACTCCAGCCTCCACTCTGCCTTGAACAGCTGATCCCCAGGGTCCCTGTAAGTCCTCAGTTCTGAAACCTCTTTTCCAAATCTACCTGATCTTGGGCAATGCTAGAAATAAACTCGAAGGGCTCTATTTTATCAGAACTATTTTTGGATTAGTTATTATTTGTTGCTGTTGAAGAGGGACCTAGTGAACTGATTCAGATAATGATGCTGTCTGATAAAACTTAATGAGATTTCCCTCAGGAAATTGTACATTTTCTTACAATGGAAGAATTACCTATAGGTGGGATTTTCAGGCAACAATGGCTGATTTTAGGAGCTCAGGGCTCCCCAGGTCTATTAAAACTAAACTACATGTATAAATGCCTAGTCATCCTGCAAATACCAGTAACCCTGGCTAAAGTCATGAAGTTTTGGGAGAAGGAAGTTGGGATCTTATGACTGTGTATCACTTATTTTCATCCTACACATTATCATTTGTAATCATAGGACAAAGTCCAGGCTACAAAAGTGTTGCTAATGATACAATTTCAGTTTGCATATTAACTTATTGGGCATGCTCTAACAGGCATTCACTGAAGAATTTGCTATGTATCAAATAGTACACTTGACATTAAGGGCACAGTATTGCATCATGTGTCCTGCTATCCTGAAGCTCATAGTTTAGCAATTTAGCAAGAAGGCAGTCCTATATACAACCACCATATTTCATCAATTTTGAAACATACCTTTTATTTGTGCTTCATCACATCTCAAATTGGGTGCTTCAGGAAATTGATGGCACCAGGGTTTATCTAGCGGGCACGTTGCAATCAATGGCATCTTAGATTTGAGAAATATAATAACTGTAATTACAAAGATACCAATGCTACATGCTTGTTATTAAAGGCCAAGGGAGAAAATGGGAGAAAACAAAGTCAGACTTCATAGAGGAGTTGATTCAGTGGAAATATTGATAAAAGTTAAAAAAATATTTCACTAGGCAGGAGGGATGGGAGACCTTCTAGTCCTAGGGAATAGCAAGAAAAATTTACATTTTAATGTTAACAGAATTGAGTAATCCTGAATGCCGGTTACTGGAGGTCCTTGGAAGCATGGTACAAAATGAAACTGGAAAGGGAAGTTGTGATCAGATAGAAAAAATCTTTAAATTACTTTAAATGTAGGTTTCTAAGCACTGGTGTCAGATCATTTGTCTGATTTCTTTAGGTTTGTTCTTCTTTCTTCATATCTCGGTGACAGTAAGCTGATATTAATTTTCCTGACTTTTACCTGGCAGTTTTAACTAGCTTAAAGGAGGCTTGTAGAAGCATTAGCACTACTCAAGGTTAAGTTGTCTTGTAAAGCAGGTATTGATTGGATTCTTAGCTGGGTGACTCCTTACCCTCAAGTAATGAGAAATACACAACGGTGGAAACGAACAGTGATTTTTAAAAAAGTGATTCTATCAAGATGGGGTTTAACTGCCTTTCCTTGTTTCCAGTTTGTGAGTTATCCATCCATTAACCAGTTTTGTTAATGCTGGGTTTTAACTCTTTCCTTGGGGACTTAAGTGTTCATGTTCCCGCCTTCCCTAGCCCTAGAAGGATGTCAATCATTGCTGGTATTAATATTTCTTTAGGGCAGGGACAAGTTTGATAATGATTCATTTATGATGTTAGCTTTCCATTTTGTGGTTAATTCAGAAGTTATAGAACACTAAATCAATTAACTCGGGACTGACCTGGCTCTTAAAGTCATTTATTTGGCATCACTGCATCACCAGGATTACTTCTTTGTCCAAGAATTATAAATGCTTGGTTTGTGCTAGGCCAACATATTCCAGAGAGCTGGCTGTTCGTACCGAGTGGTGACCCACCCAGAGAGCAGGGACAGAGCAGGGGATTTAGGGGGCAGCCTCTGACAGCCAGCGGTGCTGCCCCTCGCTGTGCTCAAAGGCTCTCAAGCATGTTAAGGTGTTTCATTCTGTACCCCATTTGTTCTCCCACCAGTTGTTGTCAAAGTATTCATGCTCATATTAAGCTATTACTCTTCAGCTCCAAACCTGCACTTCTACATTTTTCCTTATGCTGGTGGTAAAGTTAATAACAACAACAACAACAACAACAACAAAGACGACGACTCTAGCTGGTTTGGCTCAGTGGATAGAGTATCAGCCTGTGGACCAAAGGGTCCTGGGTTTGATTGTGCTCAAGGGCATGTACCTTGGTTGCAGGCTCCTCCCCAGCTCAGGCCCTGGTCAGGGCTCATAGAGGAGGCAGCCAATCGTTGTGTTTCTCTCACATTGATACTTCTCTCTGTCTTTCCCGCTCTCTAAAAATCAGTGGAAAGATATCCTCAGGTGGGGATTAAAAAATAATAATAATACATCTTGGCTTTGACATCTGGCTTGTAATTAGGCTCAGCCAATAGGGGGTGTTTCAGGGAGCCTATACAGCTGGAGAAGAAAGGACATAGTTCTTCCTGTCTACTACTTGCCTGTTTGTTCTCACTGTCACTCCAGCAAGACCTCTTTCCCAGTAGCAACAGTTCTCCCACAGCAGCAGGTGAATGCCAAGAGGTCTAGGCCTCAGACCCATGGGGCTTTCCTATGAATGTCTAAGTCTTATATCATTCCCAGCTCTTCCCTTTTTCCCTACACTCCAGCAATACCTCTTTCCCAGTAGCAACAGTTCTCCCACAGCAGCAGGTGAATGCCAAGCGGTCTAGGCTTCAGACCCACGGGGCTTTCCTATGAATAAGCATTATATCATTCCAAGGTCTTCCCCTTTTCCCTGGTGGAGGTAGCTATTTCCTGATAATTAGAGCGTTTTTTGTTTTGTTTTGTTTCCCATCTATAGTTACTTAGTAATTTTATGCCTAGTTAATTCTCTGTTACATTAAAATTTTATCTTAATTAAAAAATGTATATATTGATATGGCTTCTACTGTGTAACTGGACCCTGATTGATACTGTCTCCACACTGTACCTCTAATTCCTATATTATAGTGCCCAAGCTGATTTCTTTTGCATCAAGTTCAGGACTTTTACTTTCATCAGAAAGTGAAGTGAAGTAGATTGGAGGGACGAGTTCATGCATGTCCTCCCATTATCTGTGAAGTCTCCAAAGGTGGCAACAAGTGTATGCATCGGCCTTGGCCTTTTTATTCTGGGCAGTTTTACATTTATTCAGGTTTTCTTCTACCAAAGAGAATGCCTTGTTTGGCATTCTTATCCTATATAATAATGAGGCAATATGCAAATTGACCATCACTCCATCACACCATCACAAGATGGCTATGTCCACAGTGGAGGCACGTTTCCCTTAATGAGCTGTAATGGGCAATCAGCAGGGACCTGAGGCTGCATGGCACCGGGCCAGGGCAGGGGATCTGAGGGTGTTCCGGGGGACCTGAGGCTGCACCCTCTTCCCAGTGGGGCTTGGCGGGGGACCTGAGGCTGCACCCCCCACCTGGCAGGGCTTGATGGGAATGGGGCCGGCCGGGTCTGGATCTCGCCCAGTGGGGGTGGGGCCGTCTGGGTCTGGGTCTTGCACAATTTCAAGGTACATGCGGGCAGGTGGGGACTTGACTCTGGGTCCCACAGCATGCCCCACACTCTGACAGGAGCCTACATTAATGTTCTCATATCTCAATTGCATGCCAGATGAATGATTATATTTCAATTTTAGCTCATTACATTGGATATACTTGTCAACAGTTAATAGGCAATATAAAATGTTAGATTTCAATATTATAGTTAAAATTAAAGAATTAACAAATATTATTACACAAAACATATAGCTTTTCGACAAAAAAAATTACATGTAAACAATTGCCCTTCTTTTTAATCAGAAGTAAATATGAGACATTTAATTGTGTTATAACATTTCTTTATTCACTTGTTTATTATTACTGCCACATCTGTTATGTGCCTAGTGTTAAGTCCTAGAAATGTTTTAAAGAAGTGGGTGAGTGTTGCATGTGCCAAGTGGGTGAGTGTTGCATGTCAAAAGTTATTAACTACTACCCTGAATGTGACAGTATTTGAGTATGCACAGACAGAGATGCCACCCTTTTCAGCACGTGGGGAGGGACAAAATGAGGGTCCAGAGAAGATAAAGTGGGTCATAAAAGATCTGTAGAAAGAGAAAGGAATGGACAAAGAGCAGAAGCACAGAGGTGTGTAGGCAAGGTGAATGTGAGAGACCACAAATAGGTGGTTATAATTAGAAGCTGTAGGTGCTAACAGTGTAGAGAAGTGGTGACAGTTGTTAAGGATAGAGAGGGAAGCCTTGACAAAACATGGAGAGTTTTATGTCATCTCGCTTAGTAATTTGCCCTTTATTCTTTAGATGGTAGGGACCCACTGAAGACTGCTATGGGGAGAGATTTGCATCTTGGAGAGGCACCCCAGCTGCAGTCTGAAGAATGTCTTGAGGCGAGACACTCTAGAGAAAATGGAAGTAATTAGAATGCTCTCTTAATAAGCCTTTGGGAAATCAACAGCCATCTCACTAATATAAGCTTTCCTCCTTCCCTTGTCTTCATCTCTATTCTTTTATATTTTGTTTTAAATACATCAGTTTTGGACTGTCAAGCGCAGGGACAATAAGGCATTCATCTTGGCACACCCAGAACCCAATGTGATGCTTGCCACAGAGTAGATCCTCAGTAAATGTTCATTAAAGAATGACTGAATGGACCTGAATTAAGACAGAAGCAGGGAAGGCAATGGGATCTTTTAACAATTACCAGAACAACTGCTTGGTTGTGCAGTTGGAAAAGGAGGAGACGGGAATAATTCTAGAGTTTCTGAGCAAGCCAGGTAAGTGAGTGAATGGTGATGCCTCAGAGACTGAAAAGTAGTGGATTGTTGAGGTTTGTGAGTGGATTTTTGTGGGTTTTTCTTTTTTTTTTTAATTTTGCTGCTTTACTGTATATGCACATATACACATTTTAAGTCTATGATGAGTTTACTCTGAAAATAAAGCTATGGTGAGTTCCTGCTTCACCCCAGGCAGAGACAAGGCAATGAGACCCTTCCTGAAGTTTATACATAAGCCATCCTTCCTTTGCCATATTTTGGTGCCTAATATTTGTTTATTAAACTGTCCTAGATTCTTGATATAATAATATTCTGACATGTCATTTAACTTTTTGTTGTTGTTGTTGTTGTTAATCCTCACCTGAGGATATTTTTTTCACTGATTTTTAGAGAAAGTAGAAAGGGGTGGGGGCGGGGAAAGACACATTGATGTGAGAGAGACACATCAATTGATTGCCTCCCACACGTACCCTGGGATGGAGCCTGCAACCAAGGTACGTGCCCTTGACTGGAATTGAACCCATGACCCTTTGGTCCATGGACCAATGCTCTAACCACAGAGTCAAACTGGATAGGGCTGTTATTTATCTTCATTGTCTCTTTCATTATTTGACACTAGAGGCCTTGTGCATGAATTCATGCACCAGTGGGGTCCCTCGGCCTGGCCTGTGGGATCGGGCCAAAACTGGCTCTCCAACTTCCCTGAGGGGTCCTGAATTGTGAGAGGCCACAGGCCAGGCCAAGGGGCCCCACTGGTGCATGATCAGGACCAGGGAAGAACATGGGAAGTTGGTCAGTCAGGGAGGGACCGCAGGAGGCACGGCACATCCAGTCCATCTTGCTAAGTCCCGATCGGCCAGACCTCAACAGCAAGCTAACCTTCCGGTCAGAGCGTCTGCCCTCTGGTGGTCAGTGCACATCATAGTGACTGGTTGACTGATCAACTTTCTGCCCCCTGGTGGTCAGTGCATGCCATAGTGAGCGGTTGAGTAGCCTTAGCATGTCATTAGCATATTATGCTTTGATTGGTTGAATGGACGACTGGATGACCGGACACTTAGCATATTAGGCTTTTATTATATAGGATATAAGTCATCTCTGCTAAGATCTCAATGGACTCTGAAACCTGAAAAAATTCCTATCCTCATTTTCTTTATAAACATACTTGCTTCCACTTATTATATTTAAGAGTTGAGAGTAATTCTTAACTAGCCTCTCACATCACAGCTGCAAAGTATTCCTGAACCTGAGATTTTAACTGCTGCTGTGAGAACAAGTATCTATTACTTTAAAATAAAGAGTGAAAGACAGGACAACCTTAAAAAGATTCATTTGATTTTAAGATAACACAAAGTTGGAGTTCAGACATTTCACTTATAAAAATGAAACCATTTATTTACATAGAAGCACAATTAAAGCCGCTATGTTTCCAACTCGGACTCACCAATTAGAACAAAATATATAAAAATAATATATCTCTATTAAAAAATGTAAATGTAATCAATTCAAAACTATTAGAGTACAAT
>NW_006383011.1:13484918-13494616 GCF_000327345.1 Myotis davidii | reverse complement strand
AGCCATTCTAACTCATATAAGTATTCTTTAAATTTGTATTATAATAATTTATGAAATATAAGTAAAAACAGTCATGTTAGTAAAAATCCCTTACCCTGTCGCACTAGGGACTTTGCATAATGATCTCTGTTTCGGTTCCAATTTGTTTGTCCCGCCCAGTGAAGGAGACAGGGAGAGGACCATGCCAGGAAAGTCAACCCGGGAAGTAACTTCAAAATCTCATGCACTGAAAATGAAGTGCAGATACCAGAAGATTGAGGAAAATGTGACTAACCATGATAGGGAATATAAACACGTATTAGACAAGACTCCCTTCTACCAAGCTGGTCGTCCCACCCTTAGATCTGATGAGACCTCATGCTTAAAAGGCCCCCACATACTATGCATATATGTTCACAAAAATATGTACTTCTGTCCCTTGAAATTGTGTGCTCGAATCTGGCCGAGCCCAATCTTTAATTCCAAACGTTAATTTGTATGACCAACATCACTCAGGGGGGAAGAAAAGCCAACTACATCCAAATGACAAAAGTTTATGGGTGGTACTGATATCTACATTGGAGGGTTAAAGTGCTTAAGTTAAGAAAAAAATCAAATTAATTACCCTGCTAAATATACCCTCTCATGTTGCATAAATGTGTACTAGATTATTGTTTCACAAAATTTTATTTCTCAGTAGTGCCAAGTGTCAATTTTTTTCTTCTTTTATGGGTTTTGCAGTTGGTGGTTCTGAATAATCATTTACTAGAGTGATATTCCTGACTGTTACAGGGAGGCTGAGAATCACTTTCAAATATTAAATGAATCATATTACTCTTAAATTTGTATAGGTTAGAAGTAACAAGCATATGCCTAATACTGATTTCTTTCCCTTGTCAATTACATGGACACTGAACATTAGAATTGCATTTAAAAAGTTAAAGTTTAATCATCACTTTAAAAAGTTAAATAAAAGTCCCATCCTTATTGATAAAATGTTGTTAAATGATTTATATTAATCAGTTATGATTTGTATAATGCATTTTGTTTTATTTAAAAATTTAAATACCACAGAAGAAAAATAACTTTAAAATTATATATAAAAAACAATTTTATTTTTTCAACCTTTTATTTGAGTTTACATTATTGCTGTAAACATACATAAACATTATACAGGTTGAAAATGTTATTTTTTAATCTAGTGTTAGAACACAAATTATGTGAGAATTCTGATTATAATAAGAAAATCAATTATTTTCCTGAAATTAAAGCAAACTATATATATTTACTAAAAAAAAAAAGATGTACTAATATATTATTTTCAATTTGTTACTTATTGAAACATTGCCACTCTCCCCAGAAAATATCCAGACATGCCAATAATAATTAAGTTCATCTACTGTTAATATTGTAATGCCATATTTCAGGCATTAAACTAAGCATAATTTTACTTTTAAAAAGTCTTGTCATTAGAAACTGTTTTCACTTAAGCTAGCAGTGTAAGATCTGTTTTCTTTGACAGCTGTCTTTGTAACTTTTAAATAGTTGGACTTACACTTTGTTGGCCTGGGGGTATCTAGGATGGGCTCAATGGCTATGATGTCATCTGAGGGAGATCTGCAGCGCTGTTTCTTGGGTTTATGACTTGGGGATAGAGCATGAGGGAATCTCTTAGGGACAAACTAGTACATTCTGTTTGGGTGTCAAAAAGACAGAATTTTAGAATCAGAGAAGACTTCAGTGATCACCTCACACAAACCTTTCACTTCTTGAGTGAGATTATTGTGACTGAGGAAAGTCACATGACTTTAAGTCAGAAACTGGTTCTTATTAAAAAGGCAAAGCTTTCCCTTCAGTGCATCAACTTATACACGGAATCTCTTCTGAGGGTATATTTAGGAGATGTTTCTTCACAGGCTGTTTGGTTCTCTGAAAAATACTTATCTATAATAATAAAAATGTAATATGCTAATTAGACCAGACATTCTTCTGGACGACTTCCCTGGACAAAGCCAGGGCTGCCAGAAAAGCCTGGTCCCAGGTGCCACAGGGAAGCTGGTGCCGGCAGCCAGGGGAAGGAAGGCCTGCTCTTGCACGAATTTCATGCATCGGGCCTCTAGTTTAATAATAATAAAAAAGAACAAAATCTTACCATTTGCAACAGCATGGATGGACCTGGAGGGTACTATTTTAAGTGAAATAAATCAGTCAGGGAAAGACAAACACCATATGATTCCACTTAGATGTGGAATCTAAAGAACATTATAAACAACAATGAAAGAGAAACAGACTGATGGTTGCCAGAGGAGAGGGGGTTGGGGGAGAAAAAGATGAAGGGATTGAGAACTACAGATTGGTAGTTAAAAATAGTATGGGAATTAAAGAACATCATAGGAAATATAGTCAATAATATTGTAATAACTATGTATGGTGCCAGGTGGGTACTGGAAATATTAGTGGGCACACTTTGTAAAGTATATGACTGTAATCACTATGTCATACACATAAAACTAATACAAAATAGTGTTAAATGTTAAAAAAAATACTAATTTAACTATGGAATATATTAGCTATGTAAGGAGAAAGAGAAAGGAGGGAGAAAGGGAGGGGAAAAAAGAGGGAAGGAGGGAAAGAAAGAAGGAAGGAACAAGGAGAGGAGAGGAGTCAATAAAACAGTAATTTCACAGTTTGGAAGTGTGGCAATGCCTTGCTACTTCAGGGAAAAAAGCAAAAAAGCAAAAATAACAAAAACAAAACAAAACAAAAAAGCTCCCCAGGCCTGTCAGTGACACTGAGTCCATGTTCAGAGTTAGAAAATTAATTTAACAGCCGCTTAGGGGCTTTGCCTTCATTTCCATTTACATGTTACAATTTTTTTTTAATACGGCACAGAATAAAAAGTGCAACTTCTGAAGCAAATTGAGATCTGTGCAGTCCAGAGCAAATCATGTTACTTATGCATCAACCCATCTAAAACTGTCCTTTAGAAAATTAGAAGTAACCTACTTTCATTTTAAAAAACATATTTCCTTGCACATTGGGCATTGACAGAATTACTGGAGATATTATGCCTTCTATCTTTCTCACTTCTGCTGTCAAATTGAATTTATTTCCTTAAGTCATCAAAAGGTGAACATAAATGAACAGAAAACAGCAGCCAAGCCCAGAGTCTCAGCCTTAAATGCTACTGGTCGCAGCTCTTTTACCCGCCATAATTAGTAGTAGCTCTAGAAACAGTCTCTGTCATCCAACTCTTCCCCTCCTTCTTATCTAGGCTGTAAATTCCTTCCCAGTGAACAAAATCAAGCCACAAATGCAAATATGTAAGATACTCATGTTAATCACTTGCTTAAAATTAGTTGTGCTCTTTTATTTGCTACTAGAGGCCCAATGCACGAAATTTGTGTACTCAGCGGGAGGGGACCCTTAGCCCGGCCTGCACCCTCTCGCAGTCTGAGGGCACTCAGAGGATGTCTGACTGACAGCTGTGGAGAGCGGGCCTAAGCCATCAGTTGGACATCCTTAGTGCTGCCTGCAGAGGCAGGAGAGACTCCCGCCACCGCCGCTGTCCTCACCAGCCGTAAGCCCGGCTCCTGGCTGAGGAGAGTGTACTGACCATCAAGGGGCAGCTCCTGCGTTGACCATTTGTCCCCTGGTGGTCAGGGCACATCATAGCAACCTGTCGTTCTGTCATTCGGTCAATTTGCATATTAGCCTTTTATTATATAGGATAACACAGGGTCTCTATCCTGAGGGATAGAGAAGGATGATATTTACTTATATGTCCAGCAACAATTAGGGCACCTGAGACATGTAGACCCAATAAATGTTCATGAAATTGAATGGACTCTTCCAGGAAGTGGATGGCTCAAAACACCAAGGTGGACATGACTAATATACATCTTTCCTAAGGGCAAAATGTTTTGTCTTATTTTTTGGGGGGAGACTGTAGAGAATTCTTAAGGGCACTGAAGGTGAGAAAAATAAAAAAGATATTCTATGACAAGTCCTCACAATATACACTCCCAGTTTTAGAACCTAATTATACCGTGAAGAGGAATACATCCTTTTTTTTTGGTTTATTTATTTCAATGTTGATGTAGCACTTGGCCAGCAGAGGGAGAAAATACAATAGGAAATACAAGCAGCAATGTTTTGCTCTCTCCATTACAAATGAGGTGATTTCATTTTTTTAAAAAATTAGGTCAGAATATGTTTGAATTTGATCCAAGAATATGTAGTTGTCCAAATAATCTTTATTAGCTCCCCAAATTTAAGGTCTTACCCTTATTTTTCTTTAGGTTAAAAGAATTCAGCGGTGTATTTTAGTTGAGAGCCAGTAAGCTCTCATCTGAAATTAATGGAAAATTATGCCTTTCAGAGAGAACTGCAATTTCTAGATGCTCATTCCTTCTCTCGTTACACACTAATTAAATGAGCTGGAATATTTAGGCACTAGATATTCTATTGCATGGGTTTGAGGGCACTTAGCAGAGATCTGATGATGGGAGATGAAACTCCTTCTCCCCACAGCATGAGGCATACATACACAATGAGAAGAGGTTGGCCGGTGTGCGGGGGTCAGGGATGGTTGTCTAAAGTGTGTCAGGAATGTGTTTATGTATATATATAATTTTCAACGTACCAAATTAATACCATGTGTGCCTAATGAAAACATAATATATAAAATGCATATTTAAAAATTGGTGAAATGAAGATGATTACTCAACATCAAAACCTGATTGTTCTCTGTACAATATAATTCACAGCTCTCATTAGTGTATGTCAAATAAAATTAGGCCTTTGAAACAAGACACAAAGTTTTAACACTCATTGCGAACATCTGTGATTTAGGTAATACAGCTTGTAATGAAAATAAACAAAGCTGAGTGAATATTAGCAGCAGTTATAGATAGTTTGTGATAAATGTTATGTACTATCCTCCTTCCTGCAATAGTAGAAGGTGTGGCACCATTTTCCCCATATTCTCTCTGAATATATATTTAATTGACATGGCTGCTTTTCTTCATCTCCTTTCTCTGAACCTGATTCTATTCTTAAATGAATTAATTCAGTGATTATCAGCAACATTTTCCACCCAATTATCCAACTCCCAAATCTGGACTTTATCCAGAGTGCCTTCTTTTTCTTTCCTCCACACTCAAACATTCAGGAAGTGCTATATTCTACCAACTTTATATGTTTCCAATGGGTACAGTCCTCATAAATACCATGGTCAGTGATTTAACTTAAACTGCATTCATTCCTCCCCTCCCTTAGTTCACTACCTCATCTTGCTAAAGTCTTGCTTTCCTAGAACTATGTTCCACACTGTATCCAGAGGAATTTTAATATTTTTTAAGTTGTGAAATTATTACAGATTTGTATGAAATTATAAGACATAATACAAAGAAATCCTGTGTACCCTTTACTCAAATTCTTTCATTGGTAACTCCCATATACAATATCATAACCAAGATATTGACATTGATACCATACATTTCCATCAACTCAAAGCTTCTTCGTTACCCTTTTATAGCCATACCTAAGTCCTCCTTCCCTCCCATATCCCAAATCTGTTGTCCATATCTAGAATTTTGTCACTGCAAGAATATTATATATATTGAAACATATATAATCTTTTGGAATTAATTTTTAATTAGCATAATTCTCAGGATTCATCTACGTTGTTGGGTATATTAGTAAAATGTTCCTTTTGTTGTATTCCATGTGGTATTCCATGTTATGGATGTGCCATAGTTTGTTTAACCATTCACCTGTTGAAGATCATCTGGGTTGTTTCTTATTATTGGCTTCTTTGAGTAAAACTGTCATAAAAATGTATGTACAGGATTTGTATGAACCTAAGGTTTTATTACTCTGGAATAAATGCCCAGGAGTGTAATTGCTTATATAGTAGGTGCTTGTTTCATTTCAAAAAAATATTAATCTTTCCCAGGACAGCGGTACGTAGCATTTTACATTCCCACCAGCAGTGTCTGAGTGATACAGATTCTCTGCACCTTCACCAATATTTGGTGGTGTTATTATTTGTTATTTTTTTCAATTTTGATAGATATTTAGTGATATCTTTTGGTTTTAATTTGCATTAAACTTCTAGATCACAAAAATTTCCTCCGGTGTTTTCTTGATAACTATGTGGCTTTATGTTTTACATTTAGGCCCACGAATCAGTTTGAGTCAATTTTTGTATTATTTGTGAGACTCAGGTCAAGTTTCTTTCTTTTTATTCATTATAGTAGTCTGCCTGCTCCAGTACCATTTGTTAAAACTGGTAGCTTCTCTCCATTGAATTGTGTGGGAATTTTTGGTGAAAAAACAGTTGTGTATATTTGTATGGCTATTTCTGGGATATCTACTCTGTTGCCTTGATCTATGCATCTAACCTTTAGCCAATATTGGACAGTTTTTATTATTGTAACTATTTAATAACTTGGGCTTTTTCTTAAAAAACAGTGGCCACTGATAGGAGTAGAAGGATGATATGGAGTGAGTTGAAAGAATGTGGAAAAGTTTGGTCTTATGAAAGCATAAGAGATCAAACAATATGACTTGAGGACATTGAGACTGAAGGATGTGAATGTGAAGTCCAGATGGAAAAGTCTATGAAAAGGGCAGCTCAGGGTAGGAGCTAAGCACCATGACAGAGAGCTTAGGGCCTGGATGTTCTGTGGGCAGAGGCCATAGGGCTGTCACTTACTTCGACTGCAGGCTTTTTCACCTAGCCCACTGATTTTAAGGAAACATGGACCCTATACTAGAGTGTTCTGTATTAAAAAGCTGCCTTGAGCACAGAATTTTGATCTACAACAAAAGTCCAAACAATCCCTAGTACTCACTTGTGACTAGGCTGATTCTCCAGCCACTGCCTACATATTCCCTATCTGTCCTCTTTCTTACCTTCTTACCTCACCACCTGTTAGACCAGAATCTCAGTAATATTAGTTACCTCACAGACACACACACACACACACACACACACACACACATTCCTTTGTTCCATGTACAAAAATGTTATGTAAGAGATCCTTCTGCTCCCACAGATTGAGTAATTCACCCACTTCTTGCTTGATTTCTCACTTGGAAGAAGGGAACAAATCCAACCACATTCAAAGATACAAATTTCAATCTGGATTCAAAAATAAACATGATGTCCAACATAACATCATTTTAGATATGTACTTACCAAGAAAGTTAAAAGCAAAAGCTCAGCTTTGAGTGACAATGGAAATTTAAGCTAGTTGGACAAGGATTGGTTGTGACCTCCAAAAATGTAGTCCCATGTATCTGGGACTAAGGCAAAATGAAAAGATTAACATTTTAGTTATGTACAACCCAACTTTATACTTTTTTCATTTCCATTGCAACTTGCTACATTATTTTCCTTTTTTGTCAACTCACATTTTTACCTAAATGTACTCATAAAGTAAATTTTGTATTTTCCTCACCAATGAAATTCCAGTAGTTTCTAGCCATTCAAATTATAAATGTTCATTACTGTGCGACTTAAAATTACCTTCTATAACAGCAGGGACTCCCATATCAAAAATAGTATGTATATCACAGAATGTTCTACCTATACTTTATGACCAGCTAACTGATTAATTATAGACGAAACACTGGTAATTATCACCTCTATAGTGTGCATAATTTGGACTAGTGGCTTGCCTTGCCATACAGAAAGTACTTTAGGCAACTTGAAATAAATCATTCTCTGGTTTACACTGTAGAGAAAATATACTGTCACAATATCCAAGTTCAGTCTTTGTAGTTCTTAGATAGATCCTTACTAGAGTGGCCATAAAGTACAGTATTAACTTCATCTTGTTATTGGCTGCCCTGAAGACTGAATTTGCCACATAACATGTTACTGTCACTTAATCTAGAATATTATGATTTATGTAATACAGTGTTTATTTATCTTGCATCTATATTTTAATAAAAATGGCAGGGTGGAGAGTGGTAGAAAAGGAAAGAGGCAAAGATTCAATACAATATTATATTGGGAAAGTGAAATTTAATATGTTAAATTTAACTTCTCTGAGGCAGAAGCAATATGGTCCAACTAACTATTTCAGGATAGTGAATGGACCATTATAAGGAATAAAAGAAAGCTAAGAGGGCACAGGTACAGGAGAGAAGGATATGGTGATACACGCAGAGGCTGGAGATATGGACATGTCTCATTCCTACAAGGAGCTGTGGGACATGTAAGAGACTTTGGTCATTGTTCTCAGGAAAAGAGAACTAGACTATCTTTTAACTCAGCCAGAAAACTTAACTATAATACTGCCTGGAGATAATCTAGTTGTTTGCAAATCAGATAGAAATGACCAGTTACTCTTCCTAGTAATATTTTTCATCACCCTTCAAATAAAACCTTTAAAATACTGATGTCTACCTACATCAGTAATTGTGGCTATACTATATTTACTTTTGAGCTTTTGAATGTACATTAAAATCTGAATTTTAGAAAGTGTCTTAAATGAACATAATGAGAGACCTGTGTTTTAGACCAGCTTGTACTCATGGACACCATTTGAGAAAAACAGTAAACTATATTTAAAGAACCAGTTCATTTCAACATTTTATTTCTTTTAATCCTCATCACAGGACATGCTTATTGATTTTTATAAAAGGGAGTAGATGGAGAGGGAAAGATAATCAGAGAAAGAGAATGAAAGAGAGAGAAACATTGATGTGAAAAAGAATATCAATTGGTTGCCTTCCATATGTGCCCTGACTGGGTATAGAACCCCACCTAGATTAAGCACTGACCTAGAATTGAAACCACAACCATGCCCTGGCCTTGTCTCGGGTTTAGTTCCTGGTCAAGGGCATGTACTTGGTCCCTAGTCCTAGTAGGGGCACATGTGGCAGGCAAGCAATGTGTCTCTCTCCCATTGGTGTTTCTCTTTTTCTCCTATCCCTGTCTCTCTCTCTCTCCCCCCGCCCCCCTCCTTCTTTCAGATGATATAAATTAATTGAGCTTGTGTGTGTGTGTATATGCATTTATATTTATTTATTTACAGGTGTCTTTCCTTATTTATGTCACTAAGAAAAAAAAAATCAATTAAAAGAATGCTAGTGCAAATAAACTAAACTTAAGAAAAGAAAGAAAGAAAAAAGAAAAGAAAAAAAGAAAAGAAAAGAAAAGGAGAAACCACAACCCTTTCAGTATACAGGATGATGCTTCAACTAACTGAACCACAACAGCTGGGTGTTTCAACATTTCTTTTTTAAAAAAATCATTATTATTAAAAGTATTACATATGTCCCCTTTTTTTCTCCATTGACCTCTTCTAGTCCACCTACACTCACATCCCCAGGCCTTCACCACTCTATTGTCTGTGTCCATGGATTATGCATATATGCATACAAGTTCTTTGGTTGATCTCTTCCCACCCACCCACCTTCCCCCACCTTCCCACTGGGATTCCACAGCCTCAACATTTCTTAAGATCCTATTTAGTCATAGTATTCTTAAATGTTATTCTTTACTTGTGGGCTAGAAAAAAAAAAGTTCATTTGCTGTGTGGTGTTTTGGTGGGGCCAATGAGGTTGAAACTTTCGGTTGCAATTATCTAGATATGAAGCTAACATTTAGCAAGAAAGCATATTTTCTTCTCTCACTCTCCTTAGCTACGTATTTCTCACTCCCAGTGTTGGGCCCCTCTGTGAACCCTTAGTAACAAGTA
>NW_006383011.1:13483074-13484869 GCF_000327345.1 Myotis davidii | reverse complement strand
TAGTTCCTACTTGCTATTTCATCCCAGCTTGTATTTCAGTGGGACTCAAATCAGCATAAAGAGATAACAAAGGTGAAATGATATCACATCTTTTCTTTCTTTCCTTTTGTATAACATGGAGCTATT
This sequence comes from Myotis davidii, assembly GCF_000327345.1. Lineage (NCBI taxonomy): Eukaryota > Metazoa > Chordata > Mammalia > Chiroptera > Vespertilionidae > Myotis > Myotis davidii. The sequence goes on along the minus strand of NW_006383011.1, from coordinate 13,484,743 downwards.
CTTTAGCCCTTTATCCAATCTGAGAGAGAAAAAAAAATAGCTCCTAGACATTTCAAAGGTTAGAATTTAAAAGTGACAGATAAATATATTCTCTAGCTCCTGTGACTGGATATTACTCTGTGGGTGATCTCATAAGTCTATGGGTGGATGGCAGATGCTTAGAAGTATGAAATCAAGCCTGCCTAGAATTTCTGTTCACTTTTTTTTTGTTGTTAAGAAGAGGGTTACCTTCTACCCTTTTGGATTGATGTGCCCCCACCCCACCAAAATGTCTCCATAGCCTGACTCCTGAAAAATAGCAATATGATTTCAAAGGGAGCAGGGTCAGGGTCATGTAGAGAAAAATGCACCTCAAACCACACTATTAATACTTAAAGAACTAAAACTTCCTGGTAGATATGACAGTATGCAATATGTACCTTCCATCACCAGAAGTTTATTCTTATTCATGCATTCAACATGTCTCTCCTTAAAATACACATAAGTCCGTCATGTCCCTTGATTCTCACAATTTTTTAAGGTTTCCACAGTCAGACAAGACCGAATCATAAAAGAAGTGGTGTCTGAGGAGAAGTTAAAATTCAGTGGGAATCGGTGCCCCTTATGTGACTTCACAGGGAAATGGAAGCCTGAAATTGATTTTAAAATCTCCTTGGGGACATGGCCTTGAGTGTCTCAGGATAATGTTCCCTGGAAACCTGTGGCTAGTATTGTAGCTCAAGAGCTAAACCTTTAAATCCCATAATAAAACACCTCAACTCTGGGGCAGATAAACTAAACTTGAGAGATAGCAGTGTAGCATTACATTCTAACATTCCTGGGAGCAACTGTGAGCTCTCCGTGGTGCTGACTAGGGTTGAGCAGAATGGCTCTGAGGGCTGGATAATGTCTGGGCTTGCTCTCCTGAGGTAAATATCTCTGGGGCTTTGCTCCTGGCTGTCGGTTGGGTTTTACAGTCTTCTCCACATTGCAGCTGCTAGGGCCAGTAGGCCCCAAATGTTTTCTTCATTTACTTGTCTGGTATCTGGGATAAGATTGTGAGAATAGTTAGGTCTGGTTAGGCATTTTTCCTATCCTTGTGGCCTCTGCAGACAGCAAGCTCATGGAATGGTAGTCTATGAGTAGCCCTCCACAGGGAACCTGGTTCCCCCAGAGTAAATGAATGGCAGCTAGGTAGAAGCTACAGAGATTTTTTAAAGATCTTGAAGTATAAGAATATTACTTTCACTGCATCACATTGGTCAAGTAAGTCACCAAGGCCAGCCCAGGTCTAAGGGGGTGGGGGAGGGGATTACAATGGGTAGACGTGCAAAGGATTTGTAGTGTAATATCTCTTAAACTAAAAACACATTCAATATATATCTGTTCTTTGTATATTTTTATGTGCTTTGTAAAAGCCACTATATTTTTCTGTGTTTCTGTGTTTTTCATCTGCAAAGTGCTAGGAATGATTCCTATTTTTTTCTACTTACCAGAAATAGTGACACCATACAAAATGTAAAAATATGGCAGTGCATTAAAATAGTCAAATAAATGTTTACATAAAATAATATTTAATACCCTTACCTTTGCAGTAAGATAGAAGTAAATTTAACATAACTTTGCCATTTATTCTAAGGCCATAGGCAAGCTAATGAATATCACTGAGCCTTGGTTTCTATTTCTAGAA
>NW_006383011.1:13459296-13483053 GCF_000327345.1 Myotis davidii | reverse complement strand
GAAAGATAACAGAGCCAATCTCATAGTATGTAATATTTGACATGCTTAATACAATTCTCATTACACAACATGCATACAGTGCTAACAGATAGCTAGTATACGTTTTTTTCTCTCAAATGTGAACTCATAGAGGTGAACCTCTAAAGGAGCTTATAGGATCAACCTCAGATATACTGGTAAAGACCAGATACTATTCAATACCTTTGAGGTATTGCTTTTGCAAAGGCAATGTGCTATAATTTTATTTCCACCTCTTTATTTTTTCAATTCCTGCACAATACTCTTCTTGTTACTGGGAACCACCACTAGGGAGGCTCAATGTAATTAAAAGATTGATCTTCTGGAAACAATGCTTAATAACAGGCATAAAAAAAGTGAGAGTGATTCTGCATTTTGAAACACTGTCCTCAAGTTAATTTAACCTGAGCTGTTTGTGAATCACCTAGAAAATCTGGGATCAATATGCCCAGGCTGAAATCAATGGATGAAAGAGAAGAGGGGGCAAAGTAGGATTGGCTACTTTATTCAGATCAGCAGAGCCTTGTGAGGGAAGCATGTGGTAGAACATCACTCCGTATGTTCCAGATGCTAACAGTTCAGATGTGCAAGGGAGATTTTTTTTTAATTTTACATGTTTTCTAAAGGAAAACTCAGTTTTCATTCATATATATTTACATATGTATGTGTGTGCTTGCAAACATATATGAAAATATGTTGCATATTAAAAAGTTAAAGAAAGAAAGTGATTCTAAGCAACTTCTCCCTTTTTATACTTCAAAACCCACCCTCTAAACAACAGTAAGAGAAATGCACCTTGAATAATCATCCACTACATTTGTTTTCAAACTTTCTTCACCCAAGGATCTGTGGGACACTATATTTTCATTACTATCTCTGTGTATGTGTGTTTGTGTGTGTGTGTGTGTGTGTGTGTGTGTGTGTGTGTAATTTTGAGAGTGCAATGATTAAAGCTAGAGACAGTGGAACAAGGATGGGCTTAAGATAGAAGAAGCAGCTGGAGAGAGGCCAGGCAGGGCTGTGTTGGTCTCTAGAAATGTTATTGGAAAGAAATGTGCCAACGTGGGGCTGTTACTGGCTCACTGAAAAGCCAGGAAAGGGGCCTTGGTGACAGGTGCTGGGGTTTTGCTGCTCACTGCTCCCCTGGTTGCAAATCCCATGAGGTCCCCGAGAGGTTTAAAAAAAGTATGTGCCCAAGAAAAGGGCATGGTGCATTCTCAAAAGGGCATGCCTCATTACTTACTTTTTCATGTCTTTTTTATGTTATTTACTAAACTATACTTCTTGGCCAGCTTTTCATTATATTCGATTTGCCTCCAACACAGTTTCTATTCTATTCTATCAATCTTTAATAGTTGATGATTTTTCTTTAGAAACTATTTTAGTTTGATGTTCATTGAGAACCAAGCACGACCAAAGCCTGATCGAAAATGTTACTCATTATATTTTCTTTAGTATTTATTTATCCCAATGTTATGACCTCATGAATATTTCTTTTTATTTTTTCTCCTCTTCCCCAATAAAAATTTGCCCTAAAGACATAGTAAGGTTACTTTTAGACACTGGTTTTTCCCTGTCACACAAATATCAGTAAGGAAAACAGCAACAACAAAAACTAGAGGTCAAAAGAATTTCCTGAGTGGTCATATGATTCAAAATCCCCCCAAAGCTAAGAAGCAGTGAGACATTAGATATAAAGATGACATACCATATATCCACTCTTTTGAACAACCTGATAGTCATTCAAAGACAAACTTATCCAAGGATTGGAACAACTGATTAAGTATTTTGAAGATATGTTTTACATATCTAATATGCAGCAAGATCCTAGCCACCAAAAACATCCAGGTTTTGGAAGTCAACAGTATTTGAGAGAGAAAGGTAGACTATAAAAATACCTACTTAATCCCAAAATTAAATTAAAGGAGAAAATTGCTCTTCATGAGGGTTATACAAAGAAAGCACTTTGACCATTTCTTGATAATGATTTTATCAAGGGGGTTGAGCGGTTCTGGACCAACTGTAATAAGTACATCGACATACTTCTGCCATGAGTATTCTTGTGATTGAGTGTCGTTCTCCCTTATAAGACAGCAATTCTGGATATTTGGGTGGTAGCATCTGATGTTTCTTACATGAATCCCATCCCTATGAAAGAAATTGTGATGGTTTATAAGGTGCCACTAAGCATTCTTCCCTAAGGGCTTAAAATAATTCTTTGAAAATAATAGAATATGGAGCTACAGTATTGATTCTCCAGTAAAAATAGAAATAAATAAAATAAGTCTTGCTGAATGCTTCTGGTTTGTGATATTTCAAATGTTTACTGTTTAGAACAATGTGCTCTAACAGTTAAATAAAACAACTCAATAGTGATCTGTCACAAGCACAGAATTTAGATCAAGGCATTTTATGTCTGAATCCTACATTTGAAAATTAATAACTATTAGACCTTGGGCAATCACTCAATTATAGGAAGTTTATTCATATGTAAAACTGAGGTAATGAGATAATTTATAAAATCATGAGAATTAAAAAATGTAATGTAATTAATGCTTTGAATAGAGTTCAAAACTTTATTAAAATATAATAATTAAAAGAATATTTACCTCTTCAACATTATAACATAAAATTTTCTGGGCATCTACTAAGAAAGCATTATTCTAAAATTATATGTTTAGAATTAAGAATACTTTAAAGGTTTGAGTTAATAATTCTTCTGGTATAGATGACACTTTTATAACTTCCCAGACAAAGCCATAGCTAAAAGAAGTGTTTGTTTCTTTACAAGGCAATATATCTCATAATAAGATGGTTGTACTTATTATTTCTGGATTCCTATAGATTCCACTCACTGATTCTAATCTCCTCCTGCAAAATAGAATATACTGCATCTTCTACATGACAGCCATTCCAATATCATCATCTTCCCTCCACCCTTGCCTGGATTTTCTTTCTTCTCCATTCTTAAAATTCTGGTTTCCCTTGGTCAGTACTCCAACTGTATGGTTGCTAAACATCTTATAATCTTAACTAGAAGCTTGATGCATGAAGAGTCATGCAAGAATGGGCCTTCCTTCCCCTAGCTGCTGGCACCGCTTTCGTTCTGGCTGGAGCCACTTTTCCACCTTCCCAGGCTGTCCAGAAGCCCAGAGCAGCTGGGGCAGGGTGGAACGCCTGCGTCCTGCCCCGCCCCAGCCACTCGGCGCCTGCGTATGCAAATTAACCCACCATCTTTGTTGGGTCAGTTTGCATACTCACACCTGATTGGCTGGTGGGTGTCATGAAGGTACGGCCAATTTGCATCTTTCTCTTTTCTGAGTGTAGATACCCTTCTCTTGAACCTCTGCTCTTCTCAAGTGTGATACAGAAATAATCACAGTATTTTTATGACCAAATTACAATGGGTTTTATCACTTTCCTTGATTTGAACTTTATTCTCTCTAATGACACTTAAGGTTTCATTATTTTTTAAAGTATATAATACTTATTTGAATTATGTTGACTTGTGATTGACTAAAATTATCAGATTTTTTTCTGAGGTAGGTCTCCTTTAAGTTGTAACTGTGAAATGTATTATTTGAATGTAAATGTAGGACTTTATATCGATCCAGGAGATTTATTGTATTAGATTTGAATACTGACTAGTTGAAATAAATGCATAACCTTGTTCTCTCACACAATATCCTCTCATACAAAATCACTGGCAAATTTTATACACATTTAGTGAAAATGTGTTCACTAGGACAAATATGAGACCTGTCCCAAAAGACTCCTGCTGAGCAATGCTTCTTAACTGAGAGGTGAATTTGGGGTGGGAGGAGATATTTGGTAATGTCTGGACACAGCTTTGGTTGTCATGACTGAGGTGAGGAGCTAAGGATATCTACTGGTTAGAGATCAGGATATTGATAAACAACTTACAATCACAGGAAATCCTTCCCTAAATAATTATTCTGTCCAAAATGTTAATATTGCTAAGGTTGATAGGCAAAATATATATCGACTGACTAGAATAGTGCATATCAACTTGTCCATTACCTTTAAGTGGAAATTCACTCAGTGTATCCATCTTACCCAGTAGATCATGAGAAACTAAGTTGCGTTGCAATCAGGACACAGATAATTTACTCCCTAATGTTACCCTCAGCAAATTTATTGAGCAAGGGAATTAGTTTAAGTTGTAATGCTGTTTATTAATTATTACAACTCCTTCTAAAAACTGGCCACAGAGCATCTACTTTTAAAAAATATTTTTAAATATTTTTTTATTGATTTCAGTGAGGAAGGGAGAAGGTGAGAAAGATAGAAACATCAATGATGAGAGAGAATCATTGATTGGCTGCCTCCTGCATGCCCCCCCATTGGGTATTGAGCCCACAACCCGAGCATGTGACCTTAACCGGAATCGAACCTGAGACCCTTCAGTCTGCAGGCCAACGCTCTATCCACTGAGCCAAACCAGCTAGGGCCATCTGTTTTTTGGTGTTTTTTTTTTTTAAATAATTCTAATTTTTCTTTTAAGCTCATTACTGTAGACAAAATTTGGAATATTCTTTAAGTATTACTCTTAAAATCAGGGCAAAACTTTCTTTTTTCATTCTCCTAGTATTAGTTATTGTTTTCTAAAAATGTCAAAATAACCAGAATGTTTAACGTTTACATTAAAATTCTGTGGACTCTATTTAGTCTTGACATGGACAGATACACTTGCAAAAAAAAAAAAAAAGGAAGGGCACCTGTAGATCATTTACTCTTCACTTATGTTGAGCATAATTCTTTGGAGTCTGACTTCAAGTAACTTAGGTATACATGTTTTCTGACCTGCTTAGCCCATCACAGAATTTCCAACAAATGCTCTGTTATTTTGTAACATTTTCAGGAGGCCACAACAATGAACTTTTCCTTCCATCATCCAATAAGCTTTCTCAATATCAGAATGCTCTTCAGAGAGGTGATTCCAAGGAGCATTGGACGGGGCATGAGGGGAGTGACTTAGGAAAGAGAAAGAATCCCATTAAGGTTGTATTACAGGTTACTGCTACAGGTGACAGAGGCTCAATACTACAGAATCATCCTGTCTGGGGGCTAAGAAAATTGGGATATTTATCTATCTACTCCTGTCCATCTTTGGGGGGGGGGGGGCAAATGGGTAGAGGTGATAGCTCTAAAGTACTTTATGTGGCTTTGCAACCTGACTGTGCTGTGGTCCAGAGAAAGCTCTCAAGCAAACAATTTCAAGTGTGTGCAGTGGAAGCCATTTGGTTATTGTACTCCAGAATGGTGAATGCTAGGATCTATGAATGGATCATCTGCTGAGATGATACCATTTCTTATGCATCTGTAATTTAGTGCATTTACTTATACTCAATGCATTCAGTTATCTGTTTAGTAAAATTGCTATTGAAAAGAACATTATATTCTCCAAGAGGATCTGTTTCCTCTCTCAGAGAAGTATCTTTATTTTCTCTGTGGCTCTGCAATGGTTTTCTCAGGACCTCTAGTCTCTAGCCATCTTGCAATTATTTCCTATCATAACTGCGGTAGTCTAGGAACATCCATCCTTTTCTCAGTTCTAGTAGGAAAATTTATCTCAGAGTCTATCACATTCAGTAACTTAGATCCAAAACCCAGATATTAGTCTCCTCAAACATAACCCAGGGCCACTGGGCAGGCAGTAGAACCCCTCTGTGGATGGGGTAAAGGTCGTCATGGAAAAGGTTTAAGCTTCTTTATTTCATGTTCCCAGTGATAAATTTGAATTTTACTTAGTCAGAAGATTGGATGGAGGAAGATATCTTTGGTCTGGCTATCTTACCCACATACACTCTATATGGTACAAGATCTCACCTACAGACACACACTTGGCCTGTGTCTGTGTGGATTTCCCTTGCACGTTGGAAAGTGTTCCACAAAGATGCCTCTCACTTCTTTATACCCTTCCCATCTCCTCTTCAGTCCTTTCAGCCTCTTTGTTATTACTCCTCCTGGGGCATGGAAATCTTCATGATACCTGGTATGTGTTTTAAAGCATGACTGTTAGGGGTTTCTGTAGGGGAATGCTTCAAGTTTTTTATATGGAAAAAATGGATGCAGTCATCCAACTGGCCTTATACTCTAGATATAGTTTTATTTTCTTTGTTTCCTTTTTTTTCTGTTGGTCCTGAAACCAACCCTAACAAGATACCTTACCTGTTCACTTAATTTCAAACCAGTTATGCTAAAGAGTTTCTTTCTTCTTATTGCCCTTGAGTCATGTTGAAACCAGACACAGTGGGCGTGAGGCCACCTGTCACTACTTGAGCCAAATTAAGCAGAGGCAGGGCTGGATTCTGCTCTCACCCCCTTCACCAGTGGCTGATTATGTACATACAAGGGAGAAGATAGCTACATGCAGCTGCAAGTGTAACATAGAGAATGGAGGGTAGGGTCTGCAGTCTAGCCTTCAGGAGCTCAAAATCTGATAACAAGATGGCTAATCTATGATGTTACAAACAGCTCCACTAGTTCCAGGGCCCGGAGAATGGTCAGACTTCCCGAGAAAAATTCTTGGAGAGAGTCAGGTTCTGGGTACAGGAACTAAATCAAAGCATGTCCTGTCTGTTCTCGAAATGTATTTCTTTTCTGAGTAATGGACCCATTGAGGTATCTTGTCTTTTTACAGCCCTGTTTCACCCTCCAGTTTCCCATGGTCTGTAAGAAAACTTCTTCTGTATAGTTAATATGGTGAATAATTACTAGACAGTTGTGGCTCTATTCTTATTACATGCTCTTCCCCACTATCAATGTTACAAAAACACCTTCATTACTTTATAAGAAGCTATATTCTTTTACCCTCCCTACCCCTCATTCCTGCCTATAAAAGAAAAGAATAGAACCTCCATGCTTCCTAGGTGGTTTTTAAATGTGAGCTATAGAGAACTCTGAAACCAAACACACAATTCTCCTCATTTATTCCTATTAGGTCTTATTTATAAAATAGTATTTTTTAGAGTTTCTATTCTGTTTGGAGTTTCTCATTTATCTTTGGCCCTATTTACCTCCAGAGCATCTGGTTACTGGATAACACATTTTCTCTCCATTAAAAAAATATTTTCTATCAAAGCCCACAGCACATGTCTGCCCTATACCCAAGGTTCCTTTCCTTCTCTATTGTAAATTCCAGAAAGTTTCCCTTCCCTTCCATCACCACATTAGTACTTTATTGTCTCTTGGTGAAAATTAAGTCCAGAATACTTTCTGACTTGGTTGCCTTTCAATATTTGTCCAAATTATCTACTATTGACAAAAATTAAAGTTTTATAGGTAATATAATTATCTGGAATTTTAAGATCTTGCTTGGCTCTGTGCCAATTTTATTCCCCATACTGATAAAATCTTATCTATTATTTGCCACAATTTTTTTTCTCTATACTTTTATCAACATCAAAACTCTCACAATGCTTCAGCATTAATGTTCAAAATCTCTTTATTGGACAAAACTTTTACATAGACATGCTGCTTCTGATAACTTCTGATTTGATTTTTACTTTTTATTGAATTTATTGGGGTGACACTGCTTAAAAATATTATACAGATGTCAGGTGCAAATTTATACAACACATCACCTGTACACTGTAGTGTGTGTTCACTATCCCAAGTTAAGTCTTTGTCCATCACCATTTATCCCCCTATACCCTCTCCCACCCCCTCCCCAGTCCCTCTGGCAATCACCACACTGTTGTCCTTGTCCATGAGTTTTTTTATCCTTTATTTTCTTTTTTGCTCAATCCCTCCACGTCTCCCCATCCAGTCCCTGTTCCCTGACAGCTGTCAGACTGCTCTCTCTCTGTGAGCCTCTCTCTCTATATATATTGCTTCTTAGTTCATTTCGTTCATTAGATCCCACATATGGTACTTGTCTTTATCTGACTGACTTATTTCGCTCAGCATAATACTCTCAGGTCTATCTATGTTGTCATAAAAGGTAAAATTTTCTTCTGTTTTTATGACTGAGTAGTATCTCATTATGTAATAACTTCTGGTTTTAAAATGAAATACTTAATTTTCACTTGTGAATAAGACTTTGAATGTAGTCATCTGTTGGGAAAACTGAAGCATGTAGTTAAAATTTTCTTACTGGCTTAATAGTTAATTATAAACATTGATGGAATGCTTTATGGTTTACACAATGCTATCACAAATACAATTTCACTCAATTTTTATATTAACCTTCTATATAGATAATGAAGATGATATGTAGACAATCATCAACAATAAACAAAACAGGATGGTTTCAGAGATCATTAAATGGTTTCAGAAATATCAGAAAAAAATAGATAACTAGCCAAATTAACTAGCCAGCTCTTAATTATTATTTTATTTTGTTGCTATAAGGACATGAAGAGCATTGTTGTTAATGGAAATCCATGATAATTCAACAAGATTTTTCTAGTTTTATCATGTTACAAAACATTTCTTGGAGTAACTGGCAAATAGCTCAATTTTCTCTTTTGAGGGTTGCTAACAAAGGGTAGAAGCCCAAATACTCAGAAATAAGTCAGTGACATGTATGTGGGTCTTAGCTAATAAAAGAGAAGTTAAGGAGAGAATGATGAAGCAAAAGAATGTCAATGTAATTATGCATTTGAGTAATGTGTTAGTAATAATGATATTTCTTATTAGTAGCACATTCCAATCTAATATTCTATTTTAACTTTAGAGTCTTCTTGTGAGGTAGATGCTATTGGGATTTATATCTATCTCCACTTTGTAAATGGTAACAACGAGAACCAAAAAGCTTGAGAAACCAAATGTAAAGTGACTTCTAGCAATAAATCAATATCTCATATATGAGGTCTTTTCTCTCCTGAAACCAGGGGAACTAAATTTAGTACCACAGGTTAGAGAGCTGAAAAAAGATTTTAACTCCTTATTTTGTAGATGAGTAAATCGGGGCTTAAAGTGAAGAAATGACTCACTTGAAATTACACTGCCTGTTAGCAGCAGAGCGGGGACTAACACCCTGGTCCCCTGGCTCCAGCTCCAATATTCTGTCTCCATAGCCAAGAAATATAGACTCTGCAAATAGAAAACAAAATGTACCCATTAGTGATGCCATCATTACTTCTCCAAACTTGATTTCTTTCCAGCTCTCTGATGTAAAACTTTCAGCTGACCTTCCTATTTATCAGATAAAATCATTGCTTTAAAGTGGGTGGCAAAAGGGCAATGTCTAGCATGTAGTGGTTAGTCAACAGATTTTTTTAAATGAATGACTCAATTAATACAATTGATTTGGCACTGGTATTTTTACTAATATTTACATATTATTTCTCTACATAGCTAATTTTTATGCAACAATGCAAGAATTCACTTTTCCTCTGAGGAAAAAAAAATGTAGAGGTTACCTTGTGTGTAAGGACCATGTTGTAATGGAAACCCATATTTTATTTCTTCTCTGAACATGTAATAAATATATGAGAATGATAACTGAGGGAAAATCAGATTTATAATGCCTGTCTCATGCTCATTCTAGGCTTGGGCTCATTGAGTAGAACAGAGAGTGAAGTCACTCACATTAATTACATTTTTATCTCTTGTTATCTTTTTAAAAATATTAGCACCTCTAGCTGAAATTTTGTTTATAGGAAATGTCTTCAGCTTATATATGTTACAAACATAGTGCAAATGACTAGTAATGGCCTTTGTGGCAGTCCACAAGAAATGCATTAAATCTTACCCCTGCCCCCCACACACACACATTACAACTTGATATTTGTTATGAAAATGTGGGATGACTCGCCCATACAGACTTTTAAAAGGCTTTTATAGCAAGAGAAATAGTACTTCATGCAAAGAATATTAGAGGAATTATGCAGTGAGAGACAAAGGAAAGCAATAGATTCTTGTCTGGGATCTCTTCAAGGGTGCGTGTGACATCATTGAGTGCAGAAAGAGTAATAACCAATGACCAATATGCCTTTTTAGTCTCTTGGTGACTGCTAGCTGTTGGAAAAACTCTTGCTTAAACTAAACAGGTATCCTTCTAATTTGGCACAAATAGAAAAAAAATCATCTAAAGATGGTTGAAATCACATGGTTCAGACCCAAGAGGATATGGGTGGGACAGCCTGCTACATTGCAAATAAACATAAGTAATAGAGAGGATTAATTAACTCAAATGGTGGTTTTGGAAAACAGTCATAAATTTTAAAACTTCTGTAATAGTCCAGGTAAAGGAGAGAAGATTAAAAAGAAACAATATTAGGAATCTTTATAAAAGGAAACAAAATCATATAAATAAATCAGAGGAAAAAAGATATGTTTAGTCCATTCTACCTAAGTTTTTAAATTTACCAATAAAGAGTCCCAAAGCAATATAAATTACCAAAGCTGACTTAATAAAAAGCTGAATTGATAATAACAATTAAAAATGTTGAAGGGCCCTGGCCGGTGTGGCTCAGTTGGTTGGAACATCATCCCTTACACAAGATCTCAGGCTTGATTCCAGGTCAGGGCACATACCTGGGTTCGGGTTCAATCCCAGATTGGGGCTTGTGCAGGAGGCAGCCAATTGATGTTTCTCTCTCTCTCCCTCTCCTTCCCTTTCTCCCTCTCTCCATCCCTCTCTCTAAAATCAATAAACATGTCCTTGTGTGAGGACCGGAGAAAATAATGTTGAAGAAAAAACTATCCCCCAAGGGAAAAAAAAAAACTAGGCCCATGTATTTGCCAATGAGTACCAACTGGGAAAGGAACAAATAATTCCAAATGAAGGCCTGGAGAGAAATGGATAAGCAGTAGTGGGGAATGATATGACATGAGGTTGAAGAGTCCACGGGGGCAGACAATGCGAAGCATTGAAGACCATACTTAGTGGTTTAAATCTTATTCTAAATTTAACAAAGCAAAATCAGTAAATCTACAAAAAAAGAGGTTGTGGTATAATGAGGAGATGGGGTAGAGACAGTAGAGACAGAAATAAAAGCATGGATTCAAAATATATTTTAGAGGTAAAATGTAGATGACTAGCTGATGGGTTTAATGTGGAAGACGGTGAGGAAAAGAACAAAGCAAAGATGATTCTGTGTATGTGGAAGTAGGCAAATGGTGAGACCATTTGCTTTGAAGAGGAAAGGTTTGAGGAGAGGTATATTTTTATCTTGAATCTCCAAAAGTCAGAGTTGACTACATTAAACTTATGACACTGGGAGCCATTTAAGTAAAGGTACTAAATAAACAATTGAATGAATGAGTTTGAACTCAGAGAATTCTCAGAACTAAACATTTAAATCTAGGAGTTACTGCCATACCTGGGATATCTAAAGCCTTGGGACTAGGTGCCATTACCAAGTTACAGAGAAAATCAAAGGGGCTTTATAAGAATAAGCTCTGTGGATCTCAGATATTTATAGATGTAGATAAGTAACTGAAAAGGAGTAGAAGCCCTGCAGGTATGAACAATGCCAGAACATAGTGTCATCAAATCTAAGAGAACAGAGTGCTTCAAGATGAGAAATAGTTCATTTTGTGGGTTGTTAAAATTTTTTTAAATATACAGGGTGGACAAAAGTAGGTTTAGACTTGTATGTGAAATACAGTTTATTCTTATATTATTATTTATTAATTATTGTGTTATTTGCCCATATTATATCTTTGATTATGGACAGGCACTTGAATTGTTGATTTTTTTAGCAAACCTAGAAGAGGAAAAACTAATTCACAAGTTTGAGAAAGAAGGGATTAATTCAAATAATAAGATCTGGATCTAATTAACTAAGGGATTCTCAACTCTCTGGAAGCTCATTAAAATCACCTGGTGAACTTTAAAGACAGCTAATGCCCTGGCCTTACCTGGGGTTTTGGGTAGAATTCAGGGATTTTATGTTTCTAATAGTTAATTTACTAATTTATTAGTTAAATAATATATACATTTATTAATTTATAAAATCTCTCTATTTGATTTTAATGGACACCAAGGATTAAGATAGAGCAAAAATGATACTTTACATAACCTCTGATTCCATAGAATAATCTCTCCATGTACCTTTAAATTAGACACATAGAATTCCTCTTTGGGTTAGCCAGATAAAATCAGAAAGAGCCAATAATATAGTATATGTAGGACCAACATAGCTTAAAATAATATTAGTAGAAAGTATTATGGCCTGACTGGCATTGCACAGTAGTTGAGCATCAACCTATGAACCAGGAAGTCACAGTTTGCTTTCCAGTAAGGGCATATACCTGGGTTGCGGGCTGGATTCCCAGTGTGGGCCATGTAGGAGGCAGCGGATCAATGATTCTCTTTCATCATTGATGTTTCTATGTCTCCTTTTCTCTCTGCAATAAATAAAAAAATATTTTAAAAAAGTGTTAAGTAAGTAAGACCTAATAGTGCTATATCCCCTATTCCATAGCCCCTGTTATGGTTAATGTGTCTGTATGCCTTTTCTTCTCATGTAGACAGTCTTTTTTTTCCTATTTATTCCATGTACATACATCTCATCACAGCAACTACAATGTGAGTTCATTGAGGGCAACATTTAAGTTTGACACCCCCTTTATTAAGCACCACAAAGCCTAGTTAAATATTGAAACTCAGAAGATAGTTGATCAATATGTGACTGATGGCTTTACTGATAGTTTCATGAATCATTTCAACTTCCTTCTGATGGAACTTATCAAGGAGGAAGGAAGTAGATTTCATGGCCAAGTTCAAAAATAATTTCACTAGTTGCTAAAGGAGAAATCTCATCTCCTATTCTTTTTTAGAGATTTTATATAGATTTATTTTGCCTTCTCACCTCCTCCCAATTCCTAAAATATAATAATACCACAACAGTAACAGAAGCAATAGCAAAAGTTTATCCTCTTAATTCAGCTTTGGCTTAAGCCAGAACAGATGGTAAAACGTTTTTAAACCCGGCAGTGCTTGAGAAGCAATAAATGGAACTATGCTGCTGCTGTTGCTTTATACTTGTAAGAGCTAATGCACACTGGATGGTTAATGAGTTCACAGAGTAAAAATCTTGGGCGTTTGTAGTACCTAAATAGTATGTGTATGTGTTGGTTAAACAATGAGGACACTAAGAAATGGATCAAGGTCACACCATCGCATTTAAAAGAAATAAAAAGTCATCAAACCACATTTGCCCATAAACCCCTCCCCCACCCCACCCCAAGAAGAAGGAATGACTATGGTAAAAAGAAAAAAAAGAGACAGATCTTCCTAAATTGCCTAGTCTTACAAACTCAACACAAAGAGCTACTTCTCTGGTGTTTGTCATGAGAAATGAGGCATCAGAGAGTGATAACTGTGGCCAACTTTCCAATCAGTGTTTTTTGCTTTTTCTTTATGCTGTTTTATGTTTCTTTCTAACTCCAGCCATAATTAGTGCAATGTCAAAAAACCTCGTCTCCTAACCTGAAAACCTCCGGAAAATTGCTGATTATGCAGTTTCCAATTTGAGCTGAGCCAAGAGCCTTTCTGAGTTTCATCTGGAACTTTTCTGCCCTTTGCCACCTAAATAATTTATTTATTTCATTTGATCCTTTTGATTTATTAAAAATGTTGCCACTGGCCTTAGGGCTTCTTGGCAGAGATAAAAAGTGTTGATCCAATAATTAAATTAAATCTGGCACAAGGGCGGGGCAAGAATCAGATAAAAGAGAAAATGCTGTCTCTTGGAAAATGTCTGCAAAGGGAGAAAAGTTAAATCTTGCATTAGGGTATAAGAAGAGGAATCCATGTTTGCATCATTTCACAAACATCACTAGAACCTGCTTTGGCTTAAGCTCTGGTAAAATGGAAATGTGTTTCATTAAGATCCAATAAACCTAAACCACAAATAGCAACACGAGAAATGAGGTTTAGTAGTAGGTTATCTGCATCCAGGTGAGTGTCAGAGTGTCCCCTGTGCTGGTGACTGTAGGAATAATTCAGACAGTGTTTTCATGAAAACCTCTCTCTCTCTCTCTCTCTCTCCTCCCCCCACCCTGTTTCTCTCTCCCACTTTCCCTCTCCCTTCACTTCTCCATTATTCTGGCCACTTGCTTCTTCCTGAATCCTATATAATAAAAGAGTACCATGCAAATTAACCATCACTCCATCACTTCGCCACTCCACTATACCCACCAGGAAATCAGAGCAACTATGCAAATTAACCCAACAAAGATGGAGGTTAATTTGCATACACAGATGCAGAGCGAAGACTGAAGATGACTGAAGATGGTGGCGGCCATGGGGCAGGAGCCAGCAGGAGGCTTGGGTTGCTCCCAATGATGGAGGAAGCCAATCTTCCCACCGGCCCTGGACTCTGCTCAAGGAGTGACTGGGGGCCTGGGTTTCCGGGGGCTACCCAGGCTTCCAACCAGCCCTGGCCTCCGCTCGAGGATCTGGGGGGGAAAAAAAAGAGGGGCTAGGAGCAGCGGGAGTGAAGCCAAGCCTCGCTGCTGCAGCCAGACCAAAGGCCTGGGTTCCAAGTGCCGGAGGAAAACTGGTGCTGGCAGCCTGGGGAAGGAACCCTATTGTGTGAATCTTCATGCAATGGGCCACTAGTATAATGATAAAATGTTTAAGAATGAGGAGAGCAGCATTCATGGGATTATAGTCTGGTTCATCCAATAAATGTTCACTTGTAGAGCCTGACTCAGGAGGGAATGTGTTCTCTTTGCTTTTAATTTCCTTATATTCCTCACGTTCCTCCACTTACCAATTCTCTTTCACTCTTTTTATCTCAGTCTCTTCCTATAGCCTTAGTGGCTGAACGATGGGACCGGGCCTCCATTCCCTTTTTATTGCCTGCTTCAAGCCTTGACTGATGCATTCTTAAAGCAAAAATGCAACATAATTAAAGGTGGGTGCATCTAATAACACATTCATTCATTCAATAGATATTTATTATGAAACTATTGTGTGCCAGATACTTTTTGGACAGCCGGCATAGGGAGGTGACTGGGACAGATGCAGTTCCTTTCTTGAAACTTCATTCTAGAGAGCAAGGGACTCCTTAAATGACCATTGGCTCCTACCTTTTGATTCACAAAAGGATTAGGTCAAGGATTAAAGAAAGTCCAGAAAAAAAGCCAAGCTCTTCTAGGAAGAAGGCTGGGCAGTGGGTGTTCCCGAGAAAGCCCTGCAGAAAGGTAGCTGAGGTCATATTGCCGCCCCCTCCGACGCTCCTCCTTTTCTATACAATTATGTTACCCTTCAGAAACCTTTTTCCTTTTAATCTTTCCTTTTCTTCTTTACAGAGAGAAATTCAGGGCATTATCTCCTTTCAACCCAAAGGGGAAAAAAATCCTTTTCTCCATTGGAGAAAAGAAATCTTCCTGATTGACTGGTTGAGTGCTGAGAATTTGTCCTTAGTTCCATAATTCTCCCTTTAGTGAGTGAGGGAAATCTCTGATGACAATACTAGCCCCAGTGGGTAACACCTTAAATCAACAGGGAGTGCTGTCATCCTGCGCTAGTTGTGATCAGCTTGAGTGGTTTTGAAGAGGGGCTGGGGGAGCAAAGCTTCACAACAAGTTGTCTGTTCTGGGCTTCGTGATTCTTAAGCAATCACAGCTCTGACCTCACACCCAGATGATCATGCTTGTCCTGCCCTTCTGCTGGCTGTGGAGTCAGGCAGGGAGCCAAGCCATCAGCGGCGCCGCAGAGATAGTCACGCAGTGTGGGCACAGCAATGTTCTGAACTAACCAAGCAGCAGCAGACACAGAAAATCACTTTGGAAGGCTGGTGTCAGCAGCCAGGGCGCAGTCCCTGCTCCATAGGCTATCGGAGTAATATTAGCATGCAGGGCTTGCCTTTCTCTGTGCCAGGGAATGACATTTTCTCATGCCCACACAGGCCCTTTTGGAAAAAAGGGGTATTCTCACTTAACGCAGAGAGCATCACATTCCTGTGCAAATTTTTGGTTGGTGTATTCATTATTTTTAAAGGCTGAATATATGAAAACAAAGAAAGATGAGACTAGAGTGTTTACTAAGATGTGACATGTATGTGGCAGGAGGGAGGTAATCGACCTGGGAGAACTGAAAACATGCCCCCAGCTCTCCCACTCCAATGTGGTTAGGAGGTTCAGTGAATAGGACCTTGGTTACAGACCAGGTATGGGGTCCAATCCTTTATTAAAACAGTGGATACAATGCAAGCCAAGCATGGCTCAGTGGTTGAGCATTGACCTATGAACCAGGAGGTCACAGTTCAATTCCCAGACAGGGCACATGCCCAGGTTGCAGGCTCAATCCCCCATGTGGGATATGAAGGAGGCAGCCAATCAATAATTCTCTGTCATCATTGATGTTTCTATCTCTCTCTTCCTCTCCCTTCCTCTCTGAAGTCAATAGAAATATTTTTTTAAAGAAATTTCTGTTTTTCCAGTCCCCTACATACTGAATAATGGGAGATGAATTTTAGTCAATTTCCACTTACTAATTTCTCCTTATTCAAATCATTCTGCTTATCCATGCCCATTAGCCTGAAAGCTATTGAATAAACTTTAAGTCAGGGACAGGGAACGTCCAACCCACGGGCTGTATAAGGCCAGGAAAATCATCTGGTCTGGCCCTGCTAAGGCAATTTCAGGTGGAATTCAAATTCAGTAAATCCAGGAGCTTTTTGCATGGCAACATAAATTTATATTAAGTGCATTATATTAAGCAAATGTTATAAATATCCAAATGGCCCTTGGCAAAAATAAGGTTCCCCCATCCCTGCTTTAAAAGAATTGCATTCTATGTTGAATAAACCTAGTAATATTCATCCTCTATGTCATTACTACTCACACAGAACAAACATAATTCACTTGAGACACTTCTGGTCACCAAATGTGTGGGGGTTTTTCCCCCACCAAACAATTTTGTGAGACACCAGCTGGGTGTCCTACATTTTAACTCAATGCTGGCATTATTCGCCTGGAGATAGTGCCATGCCCCACAGGTTAAATGTTCAGTGCCACAGGCTGCCCCTACTTCAGATGTCAACCCCCGTTACACACAGCTTCTGGTGACTTGGTTAGAAGTCAAAGGTTCTTCTTCCCCGACGGGGGAGTAGTTCACAGAACTCAAGGAAATACACTTACCAGTTTATTAAAGGATATGGTAATGGATGCAGATGAACATCCAGATGAAGAGATACATAGACTGAGGGGTATGGGAGGTTCGCCAAAGCTTCTGTCCCAGTGGAGTTAGGGCACATCACCCTCCTGGTACATAGATGAGCTCACCAACCTGGGAGCTCTCTGAACACCACACCTGTGGAATTTTTAATGTAGGTATGATCCATCATTAACTCCTTTCGTAGCCCTTCTCAAGAGAAGGGGGCAGGAAGCCTAACAATTCTAAGCTTCTAATCATGGTTTGGACTTTTTTGTGACAAATAATTATGTGGCTCTCATCTAGGAGCGATCCAGGAGTCCACCTATTATAACAAAAGATACACCTATCACCCAGGAAATTACAAGGGTTCCAGGAGCCCTGTGTCAAGAACTGGGTTAAGAACAAATATTAGAACAACAGATGCTCCTGAAGCTCTTATCACTTAGGAAATTATTAGGGTTTAAGAGACTTGGGCCAGGAACCAGGGGCAGAAATAGATAGATAGATAGATAGATAGATAGATAGATAGATAGATAGATAGATGATAGATAGATAGATAGATAGATAGATAGATAGATATTTCTATTATCTCACACCAAAGTCTATCATCTGTCCACCAAAGTCTTCTACTCAAGTTCAGAGGAAAGCTAATAAAAACAATAGGCTGGGTATAATAAATTATTGAAAATAAATATTGAGAACAATTGCTTAAATTAACCCTAAGCATTGAAAAAAAAAATCTAAAGCTTTTGTTTTACTTCCCACCACTCAACATATGCTAAGTTAAAGCATGCTCCTCTGATGAGAATGTTCAAGACTTTTTAGCATTGCAAAGAAATCAAGCTATGGAAAATAAAGCAGTGCATTAGCCACTAAAATTTAGTAGGGTGAATAAAACTTTATTGTTCATTTTTTCCCTAATTAAACTTTATAGATTTCTTTATGTTAATCAGCACACAAATTTTGACTTCCTGAAACAACAAACTGATTTTTAAGTTATCCAATAGATCTTAGTAGAGGAAAAGTGAATTGGAAATTGTTTTTTAATTCTAAAGGTGAGAGAGAGAGAGAGAGAGAGAGAGAGAGAGAGAGAGAGAGAGAAACTGAGCTAAATTACAATGGCATCATAAAACCAGGAATCAATCCAGAATTTTTTTCTCTATTTTTTTTTATTCCGCTAAGAGATAGTTGATCCTTCAGGTAATAATTACTTCATCACCATCAGGAAAATATTGAATATACCATTGTTAGCAATCATTGACTTGTGAGATTCCTTCACCATTCATTAATTCATGGGCTGAAACGGGTGTGTAACAGAGAGGAGAAGATGAACAAAAAAGCAAAAGGAAATACCAAATTATGAACACTTCTCTTGGTAAACATTTCTACAAGTAAATCTTTAATAGTTTGCAATTTTCAACCTCACCCTTAGTTATGTCTTTCATCCTTCCTCCAGTGTTTGGGGATAGTAATACATCTTTTCTGTGCTAATGTAGGAACATCTCTTCTTGGTTAGGTCTATTAAGTATTTTGTTGTTTTTAATTCTATTGAAAATGATTTTTTTAACTTATCTCTCTGGTAATTTGTTGTTAGTGTATAGAAACACAGCTGATTTTTGTATGTTGATTTTGCATTCTACTACTTTACTAAACTTGTTTATTAGTTTTAACAGTTTTTTAGTGGAGTCCTTAGAGTTTTCTATGTATAATATACTCTCATCAGTTAATAGAGACAGTTTTACTTCTTCCTTTCTGATATGGCTGCTTTTTATTTCTATTTATTGCCTAATTGCTCTGGCTAGGATAAATAAAAGTGGTGAAAATGTGTGGGCCTCCTTATCTTCCTCCTAATCTTACAGGAAAAGCTTTCAATTGAGTATGACAGTAGCTAAGTTTATATATAATGCATATGTATTTTAGAAAATTGGGTAGGGGGTTAAGGTTTATGTGTAATGAGATAAATTGTTACATATAAAATAATGGGAAATAGTCTCTTGTTAAACCTCTTCCCAGAACATTTAATGTTCAGATATGAGTTTCTGACCTAAATTGAGATGCCTTGCAGTATATGTATGACACATTTTGTAATACTTTTTATAGTCTTGTCTGTCTGCTCATAACTTTGAATTCACACTATAGCTAGATTCCCAAGCCCTTTACATTGTGCTGCATGCTTGCCACTCCAGCTTCATCACTGTCCACTCCTGCCTCAACAGGGTGAGACTGCCTTGCTCTTTCATGCCTCCATGCATGTGTGTGTGACAATCTCTGTCTGAATACTTTCCAAATAAGCTCAAACATCATTTCAGCATAATAGCTGCTCTGGCTTCCCCAGTTCTGTGCTCCCATAATACCCTTTGACTCATCTGTCTTAGAAGACAATAGGATATTTAAATTGGGGTTAACATCCTATTTCCTACACTAGTCTATAGTCTTCTTGGCCTAAAGGATTGTCTTTCTTATGGTGATGATATAGTGGGTTTTAAATAAATGTTTACTAATAAGTAAATAAATTAATCTATAATAGTAAAAGAGAATAGATCACTATGGATTAATGTTTTTAAGGAAAGGACTCAAGGACAAAATGGATTTCAAAGATGTAAATGTTAAGAGGAGGAAGTAGCAGAAATGAAGGCTTAGAAACAGGCAAAAATGATATGGGCTTGAATAAAAGAAAGGAGGAATTCACAAGAGGAATATGGAAGAAAAAAATGTGAAGTAAAAGTGATTGAGAATTAAAAAATTCATTTTTGCTCTAATGTTATGTGACCCAATTGCATACATCTTTAATATTTATCTCCTATGCTTAGTTGGGAAGGTTTTTGAAGTGGTACATGAAATTCTTCTTGTGTACATATCAGATATCAACGAGTCTTTTAGAATGAAATAGCCCCCTCCCCTGCTCTCCCACCGAGGATAGCCAAATCCTAATGCACTAGCTTAAGATGACCTTTTTATACTGATATAGTTGATTCATTAAACAAACAGTAAATAAATCCTTATCCTACTTTGCTTTGGGGATGGGGACCTTAAGAAGTCTTCTATTGACTTAGAAAATCATGTGAACCCCAACTGTCTAAATGAACTTTCTGCGATGAAGGAGACGTCTTACCGATGCCATGTTATACAGTAGCCACCGTCCACATGTGGCTGCTGACACTTGTAAGGTATCTAGTGTTACTGAGGAATTGGATTTTTTTTTATCCTCTTTCAGTTTACTTAATTTATACTTTAAATAGCCATCTGAAGCTAGTGTTCACTACATCGGGCTGCAAGTTCTGGAATATTTGTGAGAAACCTAACATTGCAGCCATGACCCTTACCTCGCCAAGCAGTCCACCTCCCACTCTGCCACTTTCCTCCAAGACAGCTGCTTGAGCAAACAGATGCCAGAGCTGGAGTGCTGCCCTTTTAATTTGCCAGAGAATCTCCACTGGTAGCCTTTCATGGGAATTAAGAGCAAGCTGGGCCATGAAGATATACTCATTCCTGCCTGCTACACTTGAACGGCCAGCAAAGTCTCTGTATAATCAGTCTATCAAGAAAAGTTATAATTAGAACCTTATTTATTTTCCTTCTTGTGGAACGCTGGGTCCCTTTAACCACATTAACACAATCAGTGCTAAAAGGCAAAGGGAAATTAGCTTTGGCATGCAGATCATTCTCTTTGCACCGGGGAGATTTTCAACATAAGTCAAAGTAGCATTCTGGATTTGTGTTAAGGATGTTTCTTGTGATCAGACTGCCCTAAATAATACATGAGCCTACACGCACAAATGCATTTCATGTCAGCTGCTGCTTAGAGAGCATCGCTGACTGCCCCTGGTAATTCCTTCCAGCCCTCCAGGGGTCTTCCTTAGGCACATTGTGAAGTTTGCTAAGAAGGGCTCTCACCTAATTTAAAGAGGGAGTTTCTCCAAGCATTGGGTGCATGATTTTGTTATTTGCAAGTGGGGTTATCATGCAAAGAGCTAGGGTGGGGTCCATAAATTTGCATTTTAATAAACACTCTCTTGACTCTGATACAGATGTCCCTCCACTGTGTTTGAGAAAAGTGTAGTTGGGCTATGAAACCCAGAACACAGACACACCACACAGCACACAGCATGGTCATATATGTTACAGACACAGCAAGGCTTTAAGAGACAGATCATTTCAAACAGTTTCTCCAAAGAACATATGCTTATAGAGGTGCCCTGTGGGTATTGAAGGGGTGGGGAGGAGGAGGCATAATCATATACATTGCAGAAGAAGGCATTAGGAAGTAGAAACTTTTCGGGAAACTGTACTAGTCCATAGCGTTCCAGCCTTTGCAAATGAATAATGGTTGTAGAGCCTCTTTCCCCTCAACAAGATAGCCTGTTCCACTGTGGTTAACAACTAGTAACCTCTACATTCGGTTTCTCTTTTCTTCTTAATGAGGTGGAGGTAAAAGCAAGCACTGACCTGAATTAAAACCCCTGCCGTCCTGTGGTTGGAAGCATGTACCTTGTTTTAAAGGCTCTGAGGTTGAGGTAAGCAGCTCAAAATGTAGTGATTTCCAGATTTCTGTGTTCTTTGTAACATAGCAAGCCCTTATTAGATTGGATTACTTGGTGGCCCATTTTGGGGAATATCGCTGGGAATCTGTTCATGCAAAACCATTCCGAAGTAGCTTGCCTTCCGGTAATGTGGTGCCAGGGCCCAGAGCAGGCAGCCCAAGATATCCGCCAATGGCATATTAATAATGTCAAACTGAAATCACCTAAAAAGCTGCAGGAGCAGGAATTGCTCTCTGACACTCCTCTGTCCCATAAAAGCAGGAAGGAAATCTCCAGGATAGTGCCCTCCCCACGGCTAGAGGACCGAGGGACAACCTTATCACGAGAGTTAGAACTCTTTTATAAAATCCAAAGCCGAAAAGGTGTGTGTATAAAACGAATCATTTTACTCCTTTACTGCCCAAGGTCAAACTTTGTTTAGATTCCTCACTAATGAATACCCTAATCTTGATGCGATTCCTTTCTATGGAGCACTTTCTTTGTCCTGCCAATTTCTCACACATGCATTGTTTCTTTGTCTGAAAAATGTGAAAAGGGCCTCATTCAATTATTTCTTGGAGCCTCATTTTCTGATCTGAACATCATATTGTGCTTCTCCTATGTGCCCATATTAAATTGGTTTCTTTCTCCTGTTAATATAGACTTATACCAATTTTATTATTCTATTATTTGCCCAGCCATAAGAACTAAAGAAGAGTAGATGAGGGGAATTCTCCCCCTCCTAGCAGTTAGTGATAGCAGTGACTACTTCACATCTTTAAGCATAAAAGTAAAGAGCCAACCTACCTGTAAAGAGAGACTTGCTGCCTCTCCCTGCATGTGTCGTGCTGAAATGGTCCAGGGTAGCGTCCTAGATGGAAGGATACTAAAAGGATGCTTTGACTTGGTTTCAAGGGGCCAGAATCTGACAGATATGCTATAAATGCCACATATAAACTCCTACAAGTACCCATAATGTTTCAGTGAGAGGAATCCTTTTTCTCCAGTTTAAGTTCCTGGGGTCAATTTCCTCCCCACCCCCTGCCTCTCTCCTCCCTTGCCTTGTTTAGAAAATGACCATCAAAATTAATGGAAGGTGTTCATATTCATACTGTACATTGGACACTCTCTTAAAAAAACTATTGTGAAATAATTCATAATACACCCACTTTGTAAAGCAGCAAACTGAGGTTTAGAGCAGGTACTGGACTTGTTCACAGTGAAGCAACTACGGCATGGGAAAACGTACCAGACCCAGGTATGTGAAACTTCAGATTCCTCATTTTTTTATGCCTTGATCTATATTATATTATTTAAAAATTGAACTCATACATATCTTTTGAAGTACTTTGCTAAAAATCAAATGTTCCTGTTTTGTTTGTTTGTTTATTTTTAATGCCTACCTAGACTATTGCATAGCCCTTTCTCTGGTCTTCTTGCTGGAAATGCTCTTCTACAATTTAATCTGCCAGTGGTTGCCTCCTGTTCCTTCTTACATCACTAAACTGCCATTTCCCATCTATAGGCACTGGACCATGTGTCATTCCCACCAGCCATGTGCCAGGATGCCCATTTATGAGAAAGCTCAACAGAGGTGTTGGGATTTTGTCAGTGGAATAGGTGAGATGTGCAGAAACAATTCTAATTGTAATAAATTTATCAGATGTTTTATGAAACAGTTATTTCTTTAATATGTATCCTGTATTGGGTCCTGTTTTAGGAGATATGAGCTATACTTTTGTTTTTATTGAGGTGGTTATTGAATCCAAAAAGGAACTAGCAGTTAGTCCTCAAAAAATGAATGATAGTAAAATATGAAGTATTAAATGGTGTTTCTGAAATCTAGTTTTTTTTTTAATACAGACATTCATATTTAATGAAATTCTAGAAAGAAACACTACAAAACAGAAAATCACTTTAACTATAACTGACTAAGGCCAATTCAAGGTGAATTTACCTTAAGCAAGAGTTACATATTTACATCCACAGCCTTTGTTCCTTTGTTTTGTCTTCTTGTGTTATTCCATGAAATGCTAATTTTTTAGTGTTTTTAATTTTTAATTTTGTTGTTAGATTATTTTTTGGTCATACATATGAATACAAGTGAAAGCATCCTATATAATAAAGCGGTGA
>NW_006383011.1:13449025-13459203 GCF_000327345.1 Myotis davidii | reverse complement strand
GGCATCAATCAGGCTGGCAGGGGAGTGATCAGAGGGTGATCAGGCAGGCAGACAGAAGTGGTTAGGGGCAATCAGGCCAACAGGCAGGCAAGTGGTTGGGAGCCAGCAGTCCCAGATTGTGAGAGGGATGTCCAACTGCCAGTTTAGGGCTCCCAGATTGGAGAGCGTGCACCAGGCCTCTAATAATAATATAATATGCCATGTCATTTCTGCATCTCCAATTTTTTTTATTTTTACTTTTTCCATTGTCATTGACTCCTCCTATACCTTCCATCTCAATCTATCCCTCCCCCAGCACAAATCACCACACTGTTGTCCATGTCCATAAGTTCTTTCTCTTTTTTTTCTTTTTTGTTCAATCCCACACCCCAACTCCCCCCACCCACATCAGAGATGCCTATCTGCTCTCTATCTATGAGTCTGTCTCTATTTTAAGGAATTGCTGAGTTTGATTTTGAGGTAGTAGCACAGCAGCACAGCAAACAAATTTCCTTCTGCAGTTTTGATAGGGCATATGCACCTGGTATTGCAGGAGACAAGAATGCCATGTATTGACATCATTACACTCAGAAAGAGTCTGCAGCTGCTGTGAAATCCTCATTGATTTTCATGCAGGATAACCCTGTGGAGAGTGAGATAAAAATGCCCAAATTGGTGAGGTGAAGCAGTTGTTTATAAAGAAATACTGCCAATGTGATGCTGCCTTCATGCATGCTAAACCCGAGTCTTACCCCGATTTGCTTTTGCTCTCTTGATTGGTAGTTACCTGTTCATTCTTGTTGGAAATTCTCTTGTGCACCTTTAAAAATAATTTTCAAACTATATTCAACAGACCAAAACTCCTTTTCTCATTATACTGGGTAAGCAGCAAAAGAGAGAATTCAATAATAGTGGCATATTCTATCAAGCATACATGTTTTCCTTCAGAAAATTTTAGATACTGCCATTAAAAGACAACTGTCGTATTGATTTTTCCTAACAAAGTGTCTATATAACTCAATGAGCAGTTTACAAACTAAAACAGAGAGTAGTCACGCCTGCTCTTGAACCTCTCAAGTTTCCCTCTTAGGTTCCTTTCTCTTAGTTTACTCCTATTCTTAGTGGACAACCTCGTTCATTTTCACGTCAATGAGCATATGTATGCCCAAGACTTGAGTATACCTACCCTAAACCTGTCAGACTTCTGTGGATCCTACTGTCTTGGTTTGAACATCCCTTTGACAGCTCCTCAAACTGGACACATCACCTCCTTTAACCTGTCCCCTTCCTCCATATTCACCAGCACGCGTGGGTTTGCTCAGTGATCTCTATATCAGTGAGTGCTAACACCATCCACTGGAAATTATGTTTTCAAAGGCATGATTCAGTTGTCTTGAAAGGTTGTGAGTAAGTGGGGTTTTTTGTTTGTATGTTTTTGTTGTTATTGTTGTGGTTTTCTCTCCTAGAGGGGGAAAGGAAATTAAACATGGTTGTTTTTTTTTGGAGGGCGGGGGGAGACAGACAAAATTAAACCTTTCTCCATCTGGGTTAGGATTTAAATTATATATTGAAAACACAGTTATCAACAAAGTGCCATGAGAGGACAGGGAAATCAGGAGGTAATTTCATGTGGGAATAAAAGGAAATAATAAACCTGGGCCTTTGTGGAAGAGAAGGCTTTCCAGGAGGTAGAGATGGAGGGAACACACCAAGGAAAAACAAGGCAGAGCCTGAGGGATTTCAATTTGGTTCTTATAAAGCAGAACAAAGCTCCCCGGGGGCCAAAGGCTTAAGCAAACACTACAGATCTTTGATGGCATTTAATTGTTTGATTCCACTGGGGGTAATGAGGATGAGCCCTCTCCCTGGCCTGCCTTTCCATTCTTCTGGATGAATATGTTGCTCCATGAGAAGCACCCAGAAGTCCCTTTGTGAGCATCTTGGACAATTGTTTTTTTCCAATTTTTTTGTGTGGCCTAGGGTTCTCCGTCTTTTATCCAAACCCATCTGGGTTATCCCACCTGAGCTTTACACTTACATGTACATTTAAATGTATTGTATACCAAAGGTCATAAGTTGCATCTTTACTCTGGAGGCATCTATGCTTTGGTAAAAGAAAAAAAATAAGGAGCAGTAAAGAATGAAAAGCAAGACAGCAGAGCCCAGAAATAAGGTATCTAGTAACCAATCAGGATATTGGTGAATGGAAGCCAGAGTCACCATGGACCAGGCCAAGGAGGATCAGTCCATCATAGAGGAGCAGCACTAAGGGTAGTAAAAGGGGGACCCCAGGAATAAAGTAATTGATAGGTTATCTGAGGTATTGAGTGTTTGCTAAAAATATTTCTTGCTGTTTGATGGATATATTACGGTGTTCAGGAAAAATGTTAAGGACATGGAAATTTAAACAACAAATTAATGTTATTATTTTCTATAATATATTTTTATTGATTTCAGAGAGGAAAGAAGAGGGAGAGAGAGATAAAAACATCAATAATAAGAGAATCATTTGGCTGCTTCCTGTACACTCTACACCAGGAATTGAGCCCACAACCCAGGCATATGCCCTGACCAAGAATCAAACCATGACCTCCTGGTTCATAGGTCAACGCTCAACCACTGAGCCATGGCAGCTGGGCTGAATGTTATTTTTAAAGCATTTAAAACAATTTTTTTGAGGAATAATATCTATACTGTAAACTTGTTCTTTTTGTATGTAGATTTGCATGTGTTGAAAATATAGACAGTCATGTGACCATTATTACAAGATCTAGGATAGTTCTCTCATCCACTAAAGTTTTCTTATTATCCTGATAGTTAATTTCTCTCCTACTCCCAACTCCTGGCACACACTGACTTTGTTGTCTCCACAGTTCTGCCTTTTTCCAAATGTTATGTAAATGGATTCATACAATATGTAGCTTTGCAAGTCTGGCTTTTTTAAGGTTAGTTTAATGCATTGTGATCCAGTCATGTTGTTAGATATATAAGTAGTTCTAATTTTTCCTTTTGTTTCTTTTTATTGCTGCGTAATATTTCATTTTATGAGTTTATCACAGTGTGATTACCATTAACCAAATGAAGGGTATTTCATTTTCCCCCACTTTAGGAGATTACAAATAAGGTTTAATGTACTATTAAGTCTTTAAAAAGCAAAAAAAGTTAAAAAATACAATTATGATATATTATTTGGTAAACAATATACAGAAACTTTGGATAATGCAAATTCTGTCACTCCAGCCAAAGGTTGTCATTTCTTTAAGATAATTGGGTAGGGAGAGAAGAGGTTATTTAAGGTAATTTAATCAACTTCCACCAGAAGTCATAGATGATCTCTAAAGTAGATAAATGAAGGAATAAGCCTGGAGCACTGATATTTGGAAATATGAAGAAAAATGCCAGAAAAAAAAATCATTTAAATGATTTGAAAATTGCTTCCTCTGGAGAACTGAGAAGGTTAGATCAGGAAACCACAAGTTTTTTTATAATGTTGCCTTTGTTTCCTTAAAAGCCAATTAACTCCATTTAAATTTCTGGCTATGTGCATCTATTAATTTGTTAGAAATAAAATAATAAATGGTCCTTGAGTTTTTTTTTCAGTGTGCTTAAAGTAGGTCTTTATATGATCATATTCCCAAACTTGCTTTCTGCTCCTTGGACCTACCTGTCCCTCTTTACTTCCTTCCCATGTTCTTTAAAAGCCCTCTTCCTTTCTGGTAAAAGAGCTATTGACCTGCCTCTTTCTCAAAATGATTATCTTTTTTAAAAAAATATTTTTATTGAAGGTATAGGGAGAGAGATAGAAATATCAATGATGAGAGAGAATCCATGTGCCCTGACCAGGATTCTAACTCGGCAGCACTTCAGTGCATGGGAACACCCAACCAACTAAGCCACACCAGTCAGGGTGAATTTCTTTTTTAATCCTCACCTGAAGGCATTTTTTTTTCATTGATTCCTGAAAGAGAAGAAAGGATGGAGAGAGGGAGAGAGAAACATCAATATGAGAAACATGGATCAGTTGCCTCAGGCACTCACCCTGACCTGAAATTGATGTGCCCTGACTGGGAGTCAAACCTGCAACCTCTTGATGTGCAAGGACAATGCTTTAACCATTAAGTAACACCATCCAAGGCACCTATTCTATATAATAAAAGCCTAATATGCTAAGTACCAGTCATCAGGTCGGCCATTCAACCAATCAAAGTGTAATATGCTAATGATATACTATGGCCACTCAGCCACTTGCTATGATGTGCACTGACCACCAGGGGGTAGACGCTCCGACAGGTAGGTTAACTGGCTGCTGGGGTCCAGCTGATCAGGACTGAGCCAGATGGGCTGGACATGCCCTGGAGCCCTTCCGTGGCCCCTCCCTGGCTGGCCAACCTCCTGCATCCCTCCTCAGCCCCAATCATGCACCGATGGGGTCCCTAGCCCTGGCCTGCGCCCTCTCACAATCTGGGCTGAGGGACTCCCCAGTACATGAATTTCATGTGCTAGGCCTCTAGTTTTCTTGTAATAGGCTATTTATAGTAGGCAATATAGTCTAACATATTTTTTTCTTTAGAATGATCAGAATTTAAAATAGCATTCTTATGTGGTAACTAAAGAGGGATGAAGTTGAAAAAATCTTTAGAGATTATGACATCTAGAGACTGGAAATACATAGAATTTATACCTTTATATTCTCATCCAAGGCCCATAGGTGCTTGCTGTACTTTCTTGTTTTCATAGCATCTTTGCACTGGGAGGTACATCATATACTGCTATGTCTGATCTGATACAATGTCCTCATTTTATGATGGAGTATTAGGTGATAGGTGGACACAAGATCAAAAACAGACCCACATACTAAATTTATAGGTTTTATCCCTTTGTTTTAAAACAGATATCTACTATCAGCTTGTAACTAAAATTCTGTTTAAAAATAATTTCGTACCTATTTTGTCTATATTTTCAGTATACTCTTTTATGAAACCAGATGGTTAAATGATAGTAAGTGAATTAGGAGTGACAGTGGGTAAATTCATGTGGAAGAAATAGGTCCAGGTGAAATATTTCTCACTGGAATTAAGTGGCAGACAGGCGTAAGGTATTAATAACAGCAAGAATTTAAATAACAACTGAGTACAAACTGAGAAAATGAAGATAATCTAGAAAGAGGGAAATAGATAAATCAGCAAAAAGAACCCATTAATGTTATAAATTTAGTAATAAAGTGGTAATTTATATTCAATATAGAAATGTGGACTAGTAGCACGTTTCTAAGTAGTTTCCTTCACTTATCCCCAATTTACACTGGTAGATTCAAAATTATGCACACTCTTACCTTATGATAGATGATAAGGGAGTTAAAAGCACATGAACTGGTAAGATCTAAAATCTCTCAGACATCTGATTATGTAAACTTCTCATTTTATTGATCTAATTCTACTAGAATATTCTTGTGAACTGCCTCTTTCTTCTGAACAATAAATAGAGTTTACAGTTAGAGTCAATTCTAGTTTTAGAAAAAGCATCTAATTTTTTAATAGAAACACAAACTAAGGTACTATTCTAGGCCAAAGAAATAATGTCAATTTTTTTTAGGGATGAATTTAATTAACCAATATGTACAGCAAAATATTCAAGTATGGTTCTTTAAAGTAAATGATAATCCACAAAACTAGGCAATGTGGCAATCAATCACTACAGTTATATTCAATATCATTTATCTGATAACTCCTCTCCTGTTTTATGGAAATAGACAAGCTGTTAATTAGTGTAAAGAAGTCAGAGAATTTTCTCAGGGGAGCATTTAAGCAGCATGTTTTAGGAGATTTGGAGTAAGACTTTAGAGTCAGTTACAGCTATGAATCCAATAAAAAGCTGTAGGCTTTTATGTTCTCATTTCCATTTTGTTCTCTCTTGGTAGTATAGATATCAAGCTGTTGCTCTGTTATATTTAAATTTAGGATCCATTTCTTTAAAATGACATGGGAGCCATATATTCCCTTATATAAACTTCCTATAGGTAATACGAAGGTTATAATTAGTAGAAAGCTCAAGGTACATGAAAATTGTTATAAGTAAGGAACTATTCCTTCTAAAGAAAAATTATTGCAATAGAATGACCTTGTAATTTATTTGTGTCCACTTATCTTCGTTAGGGTTCTCATTAACATCTTTTGGGGAGGCAGAAGCAGGGAGCATGGTGACTTTTAGAACAACTGTAGGAAATGGTGCAGCCCCAGACACAAATAGGTCTGGGGTCTCACCTGCAATCTGGTTGGTTGCTCATCAAGGGATCTTGTTCAAAGAGTGACCACTTCCCCTGAGTCTAGCCTGTGTCTACCGACTATGGTGACCCAAAGTGAGAGAAAATCATTCCTCACAGAAAATTGCCACTGAGTGTGTGGGCAGAGTGCTGGGAGCAAAGATACAAACAGGAGAATGCAGACAAAACTCCCAGTGCAGAAATCCATTAAGCCTCATTAAGTCTCAGTGTACCAGACTCCTAGGTGGCAGGACTACATTGAAGTTGCCTGGGAATAATATAAATAGAAATTGTAAAGTTTGAAGCTAAATGTTTCTAGGCTCAGTCCTGACACATTATTTATTTGTGAATTCTGTGAACACATCACTTTCCCTTGTCTCAAACAACACTGACTTTGGGGTTCAGCTAGCTAGGTGCCAATGAAATATTTCAAAAATGGCTTTAAGCTTGTGCTTAGAAAGCCATCTTTGTCAGCTCTGTGACCTGACACAAGAATTGCTTCAGTGAAGCAAGCTCCTGCTCCAGCTTCATCCTTCATCCCCACTGTGGAAGGAAAGGCAAGTCAGACCTGAACTCACTGATTTTGCGCCCCCCCCCAACCCAAACTATATTGTTTTCAAGCTATAGAGCCATGCATAGGATAAGTTATTTACATGCACCTTGAGATGGCTAAAGAGTAGAATGTCACTGTCACATTTTAAACCTCGGCAGTAAAATGATTTTTAAAATTTCCTAAATGAAAAGCTTGAGAAAAAGTTAAGTGTAAATGTCTGGCAAGGCAGCAGAGCCTTCAAAAGCAGGCTTGTGAACAGTAAGGTTTCCATAGCAACATCTTCTTGTCCAGAATGTTTCTTCTTTTTTTCCTAATTTATCTACCATAAGATATTACTCTTTATTTTGACCTGCAGACCCGAAATGATACTTATGATATGCACAATGGGATTATAATTGAGAAATGCTCTGATTTATTAGCATGCTTTCTTACAGCCTATTTTAGATTATTGCTACTTGCTTATGTTGCATACCCAGAAATATGCTATGGATGTTATTGTATAAAACCTGCATATTAAATAGTTTCTGGTAAACATACTTTTGATAGACAAGAGAAGATAATAAAATTAGATAAGTTTTAAATATACTCCCCTATTTGTTCAGCTATTTTAAACTACTCAACTTTAACTTGGAGCATTTGGTTGAATATAACAGTTTCTTGCCTTTGGATATATGCCTTGTATTTTGCAGAGAAGTTTGAGGTGAGAACCAAAAGATGTCACTTCTTCAGAAACTTATGAAAACATTTTTTGCCAGTTGTGATGTGGTATCTTTTGCTGATGGCTCTTGGCACTATACACAGTCTTAACCCACCAACAAACATGGAGTACCTGTGACAAAGTGCCTCATAGGTGCTAGTGAGGACTCTAAGAAATATTTGCAGGAGCCATGACCTCGGTTAGTAAACCATATAGTTGGAAGGAGAGAGAAAAATAGGACTAGCGACAATAGAGAAATAAAAAAATGTGATTCTAAACAGCCATAGCTAATGTTTATTGTTTACCTATGTCACATATTGTTTTAAGAGCTTTATATGCACTATATTGATTATTATTATTCCCATTAAGTCACATCAAGTGACAAAGATGGTATTTTTAAAAAAATATTTTTTATTGATTTCAAAGAAGAAGGAAGTGTGTGTGTGGGGAGAGAGAGAGAGAGAGAGAGAGAGAGAGAGAGAGAGAGAGAGAGAGACATCAATGATGAGAGAGAATCATTTGGGAACCTGGGAACCGAACCATGACCTCCTGGTTGGTTCATAGGTCAATGCTCAATCACTGAGCCATGCTGGCCAGACAACAAAGATAGGATTTGAATTTGTCTCACTGTAAAACTTCTAGTTTTAACCCTACTTTTCTGCCAGTGATTGTTACAGATGTTCAAAGTGAGTCCTTTCATTCTCTACCAAGGACAGCAGAGATTTCACAGAAGAGGAGGGTCCAGGGCAAAGACTTGGAGGGTGTGCTCTGGATGTCCATACCTAAAAAAGTACAAGAAGAGTTTGAGAGCTGAGAAGGAAAAGGGAATTGTAACTAAAAACATGGGAGCACGATGCAAAAATTCCCAGGTAGAAAACCTGAATGAGAATGTAGACTGGGGTCAGATGGGGAAGGGACAAGGAGTCTGAAATGTATTCTGTGGACCCAGAGATGTGGGTAACATATTTAGTAGTTTGAAGACATGTTGGAAACAAAATTCTAAGAGGCAACAGAGCATACAGAAAATCAGAGTGGAGGTGCTAGAGGCAAGAGGTCATGAGAAGAAGACAAGAGCTGCAACAGAGGAGGGATGAATGTGAAAATTCATGGTTGCATCCAAAGAGATCATGAAGAAGTAAATAAACTTCCACTAACATTTCATTTAATGATCTCTGTAAGATCCTATATAATAAAAGGCCAATATGCAAATAGACCAAACGGTGGAACAACCGAACAACCAATTGCTATGATGTGTGCTTACCACCAAAGGGTGTGCGTGCCAGACATGGTGGGCATTAACTATCCTATATAATAAAAGGCCAATATGCATGGCGCCAGACCAAGGCGGGGTGCCGGTCACTGTCATCGGGGCAAGCCTCTGGTGGTTACTGAAAAGTTTTTGCTCCCATGCACCACGATCCCACCTGGCACTCGCACCTGCCTCTGGTGCCGGCCCCGTTCACACCCACTGCCAGCACCAGAGCTAGTGCTCGCATCTGCTGCTGGTGCCCGGTGCCGGCCCTGATTGCTCAGCACCATCAGCAGGTGCGTGTAGTGGCTGTCAGCCCCAATTGCCCCTCAGGGATTCTCCACCTCCCCCTGCTCCTGAGGGGTGACTGGGACTGGCAGCTGCCTCTCACACATGCTGCCAGCGCCAGCCCCACTTGCACCCACAGCCGGTGTCGGAGCCGCCACTCGCACCTGCTGCCAGTGCCCGGTGCCAGTCCTGATCACTCGCTGCTGTCAGAGGGTGTGAGTGGCAGCTGCCAGCTTCAATTGCTCCTGAGCGCTTCTCCACCTTCCCCTGCTCCTGAGGGGTGATTGAGGCAGCAGGGGCTGCTCATACCCACTGATGATGTCGGCCCTGCTTGCACCTGCTGCTGGTGCCAGCCCCAATTGCTCTGCGCCCTCAGCGAGTGAGAGCGGGGCAGGCGCCCTCAGCATGTGGGAGCAGCGGTGGCAAAAGCAGGACTGCCAGCAGACAGGGCATCAGGGTAGCAGTGGGAGGGGCTGGGCAGAGGCTCAGAGGATAGGCCGAGACCCACCCCTGTGCCCACCACAGCCTCATGGCCCACAGTTCCTTTCAAGGTGCAAAAATTCATGCACTGGGCCCCTAGTATGTAATAAAACTAGTGGGATCTTATTAATTGAGCTGAGTCAAGGGAAAGGGTAAGTAGAAGGCTATTCTTAAAAAAGGCATAAATTAGACAGTGATGTACAATAACATGCATTAATTTCAATGATATATATGACATGGAACAGATCCTTGCCTGACCAGGTCCTCAGGTCACTTGTTTGAATGACTAGATAAGAAAAAAATGTAAATCACTATTTCTCTAATGCATTAAAATACTTGAAGATGTCTTATCTCAATATGATCCTTAATCATATTAAACAATTCACCTTCACTTTGAAGAAATGTTAATGAATTCAAGGTAAATTTTAGCCAAGCTCTACCTCACGTCATCTTCTGCCATTCAGTAATTATTAAGCTGTGTATATTTTTTCTTTTTTTATTTTAAATCTTTATTTTGAAAGTATTACATATGTTCCCTTTTCCCTCCATTGATCTCTTCTCACTCTCCTCCACCCCCGCCCCATCCTCAGGCCTTCACCACCCTATTGTCTGTGTCCATGGATTATGCATATATGCATACAAGTTCTTTGGTTGATCTCTTCCCACCGACCTA
>NW_006383011.1:13434802-13448935 GCF_000327345.1 Myotis davidii | reverse complement strand
TCCTAGAAGTGGTATCACTTGGTCAAATGGGAGATCCATATTTAATTTTTTGAGGAAATTCCATACTGTTTTCCATAATGGCTGTACTAGTCTGCATTCCCACCAGCAGTACTAGGGTTCTCTTTGCTCCACTAGCACTTGTCATTTTTGATTTGTTGATGGTAGCCATTCTGACAGGTGTGAGGTGATACCTCATTGTCATTTTAACTTGCATCTCTCTGGTGATCAGTGACTTTGGATTTTTTTTCATTGTCTCTTGGCCATCTGTATGTCCTCTTTGGAGAAATGTCTATTTGGGTTCTTTGCTCATTTTATAATTGGATGGTTTGACTTCCTTTTCTTAAGTTGTATGAGTCCCTTATATATTTTGGATATTAAACCTTTATCAGATGTATCATTGCCAAATATGTTGGCCCATACAGTGGGCTCCCTTTTTTAAATGTATGACAGAAACAAGGTCTGAATTATCCCTATTTACTTGTCTGGTGGAAAACTATTATTTTAAGAGAATTCTGGAGCCCATTCAACCTCTTAAAGTAGTTCCTGGCTTAAATTGTGGAGAGACACTAAGATTCACTTCCTGTTAAAGACAGTTTTTTATGTGAATGAAACAGGTTATTCTCTAATGAGATGGAGACTGGATTCACCTTTTCAAAAGGTGAAAGCACTAGTGTGG
The DNA here is from genome assembly GCF_000327345.1 of Myotis davidii. NCBI lineage: Eukaryota > Metazoa > Chordata > Mammalia > Chiroptera > Vespertilionidae > Myotis > Myotis davidii. The sequence goes on along the minus strand of NW_006383011.1, from coordinate 13,448,259 downwards.
TTAATACAGGCATATTGTTGACACTTTCATGGGAATTTGAAAGAGAAGATTTACTTTTGCCTCAGGCCAACAGGCTGATAGAAATTCTTGGTCGTGTTGGGTTAGTAAACATAAGGAATGGGAGGATAACTTGAAAGAAATTTGGTAGATTAATGTGCTCAGTGAGGTGGTGTGTGAATGACCTTGAACTTATTTTGTTGGAGCGGGAGTTGGTGGGAGGAAGCCTTTCCCCAATGAAGAGAAATAAGCAAACATCTATTATCCTTTAGAGAAGAAGAAAGCTGTCAAACTAAGGAATAATGTCAGTTCTTAGAGATATGGCCAGTGTGATTTGCAATTAATCGAAAAGAAGAAATTACAATTAGAGCATCTGTTATTTATGCTTAAAAAGAAAAACCTCTTCTTGTGAGAAGTTTTGACATTGTTTTAAAAGTCCATTTGCCTTATCCAGAAGGCTATTCAGATACGATTTCCACATTATTGGGCTCTGCAGAGAGGCATAAAAGCTCAAAGGTGAGCTTGTCAACCCTGTAAGTCAGGATGAAAATGTGTTTTAATTCTTGGCTACACTAGTTAGACTGAGTGCCTCGGAGGGAAAGGGAGATTGCTTTGACAGGTTCAGAAATGTTGCTTCAACTTGGGGAGCTATATGCTTCAAAGAAAGCTGAATACAACAGCAAAACCTGTGATTTCAGGCAGGATTCTTATGTCAGTTACTTGCTGATACTTATTCTACTTCCTATACCAGTAAGGCATGTGTTTAAGCAATTAAAAAAAAAAGCCTCCAATTATAATCTCTCTCTCTATATATAAAAGCCTAAGTGACCGAACGACCAGTTGACTGATCGCTATGACATACACTGACCACCAGGGGGCAGCTCTTGCATGAAGCATCTGTCCCCTGGTGGTCAGTGTGCTCCCACAGTGGGGGTGCTGCTCAGCTGACCCACAGGCACCAGACGCTGGGCTCACAGATGGCAAGTGCAGCGGCAGCGGCATGAGCCTCTCCCACCTCTGAGGCAGCGATTGGTGGCAGGTGCAGCGGGACTGGGATGTGCAGGAGCAGCAAGGCGCCTGGCCTGGCCTCGGGCTCCTCCCCGGCCGCCTGCTGCTTCACAGTACTACATCCCTTGGGGGACATCAGGCCCAAACCTGCAGTCTGACATCCCTCGAGGGGTCCTGGATTGTGAGAGGCCACAGGACAGGCTGAGGGACCCCACCAGTGCACAAATCCATGCACTGGGCCTCTAGTGTCTTAAATAAATAAGGATTTTAGTTTTTCTCTTATACCAACTCCAAAGATATGAGCTCCAGATCTGGTGTAGCTGCTCTTTATATCTTCCTGCTCCAGCATCCTTAGTTTGTGGATTTCATCTTCATGATCACAAGAGAGCTGCTGAATCTCTAGGCATTGCATGGTTACTCTGGGCAGGAAGAGGAAGGGCAAGGTAACAAAGAGAGGGCTGATTCTCCCTGTTGTAAAAATCGGTGCTGGAAACTTGATCCAGAAGACTTCTACTTACATCTAATTAGCCAGAACTGGGTCACAAGGGAATCCCTCTGTGAGAAATCAACAAAGTAATTTTTTAAAATAAAATTTATATTTTCTTAAAAAAATGATTACCACATTACAAAATCATAGTATTGCAGGTAAGGAAGGAAAAGAGAATGGATATTGCGTGTCCAGAACATGTGTTTCGTTACCGCATCATTCCAGTTTCTTACTTATAGTTTGGCTGCATTGTTACTCATTTTTTCCTGCTTATCTTCAGAGTATGGTAATTAATCTCACTTCACACAAAACAAAGATTGAAGAAACTATTGCCAACATGCATAACAAAAAGATATAACACCACAGAGACTTATTAAAAAAAAAAAAAGGCTGATAAGAATTGTCTAACTCTAAGAGATCTTTGTAAAAGATTTTGTGCAGAAGCAGTTTTCCAGTGGACATCGGCTTTCCAGAGCTAAGATGCAGGCAGGAACTAGGGTGAAACATGAAAAATGATTCGGTGCACAGGTAATAGAAACACTGAACTACTCTAATATATTTAGCCAAAAGCTAGAGGTGAGAGTCACTGACCTAAAAACAAGGATTACCCAGGAGGTAAAAGAAGAGTGATGAGTAGAAGCGCTGCAGAAATGAAGTGAAATGGTCAGAAAGAAGGGTTATTTCCTCCAGAACTCTGCCTATGGATGAAAAAGAAAAAGAACAGGAGAAATATTAAATATTAAAGCATAGGCTAATCAATACATGCAAAAAATGACCTCATAAGTCTAAAGTGAAAATATCTTTATGTTTCTATAGGGGTTTGTGGAATTACTTTCCATTGAAATGACATCAGGGTTGAGTACTGCCTATATGTAACAAGCAGCAAGCAATGAGAAGCGTCTATGAAAAGTGTGCTGGTTTTTTCTTCAGACCTTTAATGGGAAATACATTGTGTCAGGCAGGAGATTTTGATTTTTTGTTTTTAATCTTGATGTGTAAGTTCTGCAAGCAGGCTTCTGCTCTGGTCTGGATTTGAACCTTAGAGCCACAATTAAAGTTTCCTGGATATGTTTCTATACCTGGAAAATTTCCCCTAAGATTATTTAGAGATGAACAGAGGACAAAGGTGAAGGACAGTGACTTCTGGAATTTTTTTTTTTCTGCCTCCTCTCTAGCTCTTTGGATATATGCATAATAAAACAAGATACAGGAAGGAGAAAGGGAAAAGCAAATGATCTTTCCCACGACATTTATTTGGCTCCTTGAGTTTGATGATTGGCAAAAAATTAGTTCTCTCCCACTCACTCCCATCAGTGATCTTTTAAATCAATAATTTTATGGAGCTTCTAGAAAGATGAGCTGATGAGGTACTTCTCTCAGCATTAAGAGGGGAATGACCAATAAAACTCCCCAGTGAAGAAAACTAGAATGGAAAATACAGTCCCAGGCACTCAGACTTTAGAACTCAGTTTGCAAACTCTACATCTATTGTGAGGGTTTTATTTCTCCATCTTTTCACGGGGCCTATCACCCATCCTTTCTTTTCCAGGTTCCTTTGATCTAAGATGACTGTCCTGTTACTAAAAAGAGAGAGATTTAAAAAAGAGGAAGGAAGGAAGGAAGGAAGGCAGGAAAGAAGGAAGGAAAGAAGGAAGGAAGGGAGGGAGGAAAAGAAGGAGGGGGGAGTGATGAAGGGAGGGAGAGAAAGAGAGTAATAGAAAGTACTAGTATATCCACCAACCTCATGGCTACTCAAACCACAGACCAATTTCAGGGACACATTTGTCTTTAAACATTCTGTATTGTCACCAAACATAAGCTGGTGCTCAGTTGGCAGTCCTGGGGAGATTTGCTTATGATTGCACTGGAAAAGATAGCTGATGTCCAGGACTCTAAAACTAGATATAATTGGCATCTCAGAAGCACTGTGATTGAAATTGCACATGCAAGCCCGCCCACAAAATGACATAATATCCTTCTGCGATCCTGTAAAACTGTATATCAGCTTTCCCTAAAATGAGTGACACCCAAAGTGTAAAGGGCCATATTTTGCCATTAATAAGGATTCACAGAGTTTTAATAGCAAATCAAGGTAATAAAATTAATTCATAGCTTTAATGGATATTTTAAAAATGATATAGTTTATGATTAGATTGAAAGTGCTAGATATTGTGCCCATAACAGGCAGGAAGAAAGAAACATCACTAGAAACAATTCCTTCCCAGAGGAATTTTTTTTAATAGTCTAATAGTCTAGGAAATTCAGAGAGGTTATGTTGACTAGATAATGACTAGAATTTTCTTTGTGACTAGAAAACATCTGTAGTTTTACCAGTTCTTTTTTTTATGATTTGGTTTATGTCTCTTTATTTTTCTATAGAACAATTATTGACTCATTGACTAATCAATTTAGCTAGTAGCTAATTTACAATTTTCATAACTAATTTGATTGTGTTGCTTTGTTAGGACAGCAGAGTTCAGGTTTAAGATGCTGATTGAGTGCATGTTGCTCTTTCTTCCTCTTGAGAACCAACACAAGAAAACCGCTTAGAAAGTATCACCCCAAAATAATGAAGGCAGTAACAGTGATGAAATAGCAAAGCATTTCAGTAGATGAGAGCTTTTAACAAATATCTCAAATACGGAAATTGAATGAAAACTTGTGGAATGATGAAACAGAGCCACAGAATCTTTAGTAGTAGCCTAGATTATGCATGGAGCAGATAAGAAAGCTAATTTCTCCTCTAATCCTAGACCTCATAGAGCTCTGGGCTCAGTTAGTGTGTCGATCAAAGACCCAGTTTGAAAGGGGGACTGAAAGGAGAGGGCATCTATTGCTGAACTTCAATTCAGAAAAAGAAATAAAATATAATGACACAAATTGCTAACATTTTGGAAAATTATATCTAAGAAATATTCCCAAAGAGCATAGAGATGGGAAATATAAGATTAAAGGTACATCTTAATTTTAAAAAGTTACCAACCCCCCCCCCACCCCCATAAAAAAAGAATACAGATAAGAGACAGAGAATCTGCTCAGGACATCAAACATCTTTCCAATTAGAATTCCACAAAGAGAAAGCAGAGAAACTGCAAAGAGGAAATTATCAAAGAAACAAAACAAAACATCTCCCCAAACTAAAGAGAGATGTCAGTATTTAAGTTAAAGGGCGCATTGAATACTAAGAAGATTGAAATAAGGAAGGCCAATATCTAAGAAATAATGAGGACATGTTATAAATGCCCAGGAAAGGAAACTTTTAGGAAAAAGTTTCCAAAGGAGAAAACAACAAATACGTTAAAAAACTACTAACCAAGGGAAAAAGTCAGAATGGCATCAGATTTTACTTCATGCCCTTTAGTTGCTGAAAGTCAGAGCAAGTTAAATGTTTGGAGGGAGATTTAATTTTGATTAACAAGTCTATATTTAGTCAGTCATCTTATCAATGGGACTTGGGGAGAAAACAAAATAATTTCTACTTGTACTTTTACTTTTACTTCCAATGAACTTTTTATGCTATCATTTCTTGATGATGAACTCCAGGAAAATGAAGAAGAAAAATTAAAAAGCAGGTAGACGTGGGCTATAATAAATGGTAAGAAGAGTCCAAGATCCAAATAATAGGAAATATCAGCTAAACATAATAGAAAAGGAAATCAGTGGTTGTTAAGAAGCCTGTCTTCTACACAAAGACTTGACAATAGGCTAAAATATATTATCTATGGCTTATCGTTCTTCTCTCCCAAAGAAATAAAGGCCATGTGTTATTTCAAGAAATATCAAATGAGATATAGAATAAAATAATTGTCTCAATATAAAGCACATTCAAGCATGACATGATATTAAGCAATTGATGGAGCATAATAAAGGAAATTCCATGTAATATTTAGTTTGAGGAGCAATGAGTTAAAACATTGAGCCCATGGAGAAAGAACAGTTACCATAGACCTCTATTTGGCTCTACAATGAACAACATTCAGATAATCATAATAATGTATATACTATTTATGGTCTATAAACTATTAAAAACAATGTATAGATAACCCTCAGGTGATTTTATTGATGTTGCAGAATAGAATGCAGATAGTACTACGAGATGTCGAAATAAAGATTAATTTTCTAGTGCCAGAGGGGGAGGTTAGAGCACAAATTTGTGTACAGACTCAGACCCACAGGGTATGATAAGAGTAAAAGCAAGTTTAGTGCCATCTTTCCTTGTAAGCCTCAGTGGGGAAGAGCAAAGGCGGCTTCCCAGACAAGGAGAGGTATTCAGTTATAGTTTCTCATCACTACAGGCAGAGTAATGCCCAAGCTGGAGACAGGATGGAGTGGGATGTTTCCAGACAGCCGTAGTGATCAAAACACGTGTCCTCTCACAACTTCAGAATGAGAACAAGAATATGCCAAGTACTTGTCCCTGCCTCAAGCTATCCTGAAGGGAGGACCCTTCTTAGTTGGGTAGAATAAAGAACTCTTTTAAAGTAACTGAGGATGGCCAGATGCTTGCATGCTAATCAGCTGTGAGCTGTGGTCAGACGGAAATGGGTTAGGTTAGGTTTACAACTGAGTCTCCTACAGTCAACAACTGCTTGGCATTTTGAGAGCAGATCTCTAGGAGCCATTCCCACGCTTATATTCCCAACGCTGGTGTCTGAATTGAGACTGAGCTGTGTTAACTAATAAATCCTACTTTCTAAGGCTTCTGGGCCTTAGGAGATAGCATAGTGACCACAGAAAGGAAGACTTGTAAAGTTCCCTTTCCGCCCCCCTTGTTGGACCCTAAATTCTGGAGAAGATAATTACTCCAGAGAGCCCAACCAAAATATCTTGACAATATAAAAATAAAGGTATTGATCACAGAAGTTACAATGTGTAGGGCAGACAGTGGAGGTAGGAAGACCGAAGCAATCTTATAAAGTGGCAGTCAAGAAAAATTATCAAACACCAGCGGATCATGAAACAGAGGTTTGAGTGTATTATTTTGAGCTTCATAAATAATTAACAGACAAACTAAAAATACTGATAAAACTATCAAACTTAGGAAGTGGGTGTACAAGTAGAGGTGGTTTCAGTGCACATGCTGTCATTGCAGCAATTCAATAAATCACATCAGAATTAATGAATTCATTACATGGCTTCTAAGCATCTCAGTTCAAGATGGGCGGACATTCACCAGAAGAAATAAAATGTTGACTTCAGCAGTGGGACTGGGGATGGAAGTGGTGGGCAGGGGTCTGTTGCTTTTTTTAAAGCTTATTTGTGTTATTTTCTTTTTCATCACGAGGATGCATTACTTTAATAAAAACTAGGCGTATGTTTAGAAAAGGTAGGAAACGAATTGAACAAGTTGTTTGATAAAAATGACTAAAGCAACAGTGTTTATTTATTTATTTATGTCCTGAAGCCGACATATCACCCCTTTGCCTCCTTTTCTTCTTTTCCTACCATATTTCCATGTCTACCCCTATTCTCCCTCGCTTGACTCACAACATGCTCTGAAATTCTTTGTGCTACTTCACTAAGCGTGTAATAGTCACTGACATGCCTACTGAAGCAATCTTGTATTTAATATATTATTTTAATGTATTCCATACTGCACAAGGTGATTGACAGGCTAGCTCAAATTGTTACTGTTATTTTTGGATAAGAAAACTGATACTCCTTGTCAAGTTTTTTTTCAAGGGAGTGGCTGAACATTTAAGTTATTGCTATCAGTGGAAAGATCATAGGAAAATTAAAAAAAAAAATGAGGGGAAAGATGGGTACTAGTTCCCAGAGAATGGGTGATTCAACAGAAACAATTACTTTCTTGTGAAGGCTCAGAGCCTCCAAAGACAAACCAGGCTATTTTCAGCAAAGAAAGAATAACCTTGAAATTTGTCGATAAAGTTCTCATGTTCCCAGTTTGCCTCTAGAAAACTATCATTTCATCCTAACTTTTGGCTTCTGATGTTTTAGTACATAGTAGATGTGTCATATAACCTTTAGTACTGCCCTGACTTTTATTGGGGGCACTTTTCTGCAGCATCTCTTCATTTATTTAATAATGTTCCCTATTGCATTGCCACTTCTAGTCGTTGGTGATTCTCTTTATTCTGTCTTGGGTCCTGGATCTTTTAATTCTCTAGCTCTTCCAAGTCATCGTACTTCTGCAAAGAGCCCAATATTCAAGTCACTAAGATGCTGGCATCCTTGAGTAGAGATTTACAGAATGATGGCTCGTGCCCGGAACTTGGCTTATGCACTGCTCCAGATTAGTATGGCCCTGTCCATCTCTCTGGCTTTGGCTACTCCCCCTGCTTCCTCCCCCGAGTAGCCCCAGTGACTGCATAGGCCGTTACCATGCTCACAAAGCATGGCCACCACCTCTCATGTTCTCACAGCTTTTAACACTCCTCATTATCTTCTGGTGGCAAGGGCCGGGTTTCAGCAAAGGCTCCAGTGCAGTCTCTGAGGTGGAAGCCAAAGCAGTGTTCTGGTCCAACCAGTGCAGCCCAAGGATCTTTCGGCTTTCTCAGCGGCTGCCTGGAGAAGCCAAGTAAAACAGCCTGGGATTGTAGGAGAGGAAAGCCTTATCAGTAAAATATGACCAAAGAAAATATGTGCAATCTAATGAACAAAATAAACTGACAAAATACAAGCGGAGGCCTGGATATATGGAACAGGTTGTCAGAAGAGAGGGGCTGAATAAAGGAAGGTAAAGGGATTAGCAGAACATTATATGCAGAGCCCATGGACACAGACAATAGTGAGGTGAGAGCCAAGGGATGGGGGCACGGGGCTGGATGGAAGTAGGCAAAGGAGGGAACATCTCCCATAGTGTCAACAATACAAATTTAATTAAAAAATGATTAAAAACCCAACTCTATCCCTGAAAAAATAAAAGAAGGAAGGAAGGAAGGGGGAAAGGAAGGAAGGGAGGAATCTAGGAGACAGTTGACATAAATCCAGGGAATGAGCGATGAGTAACCAGGTTTATTCCCCAGTTCCCAGGGTTACCTGCAGGGCCCAAGTAGAATCCCCAGAAGGGTGAGGAAATTAAAGCCTTGTGGACTGACTCTTGACTAATGAAAAACAGGGCACAGGAAGGAGCTGTCGGTTAAATATGCTTCCCCTTTCTCTCTTTGGACAGCTCCTCCCAAGAAGCAGGGGCTGCATATGGCCTCTCCTTGTTATTGACATGCATTTTCTTGGAAAACTGTGGCCAGCTGTCTATGCAATATGTTTTCTTGTCTTCTTTCCTTGTGCTATGCCCCCCCCCTCACTGTTTTCCACCTCCCCATGAGGCATTAGGACAGGAGCCCTGCTCCAGGTGCTGTTTCCTAGAAAATCAGGGGTAAGGCAGCTTCTTACATAGGAGAGACATCAAGGTCACCACAATAAACATTTTTAATAGGAAAAACAAACAAACAAACTCTCCAACCAAGTCATGGGGAATGCGGGAAGAGATCAGAGGAGTAAAAATCAGGTAATATTTTGGAAGGATGGGAGGAAAAGTGACATAATCTTTCTCTTTCTGTCCTTCTCCAAGACACGAAATAGGAAGGCATGGGCTGTGTTTGGCAGCTAGAAGACTTGCTCAGTTCTTGGCGAGAGGGAACAGAGGATAGGAGCAGAGCCTTGCAACACATTTGTTCTATGATCTCATCTTGAAGGAGAGGTGGGAAGGGAAGCAACATTTTAACAGTCTAGACCATAGAAATGTAAGCAGACATTCGGGGATGAAGTTCTGTAAGAGTTTTCTGAATGCTCTCCCTAAACCAGCTATTCTCTGAGTTCTGTCGACCTTAGCAAATGGTAACTCTATTCTTCCCGGTACTTAAGTTGAGACCTGGGTATTACCCTTGACACTTCTCTTTGCCTCAGAGCCTGTATTCACGCTATCCATAAATCCTGTAAAATTCATCTTTATTTTATATTTAGAATTCAACCAATTTAAAATGAAAGAGAGCTTATATCTCACGGTTCAAAACTTTACAATGGTTTTATGTCTTCCTTAGAATAAAATTCAATTCTTTTTTTGTATTGTTTTACTCAGTAATGTATCCTCTACATACAATTCTTGGTTCATATTATAAACTTAATAAATATTTTGTGAATGAATTGATATATGTGAAGCCTGTTTTTAAATCTCCAGATATAAAAAGGAAATTATCTGAAAGTTTAACTGTGAATTCATGGATATTTGGACCAATGTCTCTGCTGCTGAAAGATTTAAGAATGTTCTAACTTTAGAAATATTAAGTAGCTGTCAGTGACATGACCTTGGTAGAGAACAGTCTAAAATGAAAAACAAAACAAAACAAAAAAAACCCCAAAACTTAGTTTCACAAATACAATCTAAGTTTAAGGTGAGATTAACCATGATTAGATTGACCTACTGGATGAATATTTCCAATACCCCCAATTAGCAAAATCTTGTTAGTGACCAAACTGTCTTCCTATTTAATGCCAGCAGATGATGAGACTTTGTGGCTAAGGTGAAAATAAAGATCTTAAAAAACATCTATTATTAGCCTCATTAAGAGAAATTGTGAAAGAACACCTCCATCTCCAAGTGCTATAGACAAATTTAGTGCCCTAAAAGGAACATGTAACAAACAGAAGAGGGGAGGAGAAGAAAAGAAAAAAGTAATGGGACACCTTGACATTTAAATAAAAACAGTAACAAATACCTAATGTTTGTGAAATATGTTTTCCCTATATTTAAAGACTAGAATCCTGGTGCATGAAATTCATGCACTGGGCGGGGGTTGGGGGGAAGGGTGCTCAGCCTGGCCTGAATCCTCTTGCAGTCCGGCAGTCAGATATCCTCAGTGCTGCCGCAGAGGCGGGAGAGGCTCCCACCAGCAGCGCTGCACTCACCCCCTGGTGGTCAGTGCACATCATAGCAACTGGTCATTCTGCAGTTTGGTCAATTTGCATAGTAGACTTTTATTATACAGGATAGCCTTTGTTGAGATATGTAACTATTCTGTCATTTAAGTTTAAGAGTGGTTATGTAATATGCATGATGTTATATATGCTTAGATCTTTTAAAATTAGGACATCTTAAAATAAAATATTCCACCCATCACCCCCAAAAATTGAGATTTTAGTCATGTTTGAAGTTAGGACTCTGTGCCAGCAGATCTGATAGGATAAGGAGTGGCAAACTGTGGTTTGGGTCTTAGCAAAGCAGGTTCTGCAGTTATGGGAGAATGGCACATCGCTTTTGCTGGGTAAACCTTCAGTGAGGGACATGGACTACACTAGCGGATCTGCAAGGAGTCTCCCAGCTAATATGCTTTATTGATCAGGTGAAATTGTGAACAGCCTACATTTTAACCCCACTTAGATCATTCCACTGCCATTTTAAATGGCTTTTCTCCAAGCACAGATGATCCTCCCCTTGAAACTGCCTGGAACTCCCAAACTGCTCTGTGTGTGTGTGTGTGGTTTTTCTTTTTTTTCTTTTTTTTGTGGGCCTCCAGCTCACCAGTGTTAAACACTTGCAGTTATTTTTGACTCTTCTTTGACTATTACTTAACTTATTACAGAGTCTGACTGCTACTTTTTGGGGGATACTGCTCAGATTAACCACTTTTTTATGTTCTAAGATCTGTGATTTTACCTATGCCTACTTCACCCCCCTGGTTTTATTGCTATAACAGTTGCCCGACTGGTTTCTTAGACTGTAATACTCTATTTACTCTGTTCATGCTACATATCACTCCCAAACTAATCTTGAACACCAATACTTTCATTTCAGTCACCAGTTTTTGAATGTACCCTGGTTACTCTTTATTGCTTGCTTTTTCCAACACATACCTATTCTACAGAGTGTGTCTTCTCATTGTGTTTTTCTATCCCTTGGGCTTTTGCCTTCCTCCAAACTGAACCCTCACCCTATAAATTGTGCTCATCCTATCATCAATACTTTTTATTATTCTTTTGTTGTTGTTGTTAATCCTCACCTGAGGATATTTTTTCATTGATTTTTAGAGTGAAGGTGGGGGAGAGACACACAGAGAAAAATCGATGTGAGAGGGACACATGGTTTGGTTGCCTCCCACATACCCCCCAACCAGGCCAGGGATCGAGGCTGCAACTGAGGTATGTGCCCTTGACTGGAATTGAACCAAGGATTCTTCAGTCCTCAGGCCGATGCTCTATCCACTGATCCAAACTGGCTGGGCTTCTTCTTTTTTTAAAAATATGCTTTTTATTGAATTTTAGACGGAGAGGTAGGAAGAGGGACAAAGATAAAAACATTGATGAGAAAAACTTCATCAATCCACTGCCTCCTGCACACCCTCTACTGGGGATGGAGCCTCCAACCCTGGGCATGTGCCATGCCTAGGAGTTGAACCCGTAACCTCTTGGTTCCTTGTAGATGTTCAACCAGTGAGCAACACCAGCAGGGCACTTTTTAGTATCCTTAAAAATGCTTTTGTTCTGATTATAACAGTTATCTATTTGATTATGCAATGTTTTTAGATACATAAAATATAAAATACAATACAAATTAACCATTCAAAGATGACTATTTTTGGCAGGATCTTTTACTTTGTATGTTGATATATATATATTAACAGCAATAAAATAACATTCATAAGCATTCATTATACACCAGGAGCCACTTTTCAAAATTTATATAATTTATCTCGTTTAATACAACTCTATGAAATGGTTACATTTATTATCCTTAGATAAACTATATTCTACAGTTAAGTGACTTGCCCCAATTCACACATTAAACCTTGACCGACTGTTTCTGGAGTTCGAGTATTGACCACTGTGTAATTCTGCCCACTAAATTCTATACAGATAGTCCTCAGGTTACATTTCCACTGATGTATGTTGTTTTGTGGTTACATTGCCATCTCCCATTTATTTATAAAATAAAAGTTCTGTCATTTCAACATATGTACATATGTACATATGTGCTTTATTTTTTTTAATTATTTATTTACCACAAGTAAAGGTCAGGAGTTGTTACCTTTCTTTTAATTTGTTTTTACTGTTTCACTTCATTACTGCTATGTATGTGCTCCATGTGAGTGCTGTAGGTGCTTATGTAGGTGGGTTCCCACTTACAGTGAAAATCACGTTATGTTGTGCTATAGGAATGGACCTCTGACCTAACCTGAGGACCTACTATATAGGCTAAGTGTAGTTGTATATCAAACTAGAGGCCCGGTGCACGAATTAATGCACCAGTGGGGTCCCTTGGCCTAGCCTTCAGGATAGGGCTGAAACTGGCTCTCTGACATCCCCCGAGGGGTCCTGGATTGCAAAAGGGTGCAGGCCAGGCCAAGGGACCCCACCGCTATACAATCAGGGCCAGGGAGGGATGTGGGAGGTTCACCAACCGGGAAGAGACCCTGGGAAGGCTCCAGGGCATGTCTGGCCAGTCTTACTTAGTCCCAATTGGCCAGACCCCAGCAGCAAAGTAACCTACCTGTCAGAGTGTCTTCCCCCTGGTGGTCAGTGCACATCATAGCAACTTGTTGACCAGTCGACTGCCCCCTGGTGGTCAGTGCATAACATAGCGAGTGGTTTAGTTGCTTTAGCATATCATTAGCATATTACACTTTGATTGGTTGAATGGCTGACCAGTGGACCAGACACTTAGCATATTGGGCTTTTATTATATAGGATTGTTCAATGCCTAATTTGCATATTCCTAAACTGGGATACACAGTTAACCTTATGTTTTAGATAAAGAAAATTATACTTTTCTCCTATGGAAAATTGAAAAGGCTCAGTCGATGTGCAATCTATCTCTGTAATACTATAGTTAAAATAGTAATGAAAGACCTATATCAGGGGCGGGAAACCTGTTTGTGAGTGCATGCCAAAACCAGCAAAATCTCTGACTCAAAATTCTTTTGCATGCCAACCCTAATTTTTTGAGAACATGTTATGCCTACTTGATATCTCTTAAGGTGTACGTATGTGAAGAACCTTGAAGAAATAATAA
>NW_006383011.1:13396259-13434325 GCF_000327345.1 Myotis davidii | reverse complement strand
TAAATCTCTGACCATCCACATCCCTCTTAAAGACTTCCAGTTTCTTTTCAAAAGGTTTTATGTAACCAAACATAACATCAAGTGTCTTGCCAGTTCCTTATAATTTAACATTTAAGTCATTCAAATGTTCACAAAAATTGTAAATGGAAGATTATAGAGAGGGTTTCGTGTGCCAGCAAAAGTTACTGGCGTGCTATGTTTGGAACGTGTGCCAGGCGTTGCCCACCCCTGACCTATAGGCTTCAAAAAGTAGACAGTTTTCCACTCATATTTAAAATCATTTTCCTAAACTTTAATTGAAGTTTGGGAGGAATTTTGCTGGAACTGTATAATAGTAATCTCATAGACTTGATAGAGAAAATAATTTGGCAACCTGAAGAAAAAGCAAATTGTTATAAAATCAGGTCATCTGAAATAATGTGGTATTCCAGTTCCAAAGAGAGCTGAAAGATGGGTCAACTGTGATAAAATGAGTGAATAGTACCTTATCATATGATATCTATATATGAATCTTAAATAGTCATGGACTCCAGCAAGCTATAATAGCTGATAAAAAGAGATTTTTAAATTTTAAATTTAGCATAGCTCCTGCATAAAATAATGTCAGACTCTTTTTGCATGAGAAAACTTAGTGTGCCTGTGAGTCATCTGAGGCACTCAGTACAAGTGTAGGTGAGTAGGCACTATTTCAGAGACTTTGGTACAGATCTCGGGTGTATTTTCATCCAGAAAAGAGGCCTCCAGGTAATATCCAGGAATGTGATATTCAGATCACATTTTGAATAGTATGAATGTAGGTAAACATAGATTATGCTCTATTCCTATACCAATTTCTAAGATTTTTTTTTAAAAAATAGTATTTTTCCCCCTAATAGCTACTACTAGTTTTCCTAGAAAAACTGGTGTAATTCAGGCAGAAGGACTGTGATTGCATATGTATATGTGTTTTTTTTAGCAACTCTCTATATATAGTTGCTGTTTAAAATAGCTTTCAATATTTTTATGTGATTTAGAATTGAAGCAAATTTTACAATGTTCTCAGAAATGCACATAAACAAAACAACATTGTGTAAATTTGGTATTATGAAAAAAAATCCTTGTCATTAGAGGAATGACAATAATTCATATTTTCAAGTGCTTTCTAGCAGTACTTTTCATGCTTTACCTTGAAGAAAAATCACCTGGGAGCTTCATTAAAATGCAGATTCTGATTCCATAAGTCTGGGTTGGCGTCTAAGGTTAAAAATTCCTCACAAACCTCCACATTTTGTTCATGCTGCCATTTCCATGAACCACAATTTGAGTGATCAGGTTACTCAGAGAAGATTGATACAAGTATATAAAGCTGTGTTACATTTTGTTAACATACATGTAAAAGGATTATCTGTCATATATTCACATTTTGGTAGCAGCTTAGACATTTGTTATAAATATGATAAATTTATAATAAATATAACAAATTTTTCTGTTCTAGGTATACATAAGAGCAATTGACATATGAAAAAATCTCTAACTTAAGAGTCTTTTAAGTAAGTATTAAAAATTCTGTGCTAAGAAATTATTTATTGGGAATGTTTATACCCTCAAAGAATTGAGTCTTAAATAGAGATTTTTTTCCACCTTGTTTATAATGACACTAGAGGCCTGATGCATGAAATTCGTGCAAGAGTAGGCCTTCCTTCCCCTGGCTACTGACACCGGCTTCCTTCTGGCACCTAGGACCCGGGCTTCCCTCCAGCTGCCAGCAGGCACCCGGGATCCGGGCTTCCCTAGCAGCCTCAGCTTCATCCAGAAGGATGTCCAGAAGAATGTCCAGTCCAATTAGCATATTAAGCTTTTATTATTATAGATTATTCACAATGGCTAAAATGAGAAAGCAACACAGGTATTTGTTGATGGATGAATAGATAAGCAAAATGTGGTATATTCAGACAATGAAATATTGTCTTAAAAAGTGAATTCTGACATACTATATTATAGCATGGACGAAACTTGAGGATATTGTTAAATGAAATAAGCCAGTCATAAAAAGACAAATATTGCATTATTCCATCATATGGGGTATTTAAAATCATTAAAATCACAGAGACAGAAAGTAGAATGGTGTGTTGCCAGGGGCTGAAGGAAGGGGAAATGGGGAGTTACTGTTTAATGGCTATAGATTTTCAGAATTCCAGACAGGGATTGTGGTTGGTCATGGGTGCACCACAACATGGATATTCTTAACACAACTGCCTGTCCAATTATAAATGGTTAAGATGGTAAATTTTGTGTTATGGGTATTTTACCCCAAAACAAATTGAAAGAATGTATTAAAGATTTTATTTTCTGTTTTTTCATTTAAAAGGGATCTTACATCTGAGTGACAGATGAGTTTCTTGAATGCAGCCCTGGCTTGTGTGGCTCATTTGTTTGAGTGTTGTCCTGTGCATTGAGGGGTCACCAGTTCGATTCTGGTCAGGACACATGCCCAGGTTGCGGGTTCGATCCCTGGTCAGGGTGCATGTGGGCGCCAACAGATTGATGTTTCTCTCTCTCTACCTCTGTCTTTCTCTGTCTCTCTTTTTTCTGTCTCTCCATTTGCCTTCCTCTCTCTCTAAACAGAAATTAATAAGAACATATTTTAAAAGTTTCTTGAATATGCATCTCAGGCATCTTTGAGATTTTGTGAGGTCTAGCTGCCATTTTTTTATCTAGAGCACATTTCCCCCATATCCATACTATATTTTTTATTAACCACTTTGGGGTATGCTAAAATCCTGCTTAGAGTACCTGTGAGCAGACTCATTATTTTAACTCTTGATATGGCATATCTGTTGGTTATTTCCTAGGGAAGTAGTCTTCTTCTAGGGGAACATTTAAGTTATTTCAACATAGTCCTTGATACTAAATAGGTAGTCATTCCCACTTTGTGTCTTTGTATGTGTCTGATAAGATAGCCTTGCTGCTAAAGGATTTTATAAATATGAGTCTAGATGCTATGGGATTCACTTTGAAACAATACTCTTGGAAGAAAAACACATTACTTTCAGAGATAACTGCAGAATTCCTCTTAAGGTGAAAATAATCTTTTTTTAGAGATCTACCTTATTGAATGTGTCTATTTTTGGAAATGAGGTTCTTTTTTTAAGAATTGGAAAGCTTCCCCAGACCTTATACCAACACCCTTATACTCCCTCCACCAAAGACAGAGAAACAATCCTAAATGCAGCAAAGCCATAGCTCAAGATATATAGCAGTTGCAATAAAGTAGCTCAATCATGGTAGCATCACTTTACATCTTTGTCAGCTTTGTGATTCAATCCATCCCTACTTTGCTTTTCTCCCTATTTCTTCCTCTGCTCCTATCTCTCCAGAACTTTTTTTTTAAATCCTCACCGGAGAATATTTTTCCATTGATTTTTAGAGAAACTGGGTTAAAGAAGGGAAAGACAGAGAGAAATACTGATGTGTTTTGATTAGTTGCCTCCTGCATGCACCCTGACCAGGGTCCGGGCCAAGGAGGAGCCTGTAACCGAGGTATGTGCCCTTGACCGGAATCGCATGTGGGACCCTTCGGGCCGCAGTCCTACTCTCTACCCACTGTGCCAAACAGGCTAGGTCTCTCCAAAGCTATTGTTTGTGAATCATAAGTATTTTCAAGAGAGATCTAATTGATGAGTTTGTTTCTATTCATCAGAGAGCACCCCTTTTGTGCAAAACTACCCCTTCATGCCCATCTTAGCATGCTGGCCAGGCTGTAAAGAGCTGCTGATGTAGCCACTCACCCATTCTTGGTCCAACTAGGCGTGGCATATGTGCTGGTGTTGGTTGGTTTGAGGCAAAATAATCTATGCATGAGAAATGCATATAGAAGGACCAGTGGGTGTATTAGATTCTCTGAAGCTTCTTACAGGATCATTGTAACAGGTGGACATCTGTCCTGGCCTATTGAATACATATTGCCAAGGCTCAATATGGTCTTGGTTAACTGAGCTTTACATAGATTGCAGTGAGCTACTAATACTGGAGACTCTCACTCTCTGTATCCAATTCAAACACTCAAAGTGTTTGTCTTCTAGGATTGTAGTCAACTAAATTTACACACAAAATTTCCCTCTGTCCACAAAATGTTTGTACAATCTCCATACCTGCAGACATGTTGAGGTTTGTTCTGTCATTTAAAATTACCAAGGAATTCAAACTGGAATTTTATTTAATTGTACATAAATGATATGTTGGTGTTTAATACTTGGGGTGATAATGTACTGAGACGATCAAAACATTATCAGGATTTCAGAGTTTCTGTAAACAGGTGACATCCCCAGAAAGGTTTAAATAGGCAAACGGCAAATAGTACAATCCTTATAGCTCAGGACTGAGCAAATGCTGCCAGTAGAGCAAAGGCTCAAATGGTATTGACTTAAAATAGAGCAGGGACAATTTGGCAGTCACTTATAACAGTGAAGAGAGAGTAGGGAAAGAAGACAGATAGAAAATTCTATTTAAAGAAATAGTTATGTCTGCCCAACACAGGGAATCATCTCTAGACCTAGAATAAATGTGAAAGGCTGATATCCTTGAAGGAGTCTGGCAGGGCCAGCAGTGACATTGTTACATCACTATCAGGCCTCAGTCACTCAAAAAGAAAATCCCTATAGCAGGTAAGAAGGTCAAGATTGGGGGCACACCTGGGAGAATCCATGCTCTTCAGTTCTGAAAGCTTATATTCACTGCGGGGAAAAAAAAATTAATTGAAGGTACAAAAAGTTTCTTACAGAAATGTCACCATACAATAGCTAAAGAAAAGGCTTTATGAGAATAATCAAAATTTTAGTGTAAGTTCCAAAGGCATGTTCCTGAAGTGAACATATATGAGGTCATATTTGAAGAGGAATCCAGCTTGAAAAATGTACAGTCCCTGCCCTTCCCTACCATTTATACAAAATTATCGTTGTTTGTCTTTCAAGCCTACTTACACATCTGCTACAATGCCTTGCTTTTGATGAAGAAATAAATAGAATATAAGTTTTAGGGAGGCTGTGAATTTCATAATAACTTTTGAATTAAGTGGCAGACTTCTCAAGATTCATGACAATGGAAGCTAACATAGACTTAGAGCAAGTTATTTGCAATAGCATTCTTTTTAAGGGCACCCAAAGGCAATTTGGTAATCATACATATACCCATAGTATAATAAAATGTACCACTGAACATGTCATTCTCATGTTAAAAGTATTAACATTTTGAGTCACATGAGAACTTTATTTCAACTTGTACAATTATTCTAATGACCCCAGAGTTTGATCCAATATATGAGTCATTTTTGTGCAAGTGAACAGTATATATTTCCTTGTAGTTATAAAGCAACAGAGTGTAAGAAAATATAGCTAGAAGCTGTCTCCTGGTATTTTACTTTTTTAAAATTTCCACTTTGAGATCAGTGAGATGAACTGATTTTAATTATCCAAGTTGTTGATAATTTTAATCTGGGATGGCAGGCTGTTGTTCAGGAACAGTAACCGTTTAATTCAATTTGATTGTTTTATATATAAATGTATTGCATATACAGATTTAATAGCTGATTAGATGCTGTCAACTCTATGTGAGAGTATTTGTAATATTGCACCCCAGTTCTATATCAGTCAAATGAAACATCATCAAACCTGTCAGCATTATATCCACAATACTTAGCTCAATGACAAAAATAGTAACAATATTTATAGATAAATATCATCTACATGATTGACTAAATTGATCCCAGACTTGGCTGTGCAAAATTCATTATTTAGAAAAATATTTCACATTCAACCCTATTCTGACTTTTCTAAAAGGGAAAGCTACTGAACAGCCTGACTTTCCAAAAGAGTTCTTCAAACACCCTGTTTGTAATAGATATTATCAAATACTAGAGGCCCAGTGTATGAATTCATGCACAGGTGGGGTCCTGCTGGCCTGGCCCCAATCAGGGCAGATCGGGGCTGGGCCTGTCAGGAGGAGGAGATGGCGGGAGGTTGGCCAGCCAGCCCACCCTGACTATGGCCCAATCAGGGCCAGGCTGGCCAGGGGGAGGGCCTGTGGGCAATTGGCCAGTGGGTTCTGCCCCCAAATGGGGCGGTGGAGCCCATTGGGGATCCGCAGCCACAGGAGGGGCCTTGGGAGGTTGGCTGGCCAGCCCCATCCCAGATTGGTGTGTGGAGGGGTGATCAGGGGTGGGGCCAGCCAGGGGGAGGGGCTGTGGGCTGATTGGGGTGGGAGAGGCCAATCAGGGGGAGGATAGTTGGGGGGAGCGGCCGTGGGAGGTTGGACAGCTGGCTCCACCTCCAGATCAGGCTGGTTCGCTTGTGCAGTGGGTGTCATAGTGACCAGTCGGACTAATCGTTATGGTGCTATGGTCGCTGGCTATTTATATATATAGATGTCTGTGGAGAGGAATGAGAAGAGATACCCCAATACTCTAGTTAAATTATAATGTACACATTTAGATTTCAGCTTGTCTTAATTTATAGATTGAAGTTAACAGCCACATTTACTATTATGTAATATTTAAGGCACTTTCATGATGAAAGGGCAGATTTTGTATACAGCAATGGAGGAGTTGAGGAAGACTGACCAACTTTCAGAAGTTTCTGGAAGAAAAAATTTCTCCCTTTTTAAAAAACATTATTAAGGGGGGCAGGACACACACACACACACACACACACACACACACGGAGAAAAATTTTCACTCAATGATAAGATATTTAACAAATTTAATTTTGCTCTGGACCTCAAACCATGGATAAAAATGATGGAGTCCAAATGATATAATTGGAATTAATTGACTCCAAATATGTGCCTACTTGTGTTTAATGAAAAATAGATAAAGGAAGTACTCTATAAAAGTATATAGAAATAGAATATATAGAGTTATATATTCCAAACACATGAAAGTTTTCCTATAATGTATCAAAATCTTTTTACTAGGTATAACTCTTTCATATCCATTGATATATATATGCGACCTTTATGACTGAACGACCAGAACAACCGGAACAAAAGGTCACTATGATGCGCACTGACCCCCAGAAGGCAGATGCTGAACGCAAGAGCTGCCCCCTGGTAGTCCCTGCGCTCCCACTGCAGGAGTGTCACTCAACCAGAAGCTGGGATCAGGGCTGGTGAGTGCAGCTGCAGCAGCGGGAGCCTCTCCCGCCTCCATAGCAGCACTACTGAGGGGTGGCTGCAGGCACAGCAGGGTGGGGATGAGAGGCAGCAGAGCTGCACTTGGCCCTTGCTGGGACTCCTCCCCAACCGCCTGCCGCTTCGCTTCGGCACTGCTACATCCCTCGGGGGGATGTTGGACTGCCAGGACTGTGGGTGGGTGAGGAGATCTATTCCTCTTGCAACTAACCAAACAAGCCTTGAAGGTTCCTTTACTTATTACACCTGCCACCTACCAAATTGAAGTGGCCTGCCTCTTCTTTATCCACCTCTCCTTGCCTTCTGTGCATGGGTCTAGTTTGCAAACCAACAGTAGTGGACTTTTATAATCAAACTGTCCAACCTAACTGTAATTATATATTAGGCAAATTTATGAAATATCCTCTAAAAATTACTGCATTTAAACTCAGTTCCTTGGCAATGACAGGCACATAAAAGAGCCTTTATCCTTATAACTGCCATTAAAAACATAACTATTTCCATGAAGGAAAATGAGCTATTGGGCCAGGCCAACTGACATTCAAATGCAGATGTTGTCACTGTGCACAGACATGGAAATGCTACTTCACTTTTCCAATCCCCAGCTTCCTATTTTGTAAAAACAAGATTAAAGATAAAGACCTTACATGGTTATTGTGAGATGTGAATGAGATCCCACGTAGCTCAAAACCTAGTGCCTAGCTCCTGCAAGTGTTCATTTTTTTAATGATAGGAGATTGAATTGAATTGTGAAGAGTATCAAGCTACAGAGATTACTTTGGGAAGTCTTTTCAAAATAAATTCTCTTATTTTGAAATATAATTTCTTGTTTTCCACTGCTATTTCTGTTGAACAAGAGCATATGTTGTTGTCTCCAGGAAACTGTACATATAACTGCGAATAGCTCTTTAGATCCAGGGTTAATGTATAACTTTATAACTGGCTAGCATCTTTTAAAGTCAGAAGGGTGCATTTGGAAGGTGCCAAGCTAAAAAAACGAGGCTTTGAAGAAGCAGAAGGAAATGAGCAGAAAAGAGAACTTGGCCCTTGAGTTGAGACAAGCATAGTATATGAAATGTTCATAGAAGTGCACAACTTTTTACTCTTGATGTTTTTTGAACATTTTAATGTCCAGTTTTTCTTAAACACAGGATTATAGGTTCTGATTTTTACTTTGTTTAGAAAAACTAATTATGACTGCCCTACATTTACTGTTGTTTCATAATATTTAGTGTACTTAGATACAGATATGAATATAGACATATAGAGAGATATACAATTTGACTTTCATAACAACTGAAGCAAGTGTTATTCAGGTATTATACTATTACTAGAGGCCCAGTGCACAAAATTCATGTGCAGTATGGTCCCTAGGCCTGGTCAGGGCCATTTTCCCTGGCTGCCTGCAGGCAGCCCCACCCCCCGGCACCACCCACCCCCAGTTGCCTGTTGGCCATGGACTGATCAGAGCCTGCTGGCTGTGGGGGAGGAACTGAGAGGTCAGCAGTTCTGCCCGCTTGTCAGCCCCACTACCCACTGCCACCCACCCCTGGATCCCCATTCGCCATCGGGTGATCGGAGCCTGACGGCCATGGGAAGGGACCAAGAGGTCGGCCGTTCCCACCTGCTCGCTGGCCCTGCCCCCGCACAGGTCGCCGTCTGTGTGTGGGGCAACTGGCAGGGCAGGAACCTTGGCCTGGCACCACCGCATCCCCGCCACCCAACCCTGGTTCTCTGTTCACCATTGGGAAATCGGGCCTGCCAGACGGGGAAAGGGACCGAGAGGTGGTCAGTGCACCTCATAGTGACTGGTCGAGCAGTCGTTCTGGTCGTTCTACCATTAGGGTCAATTTGCATATTATCTTTTTATTGTATAGGTAGAGGCCTGGTGCATGGGTGGGGGCCAGATGGCCTGCCCTGATAGGGACCTTGGATCGGGGTGGGGTTCCTGGCTGGGGGGGCGGGGCTGGCTGGGCAAGGACCACAGTTTTCTGGTTGCTCTGCCATTTAGGTCTCTGGGCTTTTATTATTTAGGATAGCTGTGTAATAACTAAAACCAAGAAATTTACTTATTTATTTTGGTTTATACTGAAGACCTGATAGGTTCATATTCACCATTTAATTATCACTTTCAATTCATAATCCAAAATCCTTCTTAAATAATGACTTTCTTAAAAATAACACCATCATTAATTTTTCTTTGTCCTACTGCACAAGAGAGTAATATTTTGTATTATGAGAGTGTTAATATCATTTAAAGGAAATATATTAAAATTATATGCTCAGTTTCTATTAAATAGGAATTTTCTCTTTCCAAGGTAGGATTAGTATGATTATTCCCCTTAATGCAATCTAAAAATATTTTTGGCATATATTTTTAGCTATAATATTGCCATAGGGACAATGTGTAAGGAAAACACACATACTCATCCTCTCTCTCTCTCTCTCTATCTCTCTCTCACACACACACACACACACGCATGCACGTTACATGCACACACTTGAAGAGACAAAGAGTAATAATTCATGAGTCCATGGAAGACAACCTCTGAGAAATTCCAGAATTTTTGTGGGCTGGGCTTCTGCATTAAGAGACTGACACAAGAATATAATAACAAAGGCTTAAATCCTAAGGAAATAAATCTAAATATGAAAAAAATGAAGCATGAGGTTGTTTACGAGGGTATTATTATAAATTTAAATCACGTGAGAGCAATCCAAATATCTAAATATGAGTAATAGTAATATAGGCTATGGAATGGTATATGGCTACTCAAATAATGATTATGAAAAGTTTGTAATAACATAGGAACATAGTTTAGATTTAAACTAAAATAAAACACAGGAGACAAAGGCAGAGATAAAATATTATAGTTATGTTTTTGAAAAACATACGCGCCTATCTACAAAAAAGGCAATATTGTAGAGGAAAGAAGCAAAATGTTAGCATACCATCTATATGAGTAATGAAATAGAGTGGCAATCTCTTTTCTTCCTAAATGTTTGTATTTCTCAAATTTTTATAATGAAAAATCAGATTTATTCTCTTTAAAGCTTCCATTCTATTTTTTTTACATATAAAGCCAATCATGGACATACCATCAGCTAGGACAACAGAAATAGACAAGATACTGTATTTCAAAGGCAGGAACATCCATGGAGAATTAGTTACAGGTTTTGGGTGTTGATGGATCTGCTGAGTGAAGTGCCATTGTTGGATTGATCCTGATAGGAACAGAAAGTCAACACAAAGGAAGTCTCTTTTCCCACCCTTCTGCCTACTAACCTCTCCTTGTTGCCCTCTACCGGCAGAACAGAGGAAATGACTGGCAACTGAAAAATATTGTTTACATTGTGGCAGCCAGAGCATCAGGAAGCAGGGTATAAAAGGGTGACTATGGAACAAAAAGACTGAAACTTAATGACAACCACAGGCTTATGCTGAGTAAATAATAAGAATAATGCATAAAATGCATTGTTCAAGACTACAGATCTTAGAGTAACAATATTGAGACTCAGAACCTTTATTAATGGCTTTTGTTAATTTGATTACCAAAGCCAAACGCTTCTTAATGGAATGAATTGAGTACAAATACGTGATGTTAAACTTTTAACATGTATCATTTGTTTTTATTAAAGTGATTCAGCCATCACCATTCTACTCCAATAGATATTTTATTAAGGGAACTAATTTAAATGTACATGATAAATGAACTGTGTTGAAAATTCTATTTTTCTTCAATTCTAACCTCCTGATCTTAATTAACTTCTCCACTACTGTTCCCATAGAAACCAGAAATGCAATCAATAAGATGCAAAGGTAGTAATGTACATGCAGAAGCAGTCTACAAGTACAGTAACAACATTTATTTTAAATCATGGGACAAATTAGTATTTGCAATTAGATTAGAGGTAATATACTTCAAAATTCAAAATGGAAAATGCAGTCTAATGGTAAACAAAGATGATAAACTTTCCCTGAGGTTCCTGCTTTTCTCTTTTCCAGTGTAAAATAATCATACTGCCCAGAATTTTGAAGATCATATTTCTGTATGCTAATTCTTTTGATTTCTTTGATTTTATTTTTATCATGCCATGTCCTATTTCCTTACTCCACACCTATTTTCTCACAAATAAATAAAAACAAAGCATCATCAACAACAAAAAATCCACACTCCTCTACCTTCATTCTATATTCACAGGCTGGTATCTAGCACAAAATTATACATTTGAGGCAGAGACCAAGACAATTTCTCCTAGAATTGCCCTTAACTAATTAAACAAACAAAAGAACCAACGCCGATTGGGTTTAACCCTACCAGTTACACTATGAATCAAAGATTGAGTACAATAGTTAATAGACTCATGACTGTGTCCAGTTAGAGCACCGTGGTAACAATTCAGCATTCAGAGTCTGGGTGTAAGGATATTAGCATGCCTCTGTCACTGCTGCTGTTTGTTGCAAGTAGCTTATTGCCAACTATAGTTGACAAACAAAAGTTTGTTTAGTATAAATGTTATACTAAAAAAGTAAACTGTTTTCAATGTTATTTCTATACACTTTAACTCTCCATCCTTGTATTTTGATTTGGTTTCATGAATGCAGAGAAGTAGATTAAGATCTATTGGTTAAAAAACATTGATTATGACAACTCTATTCCTCCCATACATTTTGGAGGAAAAAAAATTATCAGAAAAACTGTGATAATCCATGCTTACCAATTCCCTTTCATCTTTTCTGTCTTGTTCTACAAAAAAAAAGAAGCTCATACCTAAATTAATTTTTACAGATTCCACATTTACTCAATCCTAGTTATTTGTAGCACTATTCTGTTTTCCTTTAGCCATCTTAAATCATATCACTTTGAACTTCTCTATTATCTAAAATTGCACCATCAATGATTTTTAAGCTTGAAATTCCCTTCTCTGACCACCAATCCTTGTGCTTTGTATTACTGTTCCCCAATTCTAAGTTTCTCTCATTTGCAAGAGATGTGGACTTCTCTGCCCTGGTTAACTGGGGAGTGAGCATGTGATATGCATGAGCTGATGAAATCCAAGTGAAAATGATATCTGCTGTTTCTGACAGAAGCTTGAGAACAGGTGGGTGGATACCTTGTAAGTTCATGTTTCTCTTTGCTATAGTTAGAAGTATTTGCAGACGGTGGCTCTTTCATCAGCTCGAACCTCAGAGTACCAACAGTGATAAGGTGGTGAACAAACCATCCATCTTACTTTTAATGAGTTTAATGTGTTCAGATTTGCATCCTAATGTGGCCACTTTATAGCTGTATGCATTGGTGCAAATTGCTTAACCTCCTATTATTTTACTTGCTTTAGCTATATTTTAGAAATAATATTATCTATTTTATGGATCATCATGAGGATTGACTAAATTGAAATATGTGATATTTTAAAATGGCTTAGCAAGGTTCCTAGACAGAGTTTTCAATAAATGACCACTATTGCTATTAGTAAACAGTGGTTTCCCATTGCAGATAGTTCCAAGGGAAGCAATGTCTTTTGGAGTAGAACCAAATTTCAGAATGTCTGTGAGGGGAAGGACATGGAAATGAAATGGGTGGTGTGGGTACAGCAGCGTAGTTTTGGGAAGAGAGAGCACAGATATTTGACGGGGAAGGGAAAATAGGTGACAGGTAGGGGGCTAAGTACAGTCTATTGGCTCTAGGCATGAGTGGTGTGGAAGGAGTCATCTGTACTTTAGATTTCTTTCACTGTTGTAAAGTTGCATGGGGCCAAAATTGGAAAAAGATCCCAGGCAATTTTCTCGTGGGGTTTGTGAAGACCCTCTCTTGCAAGATCAGGGTAGTAAATTCCCTTCAAAAGAATCGCTATAAATTCTTCCCCAGATGGTCAACAGATATGTCTGTGTTGAATCTCTGTAGCTCCACGTTGGGAATCTGAGCTGCAGTGCATTGAGCTAACTTTACATGCAGGGACAGACAGAGAAAGAAACATTGCTGCCTTGTTTAATTCAAGAAGCCCAATTGGATGGTTGTAATTTGATTTGCTATATTGCTATTATTTTTTTCATGTATCTCTATATTATCTTTCTCTGAAAACCACCTATTAAATATTTTCTTAGGTTTTTCAGTCTGCTATAATACTGTAAACTGGGTAACTGATAAACAATAGACATTTATTTCTCAGAGTTCTGGAGCCTGGAAAATCCAAGATCATGGTACCAGGAGATTTGGTGTCTGGTGTGATGCAGTTCCCTAGATGGCCATCTTTTCGCTGTAACCTCACTTGGTGGAAGGAACAAGAGAGCTTTCTTCTGTAGTTCTTTAATAAGGGCATTGAGGGTTCCACCATCATGATCTAATCACCCCAAACGCTTCACCTCTTGATATTATCACCTTGGGTCTTAGGTTTCAACATATGAGCTTTTAGAGCAGCGGTTCTCAACCTGTGGGTTGCGACCCCTTTGGCGGTCGAACGACCCTTTCACAGGGGTTACCTAAGACCATCCTGATATCAGATATTTACATTATGATTCATAACAGTAGCAACATTACATTTATGAAGTAGCAATGAAAATAATTTGATGGTTGGGTCACAACATGAGGAACTGTATTTAAAGGGCCAGAAGGTTGAGAACCACTGTTTTAGAGGGACACAAACATTTAGACTATAGCAAATATTAATAGCATATTCTAGTCTCCTTTATATAATGCTTTTTAGGCATTCAGTGACATTACAGTGTTGATTACAAAAAAAATGAAAGAATGAGTCAATGAGTTTGAGTGAATCAAGACACAGGAGTACTTTTATTATGAAGAGATTTTATGTTTAGTGTTATTTCTTATTGCATTTTACCTATAATTCTTTTTTTTGTATAGCTGAACATGTTGTTTCAAGTCTTTATATTTTTGAACTTCACTGTTTTCACTGGTTTGCAATCTTTAAATGGAGAGGAGAAATAAGATGCTCATCTTGGTTTTGTAAGCATATGATGTGAAGCAAGTCTGGAGAAAGCTGTTTATTTTTTTTAAAGAGCATTCGTTCTATGCTAAGAAAAAACCAAAACAGTGTACTAGCATTATTACTGGGTGTAAGACACAAAAACGACATTATTATTCATATTCATAATGCTCATTCTTTTCTCCTCTGACTGACTTTAAAAATTAATTTGATTATAGAACTGTCCTATAGGGTAATCGGAAATGATTCTGTCTATTAAAACTAGCAACGGTATAAAGAAATGGAATTAAGATGGCTCCTACCTGGAAATTGTGCTTACAGATCTGCAGGATATTGACTCAGTGGTATTACACTACCTCACTCTGTGAGTGCAGTTTCTTAGAATAATGATACGGAGTGTATACCTAGCGTTCTAATTAAAACCCGTGGTCATCCATCTATCTAATTGCAACAATGCCCTCCAGGATACTTCCACTCCAAATGCACCATTCTTCTTTTTCTTGAGCAAGTGACTTCAAAACTACCTGGCTGCTCGCCAAGACCTGAAGTGAAAAATTTACTGACTGTGATATCGCACTAGAAACAGCATTATGGAATGAAAAATTAAAGAGGACAGGAGAAGAAGTAAGATTTTCTATCAGGTTGCTGGAGCTATAGCTTATAAGGTTTCAGCATTAGCTGTCATAATATCTAATTTTCTCCACAAATTAATAGAAGTCATCTGTTAATAAGTAAAGACTTTCTAAAATACACTAAAACCCCTGAGCTTCCAAGCTAAGAGAAAAATGAAACTTTAAAGAAGCAGACACACTTATTGGGTGTGCTTTGTTATAGATTTCAACCCTGAAGGCTGGGGAAATGAATCCAAGAGCAGTTAGGGCCAGTACCCAGGCAACCGAATGATGAATTTACCCCATACCAGAATATCTAATGCTAGAATGAAATTCCCTGTGCAACCTACTGTGGATAATAAGTACATAAATGCTATTTTCTGTTAGCATATATTGTGTTATTAGTTTTAATGATTTAGATAATATGTGGGGGTTGGCAGAAAGTAGTTTTTTGACATGAATAAGAGGACATCATTATCATCACCAGAATCATGGAATCTACCATTCATTTAGTAATTAACTATGTACCAGGCACTACATAAATGATTTACACATATTAGCTCATATAATCCTCAAAACCACCATATAGCATAGGTTCCATTTTTATTCCATTTTAAAAATATGAAACCGAGGTAAAGACAGGTTAAGCCACTTGATCAATGCCATGCATTCAGCAAGTGACAGAGCTGAATTTAAACACAGACTTCTGGCTCCATAATCTAAATTTAAAGTATATATATACTGCTGCCCACTTGAATTTATACAGTCAGCCCTCAAGGCACATTTTCATTTTTATCTCACAGCATAAACACAAGATATTTGCACTAAGTATGTAATAGATTCCATTAGGCAATGATATTATTAATGTGTCTCAAATTGAGTGGTAGTGTTAATAACTGGAACAACCACCCCCATACTTATATAGTTGTAACTGCAGAATGTTTTATAACTTGCACACTTGTTTTGCTTAAAACCTTGCCTTATCTACATCAAACAACCCCAAGACTGTATGTCACTTTTGATATCCCCCCCCTCACATGTCGCTTTTAATGGCCTCTGAGTTTAACTCATAAGCAACAAAAACGAAGCCTTTATCATTCTACCTAGACTCCATCTCAGAATTGCCTAGGTGGGGTTTTTCCTGACTTAAGGAAGTCAATAAAACTCACGTTGGTTACATCAAACAGGTTTCTTTATTTAAGGAGGGAGCGCTCCACAGTTTGGAGATTCAAAAGGATTCAGCTGAGATGCCCTCACCGTGGCTTGTGTAAGCGCTTCTCTTTTAAGGCCATTTGCTCTGTTCAGGGCAAGGTCCCAGCAGTCCATGGAGAGCAACTCACATGCTCAGCCTGAGCTCTGATTTTGTTGGACATAAAATGTTTCTAGAACAGGGAGTTTATTTTACCCTGGGAAAGGGAGATGTCACCCACTCCAGTCTTCCTTATCTGCACAGACCTGTCTGTGGTAGGCAGGCTCTCCATTGGCCACAATGACCCCCACCTGCTGTGGAGTCCTGCTACATGGAATGCGGGCTGGGCATGGAGGCTTGATTCTGATTAACAGAATATGGCAAAGGGTGTTACTTCCAAGATTAGGCTGTCATAATAAAAGTATGACTTGGTTTTTGTTTTTTGTGTGTGTGGTTTTGTTCACGTTGTTGTTTGAGAGAGGATGAGAGAGAGAGAGATTGAATCTCACTCAATTCTGAGTGAAGACAGTTGTCATGTTTTGAGCGCCCCATGGAGAAATCCAGGTGGCAAGAATCTAATGTCATTAGCTAACAGCTCCTGAGGCCTTAAAGCCTGCTCACAGCCCCCTGAGTGAGTTTGAAAGTGGCTCCTTTGAACCTCGACGTGACTGTAGCCTCAGCACCCAATTCCACAGCAGCCTCGTGGGAGAGCCGGAACGAGAAGCCCTCAGCTAAGCTATACCTGGATTTCTGACACAAAAACTGTAAGACAATGTCTCATGTTTCCGCTTTGGGGGAGGGTGTGGCTTGTGTGTTGATAGGTAAAGAACACAGATTTTGGACCTGGAACTGGAGTGCTGCCGATATAAAGTCCTGAAACGTGGCAATGGTTTGGAACGAGGTAGTGAGCTTTGAGGAGAATGTCAGTGAAAGCCTCAATGCCTTGAACTCACTTGCAGTAGAAACAGGGACTTTGTAGATACCAGCGGTGAGGCCTCAGAAGAAGCGAGGGGCATGTGTTGACAACTACAGGAGGGGAAGGGGAGTTCTTGTTATATACTAGTGTAGTGATGGCGAACCTATGACACACGTGTCAGAGGTGACACGCGAACTCATTTTTTGGTTGATTTTTCTTTGTTAAATGGCATTTAAAAATATAAAAGAAATATCAAAAATATAAGTCTTTGTTTTACTATGGTTGCAAATATCAAAAAATTTCTATATGTGACACGGCACCAGATTTAAGTTAGGGTTTTCAAAATGCTGACACGCCAAGCTCAAAAGGTTCGCCATCACTGTTAGTGGGAAGCCGGACAGCTCTATTGCCTGTGGTAACATGGAAAGTAGAAAATGTGTCCTATGAACTGGGTGATCTAGCTCAGGAGACATACAAGCAAAGTTTTGGAGGTGCTACCTGGTTTCCTTTTGCTGCTTCTAATGAAATAGGAGAGAAGAGAGGTAAGTGAGAAAAGAATGTTATAGGGAGCCAGGCCTTGACGTTTCCTGAAAATTCTCAATTTCTGCCAGATGGCAGGTGATGCTAAAATTACAAAATGTATTCTGAGCAAAAGCTGAATTCCCTGATGATCCCCTGAAAACGTGACTCAGAGAGAAAACCGAGGGTGTGCCTCTAAAATCTTTTATTAGACGCTCAGTCAGATGAAAGGAGATGCCTGGAGTACTATTCGGTCATCCAAAAGGCAATCTAGAGAGGTTATACCCTGGCTGCCACAGGTGAAGTAGAACTGCCAAGTCCCATCAGGCCAGTGGACAGGCTGCACTGGGGTGACTGGCTGGTGCTATTGTTTAGCTGCCATTCAGACTTTCCCAGCATGAGGTTTTAGAGTACAGAAAACAGAGAAAAACAAGATATGCTGGGGGACGGGGACGTGCAAAAGCTGTGAGAGATCAAAACGTTGTTTTATTGACCGAGGAACTGGGCCAAGCTCCCAAGGTCTCACAGTCTGCTTACTGATGGCCCTCACTGTACTGCCCACAAGGTGTTGGAGCATGGGAAGGGGCCCATTTACCATACAGAACCGCAAGGAGATGCAAAGGAGGCTCACAGTTTTTGAGTAAATTGTATCAACAGCTATGCTGCCAGCTTGAACAGAGAATAGGCACAGCACAAATAAGAGGCAGCAGTCGGGTCCCCAAATTTTTACCACAACACTGTCCACAAGGTTGAAGACACCCAGGGCTAGGAATAAATATCAGGGCGATTCTTTTTTAGTTCACTTATTTTCTTACAGATTTTCAACCCGCTTAACAGGAGTTATTAGCCTACACACCAGTATTTGCTGTCCTCAAGGAAGATAACTGGCACACTCTTGTCATGGTAAATGAGCCCTGAACCCCATTAGAGCACTATGGTTATGTGGACATCCAACCTTAATTTGTTTCCTTCACTGTAACCGCATCTGTGCCTGCAGAGTAATTGCCAGAAACTTTAGGAATCCTTTTAAGGGCAATGTCTCATTGAGGCATGTGCCCAGGGGGTTTATAGAATGAAACCACCATAGACTATTCTGGAGAGTTACCTAAAGGAAATACTGATTCACTGTTTATGCATACCATCTAGGTCATGGTTTCTATGATGGGGATTATGTTATTGGCAAAGATCAGAAAGTTAGCATTCATCTTACCTTCAGTTTTAAATGATACTCTCACAGCCTTCAAAGTTCAAAATACAAGTCTAAACTCTTTGGCCTAAGTGACAATAGGACATCTAGTAGCATTAGACTTTCTGTTAACCAGTCAAGGTATCTGCGTCATTACCAATAATTTGTGCTGCATTTGGGTAAATACTGCTAGTCAAGTAGACACTGCCCTAAACTAAAGGGGTTGATCATTTGACTCTCTAAGGTAGATACTAATGGGTTCTGGACATACTTTCTTGTCCAGCATTCATTAATTTTTGCATATGGCTTTAAAGCATTCTACAAAATCCAGTCATCACTCTTCTTTTTTAATTTGTGCACGCTTTCCATCTCAAATGCTGTAAATACTGCTAGTCAAGTAGACACTGCCCTAAACTAAAGGGGTTGATCACTTGACTCTCTAAGGTAGATACTAATGGGTTCTGGACATACTTTCTTGTCCAGCATTCATTAATTTTTGCATATGGCTTTAAAGCATTCTACAAAATCCAGTCATCACTCTTCTTTTTTAATTTGTGTACGCTTTCCGTCTCAAATGCTTCTCTGAAGCCACTGTCTTATCAGATGACCTGACAACTCGTTCTTTAACAAAAGAAACAAAAGGTCAGACCCTGGTTTGAATCTAACCTATTAAAAAAAAATGATGACATCAAAGCTTATGACAGTGCTGTAGGTGAGAATGAAACTGTCTTTATTGCCAACTGTATGGCCTGGCCAGAAGATGCCCAAAAGCTAGTGTGACTGAGAACTGGATCTTCACCCCACAGCTTATTATCAGTTATGCAGGTAGAACCATGTAATATCATAAGACTTGCACAATATTTCCATCTTTACTCAGAACCTCACCTAGTTACATAAGTCTTCGTCTTAAGAAATCAACCAATTTAAAACTCACTCTCTTTTCTGTATCTCAAACTAAGGATTTCTGTTCAACCCATAAGCAATAAAAATTGTGCATTCACTTTCTGTGATGAAATGTTATTCTATAAGATTCCTTATTTTCTCTCCTGCTGTAGTAAGTGAATAAAACCCAATTTGTTTACATCAACAGATTTCCTTATTTAAGGAGTATGTTCCCTACTCTTTGTCACCAGAAATAGCTCAATTTAATTTACTTGGTCATTGTCTAAATTATGCTTTTTAAAGTTTTAAAGTTTCTTCGATTGTCATTAGTACTGTAATTTTACTTGGCTTTTTGTTTACAAAGAAGTTCGAATGAGTGGTGACAAGTACCTGATATGGTACAAGAGAAATATAGATAGCTTCTCCTTCAAAAAATTTACCATTTTGTTAAGAATACAAAACAAAGATGTGGGAAACAGTGTACAGTTTGGATTTTCTCAGGATCAGAACATATTCAAGATGGAAGAGCTGTTTAAGCATGTGACAGTGACTCAGCAAAATTGAACCAGAATAATACCAGGAGAGTCAACTTTCTTGAGGTTCCCCTTTTCATACTTTAAGTTCTATCTGGTTTGGAGGCAAAAAGAATATATACAACTGGTGAAATTCTTATTTTTTTTAAGATCACCTGATAGAATGACAGTGCTGGTTTTTTGTTTTTTTCTTAAATTTATCTTGATTCCTTTCAAAGCATTGATTGTCCATTTTATAAATTTTATTCTTCCTGGACCACCTCTTCCTTCTGTAAGTGTCCTAACATATCATAGATCAGAAATCCTTGTCAATTGGAATTTTTGAAGATTTGATTCCACAAGTCTCCATTCATATTCACTTTTCATCTCTTGCTAATACTAATTTCCTGCTTGCTTCCTGCTGGGGCTGTTTCTTGACAATATGGGGTGTTTTTAAAAAGTATGAATGTTCCAATATAGGTGTAGATTTAAGAATTTAAGAATCTTTTTCACATAAACACTTTAGCAAAGTCATGAACAAAGAGTTGGGAAAAATAGTAACTGTGAGAAAAGTTAGATATATTGTAAAAGTAGGTCATCTTGTATTCTGCTTAAAGTTCAAATAGGCCAGGGAACATTTTTGTGCTGAATTAATTCTGTCCTTTCAAATGCATACCAAACCCCCAGGGAAGTGTGATGATGTAGCTTAAGGGCATGTGCTAAGAGGTCAATTGACTCCTTTCCTGGGTTATGATCATCATTAATGATAATGGATGTTCTGTTCTGAGACTGAGGTAAGGGCATACTTTTTTATTGTCCGTTGATGCTATTGAAAATATTAGAGACACTTATATGAGAGAATTTAGGAGCATCTCAGGGAAGGTGACCAGAAAAGGTCAATTCATCAAGACAACAGAAAACCCATCCACCATTAAAAGGGATTTGGCTGCAGCATGAGTTAGAAGGAAGACGTGTTTGACAGAGAAGAGAGTTGTCACTTTCAAATTACTTATTTATGTGCTTTCAATATACTCCTTCCATGGAAACGAGTGTTCTTTCTGTGGTCCTTCATTTGTCCTAGCTGGAAAGGTGAGATGAATAAAAGTTTTGCGAAATCATGAGTTTCAGTAGAAAGCAGGGGACCAGCTGGGGAACGCACGCCCTTTGCCTTACATATGCATGGTGTGTCTAGTTCTTTCTGAGATGTCTTATGGGTTCAGGAGACCCAACACTGAATGAGGTCTGATGATAAGTGGGAGAATATTTGTGGAATCACTGAGTTGAGGAGGAAAAAATGAAAGCTCCAGCTAGACAGAGAACTGAAATCAGAGATGTGGGGAAACTGGGGAGAAGCAAAAGCATAAATGGAGAGGGATTATCAAGGTCAATAGCACAAGAACTTGAGAAAATGAAAAGAGGAGTGTAGAGGGATGAAACAGGTTAAATCAGGCAGTTTGAGCTTCAAGCATCCAGGAGATCATTTCTATGGGGCCTATAGGACATACAATTTGGTTTGTGTATGAATGAAAGATCTCCACTCCCCCCTCCCTCCCCGCCCCCCCGCCACACACACACACACACACACAGTGTCTGAAACAGGTTAGAGGTTTATTCTAACATATAAAAGTTTGCATTGGGACTCCAAGGCTTTGGAATTGTATGGTGTTGGGGCATAGGATTGTTCTACCTGGTGATATGTCCTCTCTGTTCCCAACATGAGAAAGACATGAAGACAAAGGCACATGCACTATTTCTCAAGAGTCTATATTATTGCTTACCTTCCCATTGTCCAGAATACAATCATGTCTAGCAAAAAATAGTATGTATTTTTTAGTATGGTAAATGTATTCTTTTTCTGGGAAACCATGTGCCAAATTAAAATGGAAGATGGGAAGCTCTTTTACTGAAGAATAAAAGCAGAAGATATATTATGAGACAAAGTAAAGTGAAGCAAATACATTATCACTGTATCCCCTGGCAAAAGGCTCATCTGTCAGAATTGAGGGAGATGCAGTGTCAAGATCTGGGTGGGAAGCAAGAGCTTATGAGAATTACAGACTAAACTATTTGGATGCCTTGCCTAGAAGTTTAAATTGAGCACTAGAGCAGCCTTCCCTGCCAATGGCATCCTGGTGTTCTGTTCCATGTATCATCATATTCATTGAGAAAGAAAATGGAAGGGCTATGAAATGTGTAAAATAAGCTCTCTCCTAAATTCCTGTTGAACACAAACCATGTGTACATGGTTTACTGGGGCCACAGGATAAAGGCACCTGGTCAGATATGTACTGGGAATTAGGCATACAGTCATGAGCCTCTTAATGACCAGGATATGTTCTGTTAAATGCATTGTTAGGTGATTTTGTTTTTGTGCGAACATTATAGAATGAACTTACCCAAACCTAGATGGTGTTGCCTATTATTGTAAAAGTATTTGCTCTATTTTTATATGACTGGCAGTGCAGTTGGTTTGCTTACACCAACCTCACCACAAGCACATGAGTAATGCATTTTGCTAGGAAATTACGACTGCTATGGAGTCACTAGGCGATAAGAGCTTTTTAGCTCCATTATAATCTCAGAGGCCACCTTACACAGTTCTTCATTGATTGAAATGTGATGTGATGCATGAGTGTATTTAAATGTGGAGGGTTAATAGGTTGGTACATGCAAATGTCATGGGAAAGGCAAATGACTGGATCTTGAAAATATATAATGTATTTTAGGATTAAGTTTCCTATGTTGCTGAGGGAAAATATTGATAAGAAATGTGATTGATTAAAAATGACCCTCCCACTCCACTACAGAGAAATAAAGTTTAGGTATTCAAGTGTTCTGTTTTAAACACAGGTTGTATTATATGGTTAGAAGTGAAGATACTCAGTGAATGTAAAGGAGTATAGTGACAATCATTGTCTTTTAGTCCACTGAAAATTCTCTAAGGTTAATTTTTTAAATATTTCAATGTTACCTTTCTTCTAAATAGTAGTTTTACTGGCTTCATGATTCTAAATTGACTTATATTGCTTTTTTTTTAAATTGTCCTTTTGAGAAATCTGCTGTTACTCCACCCCTCATCCCCCTCCCCCACCCCCCTTTTTATCTGGGTTCTTTTAAGATGTTTTGTCTTTGGTGTTCTGCCACTTAATTTCAATTTCTATCTAGTCAGGGTCTTTGAAGAACTGTGGGTATATTTTTTATTGGTGCTAGATAATTTATACCATTATTTTAAAAATATTGCCTCTCTTCCATAATCTCTAATATCTACTTCCAGGGTCTCAAGCATATGAGTTACTAGACTCGATATGTCCTATATATCTTAGGTGTGTTTTTGTTTTCATATAATTTTTTCCTTAGGTCTAGATTCTGTATAATTCCTTTAGATATATATTCCAGCTCATTAATTATATTTTTAACTATGTCTAATATGTTTAACCTTTCCATTATTTTTTCAACAATTATACGCCCTATATTTAGAAGCTACATTTTTAAGTTTCTAATGTACTTGTTCATTCCTGGTTATGTTCCCCTGCATGCTCAATGTTCTGTTTTCTTGTGTCTTGAAGGATTCATACATAACTAATCGAGGCTCAGTATTTGACATTTTCAATATTCATCCTTGGAGGTCTAAATAGATATATTTTTTCCCTGCTCATTTTTATTACTTTTTCCTCATGTGCTTGGTACTCTGTAGCTATGAGCTCATTGTCTTAGTTGATTGCAGTCTGCTGGGACCATAAGAGGAAATATTTTTCTCACAATAATTCTTCTCAATTATAATGTGCGTAAGAGTCACCTAAGGAACTTATTAAAATGTGGATTACAATTCAGCAGATCTGGGTTGGATCCTGAGTCTTGGTTTCTAATCGGCTCCCAGATGGTGCTAATGCCATTGGTCCTCGGGTCACATTTTGAATAGCACGGGCCTAAAAGAATTGCTTCAGCTTCTGTGTTAGGTGTAGTCGGAAGCCTCTACTTAAAAACTGGGGTCACGACAACCCCCATTCTCCTTGACTTGAAACTGTACCCAAAACTGCCCGCCCCTATAATTAACTCAAAGCTCAGTATCCTGATAGCATCAAGGTTACTGGTGTTTGCTCTCTGAAATCCTGCATCTCTCCTTTGTAAATCTGTCCCTAGCTCCATGCCCCTCTCTCTCACGGCTGAAGATTTTTTTTAGAGGGAACATTATGAGTCATTCATGTCAGACCAGTGATACCACAAAATATGTATTCTGTATAATACATAGTGTCTTGCTGCAGAAAGATCCCTAGAGCACCCAGTCATAATGCCAGAACCAAAAGTCTGATTACCTTAAAAAAATATTTAAAAGAGTTTGTAATGGAACCCTATTTACTTAACTCATCAGGACAATCAGTGGTGATAATAGAATTGGAATAGCATTGTTAATGATAAAGGGTTATAGAAATACAAAAATATAAGGTGGTGTTATTTTTCATAATTATCTGTCATTCTCTGAAATGGCTAAATCATGTACTGTTGTCATAGGACAAAATAGTGCTTCGTCCTTTGCCTCCTGTTTATGGTTTTTGAACTGAGACATTTCCTTTGGGCCTTTGTTTCTTTCATCAACTTTGCTTATGTCTAAGCTCTTATTACGACAAACTTATTTTACCATAATTTTTCCAACAATTTTTCTCCATTTTATGGAACTCATACCACCTTGAAATATACCCTGTTTGAAATATGGATGCAGTTTAGCCAGACAAACTGGATTGTGTTTCATAATGAAATGTGATCATAGCCCTGAGTTGGGATAATTTATATTTAACAATTCCTCTGGTCCAAAAATTCCTACATGTGCCTGCTTTAAACATTTTGTTTACTGATAATACTTTCTACTAGCCTGGGGCAAAGCAATGTCATACCCCCGATACAATAGGTAAGTTAAGGTGTGCACAATTCATATTTGTAGTTCACCAAAGCTGCCAAGCAGTATTCCATTTATAAGAGCTTGTTTTTAACAGCTAACTAGCAGCCCTTATAATGTATGTCAGGTGTGGTACCCTGTGCTCGCCAAAATCCACCCAGTCATTAAAACATTGCTGAGAGCACATTTTTCTCCACTAGAATTTTCCTAGGGGCTCTATCCAGGTGCATGAAGTAGTTAGGAGGGCCATACATACATTTGCTTTAAAATTGGATTCTGATTTGCATATTATTTAAATACACTACCTAGACTGTGCCATTTATTCTTAGGTAGCTTTTAGCAAAACATTATTTCTACCATTATAGTTGCCACTTTTGATATTTCTCCTTTACTTTCACCCTCATCCAATCTTTGACCCAAGTGTGATATCAAAGAAATACATAAAGATGGAGCTTTCTGCTGGATTATGGTCTGAAGAACACAAACAAGATATATTTCAAGGAAACTTCCATCTATAGATCCAAATTTTACATTGCTTTTTATTTTCTTTTATTTAGGAGGGAAAGTAGAGTTGAGATTTCTCTTTGATAGAGAAAAAGAGGTACAAGAATGTTGATATTGTACGCATATAAATTTAAAACAATTTGTGGAGTGATTCATTTATTTAACAAATAATTATTAGAACACAATAATTTTCATGGGCTTCAGTTGGTATGGGGCATTCAGGAGCAAACAAAATATTATTTTAAATAACCTGTTCTCATAGAGTTTACATTCTAGTTGCTAATAAGTAGATTGGGAGAGAGGAGGTAAACAAAAAAATGAATAATTTATATATATATATATATATAGTGTTATTCAGCAATGAATAATATATATAGTGTTTAAAGTAGTGATCAATTATAAAGATAAAAATAAATTAGAGAAGGAGGATAGGAAATGCAAGATGTTGGGATGAAATTGCAAATAGAAGCAGTTGCAAATCTTGTCAGAGAAGATACCTTTGAGAATTTTTATTACAGTAAAACATAAAAGAGTTTTAAAAAGCAAGCCATCCTGCCATTCAGGGAACATTAATGTCCTTGGGAATTACCTGAAAAAATTTACTAAAATTAAAATTTCTGGGCTTATAAAGATCTGATTCAGGAGACTTTAGGTGGACTCCTGTTATTGAAATTATATTAAATATCCCAAAAGGTTCCAATGCGAAAAGTTCTCATGCAGCAAAATTGAGAGGGAGGTATAGATATTTCCCATAAACCTCTGCTTCCTGAACACAGCTTTCCTCATTAACAATATCCCATACCAGAGTGGTACATATGTTATAATTGATGAACCTGCATTAGCACATCATTATCACCCAAAGTTCATAGTTTACATCATGTTTGCTATTGTACATTCTATGTGTTTAGAAAACTTTATTTCTCATTTTTTTCTAGATTTACTGAAATATAAATGGCATATAACATTGTATAAGTTTAAAGTATACAAGTTGATGATTTGATATACATATATATGGTCAAATGATTGTCACATAAGGTTAGTTAATACATCTATCACCTCACATAATTTTTGTGTATGTAAGCCAGTGATGGCGAACCTTTTGAGCTCGGCGTGTCAGCATTTTGAAAAACCCTAACTTAACTCTGGTGCTGTGTCACATATAGAAATTTTTTGATATTTTCAACCATAGTAAAACAAAGACTTATATTTTTGATATTTATTTTATATAGTTAAATGCCATTTAACAAAGAGAAATCAACCAAAACAATGAGTCCGCGTGTCACCTCTGACACGTGTGTCATAGGTTCTCCATCACTGATTGTAGGCTGAGAACATTTATGCTTTCTTGGTAGCTTTTGAGTACTAGAATATAACAGTGTTGGTAACTATAGTCATGATGCTGAATCTTAGATCCCCAGAACAGCTTCATCTTAAAACTGGAAGGTTGTACCCTTTGACCACATGCCCCCATTTCTCCTGCACTCACTGGTGGGCAACCGCCTGTCATGTGAGTCCCAGCCTATTGGTTGTGATGCTATTAGCTACAAATGCCTGAGAGGCTCATCCGGGCCCATACTCCTGGTGGAGAGCCCCACAGACATTTTCCCCACTGGGGCCAATGCTGTGGCTGACGAGCCCTTGTGGTTGTCATTGAAGGAATCATCTCAGAAACAGCCATCAGGGAACTTTTCAGAACAAGAGAAGGAATTGGGACATAGGGAGGGAAAAGTGGGGTACTCAGGCAGTCAGTTACCTGTTACCAAGGGCTTTCTAAAAGTGGAACTTCATGGGTGGGGTGAGCCTGCCTCCTCAAAGTGGCTCTCTCCTTAGTCTTGAACTGCCCAGGGTTTCACAACCTCCTGGATTCTAAAGCTCCCTCAAAGGCACATTTGTCAGTGGATGGATGACAAACTTTGGTTGATGGGGGAATACATAAAAGGGACATCTTATTTGGCTATCCTTCTAACCTGGATAAATTTATGGTGACAGATATCCATCTACCACTCTAGTGTGATAAGCAATTTTTTTATTGTCCTAAAAATCCTCTGAGCTCTGCCAGTTTATCCATCCCTGCCACCTTAATACCTGGCAATTACTTACATTTTTATTGTCACCATGGTTTTATCTTTTCTAGAATGTCATATAGTTAGAATCATAGAGGATGCAGTCATTTCAGATTGGCTTCTTACTAATTTACAATTCCGTTTCTTTTCGGGTCTTTTCATGGTTTGGTAACTCATTTCCATTTACTACTGAATAGTAATAATCTTGACTTCTTTCAAGTTTTGGCCAATATGAATAAAGCTGCTATAAACATTCATGTGCAGGTTTTTGTGTGGGAATAAGACTTCAACTCCCCTGGGCAAATACCAAGGGGCATGATTGCCGGATCACATGGCAAGAGGAGGTTTCCTTTCATAAAACATCACCAAACACTCTTCCAAAGTGGCTGCACCATTTCATTCCCATCAGCAATGAGTGAGCGTTCCTATTGGTCCACATCCTCGGGGACATTTGGTGGTGTTGGTGTTCTAAAGTTTGACCATTGTAATGCATGTGTGGTACCCTACTCTTGTTTCAATTTGCATTTCCCTGATGACTTATGATGTGGGGCATTTTTAATATGCTTATTTGCCATCTGTATGTTTTCTTTCTTTATTAAGGACTTTGATCCATTTTTAAATTGGGTTTTTCTCTTATTGAGTTTAAAGGTTTCTTTAAAAAATTTTAACAGTCCTTTATCAGATGTTGTATGCAAATATTTTCTTAGTTCGTGGCTTGTCTTCTTATACACTTGACATTGTCTTTCACAGAACAGAAGTTTTAAATTTTAATCAAGTCCATATTATATTATTAATTATTTTTTAATAGATTATGACTTTGCTGTTATATCTAGAAAGTTGTATGAAATCTGTAGTGATGTCTCCTCTTTGATTTCTGACAATCAATAATAGTGATTTATTTACTCTCTGTCTCTTTAAAATTAGCCTGGCTAGAGTCTGATCAAATTATCCACTTTTGGATTTTTTACTGATGATCTTTATTAATTTGTTTTCAAATTCATTGATTTCATTTCTAATTTTTATCATTTTTTTGCTCCTGCTGGCTTTGGATTTTATTGATGTTTTCTACTTGTAAGCCTTATTCTTTGTTTCTATTTTCGTCTTCCACACTTTTTCCGGCTTTTTTGGTTTTAATTGAGCATTTTATTTAATTCTATTTTCTCTCCTATCTTAGCATATTAATTATATTTCTTTTAAAGCCTTTACAACGGGTGCCCTAGAGTTTGCAATTATACATTTACAACTAATCTAAGTTCACCCTCAGTACTATATTATTGACTTACAGGTAGTGAGAGTGCCTTATTAAAGTTTTTTTAAATTCTTTCTTTCCATTCCTTTATCATTTCTGTCATTCATTTATTTACACATAAGTGTGTGTGTGTAAAT
The DNA here is from genome assembly GCF_000327345.1 of Myotis davidii. Classification (NCBI taxonomy): domain Eukaryota; kingdom Metazoa; phylum Chordata; class Mammalia; order Chiroptera; family Vespertilionidae; genus Myotis; species Myotis davidii. The sequence goes on along the minus strand of NW_006383011.1, from coordinate 13,405,560 downwards.
AAATGAATATATGTATGCATATACATAAGTATGCATATATATTCACACATGCATACATAATAAAGTACATTATTGCTATTATGAATAATCTGTAATTTTAGATCAATTAAGGATAAAAAAATAATTTTTGAATTTTGCTTTCACTCTTCCTTTCCAGTGTTCTTCCTTTCTTTATTAGATCTGATTTTTTGACCTACATAATTTTCTTTGTTTCTGAAGAACTTCTTTTAATAATTTTTATAAGGCAAGTCTATTAGAAATAAATTTTCTCAATTTTTGTCTGAGAGAGGCTTTATTTCTCTTTTACTTTTTTTTCCTGGACCTAGTTATATATCTATCCCAGGTGGGCTGTTCTTCTGCTCATATTGTCTTCATTCTGGGTCTCAGGCTGAGGAAAGAAATAGTCCCTACCTGAGACATTGGTGTCTCAGTAGAGAGTCAGGGGAAAGGTGGTGGTAGGATAACACAATGTTTCTTAGAGTTTCTTTGAAAGTGGCCATTTTCACCCATAATTTATTGGCCAAAGCAAGTCATACAGGATACCCATAATTTCCCATCAATTAAGGATAAGAAAAATAAATTTTTAAAATATATTTTATTGATTTTTTACAGAGAGGAAGGGAGGGGGATAGAGAACTAGAAATGTCGATGAGAGAGAAACATCCATCAGTGCCTCCTGCACACTCCCCACTGGGGATGTGCCCGCAACCAAGGTACATGCCCTTGACCGGAATTGAACCTTGGACCCTTGAGTCCGTAGGCCGATGCTCTATCCACTGAGCCAAACCGGTTAGGGCAAGAAAAATAATTTTTAAATTTTGCTTTTACTCATTGATTTTCCAATGCTTTCTTTTTTATTATATATGATTTAATATAAAATATTCCCATAGGAAGGGAAACATATTTTTAATCATAATACAATTTAGCATAATCATCTATCATAACCCAAAACTTATTAATCACTTATTATATATCAGGCATGGTGCTAAAGCACTTTACATAAAGTCCTTCCATCACAAGGAACTTGAAGCTCGTAGAGGTCAAGTAATTTATCACGTCATGCAGCTAGTAAACAGCAGAGCCGAGTGATAGATTTTAACTTAAATATTTATGGGGAAGTAATATGAAGAATTAAAAGATCAATAAATAAATATATTTCTCAAGAAAAAGAGCAGAACTAATAGCAGCAAGCTGCCTATGTAAATCATGTAAATCATGGTAGTGGCTGCTAACTAGGTGATAGAGTACCCATTTTCTGTCACACATCTTGTATGGTGCCATGTGGGTACTGGATTTATCGGGGTGATTTCCTCATAAGGTCTATAAATGTTTAATCACTATGCTGTTTAATCACACCTGAAATTAATATAATATTGTATGCCAACTATTATTGGAAAAAAATTAAATTTTTCATACTCATTCATTTATTTTCTTGACCAAGTAATGAATTTATGTTTAATGTTTTATTTTGTATTAGACTAATTGGGGTGACAGTGGTTAATAAGATTATATAGCTTTCAAATGTACATTTCTATGATACATGGTCTTCATATTGCATTGTGTGTCCACCATCCAAAATCAAATCACCTTCTATCACCATATATTTGACCCCCTTTTTTTACATTTAAAGGTGAAATGCATATTTCACCCACCTTGGCACGATTGACATTTTGAGCCAGATAGTGTTTGGATGTAGTGCTGTCCTGTGTATTACAGGATGTTTTCAATTACCTCAGTTTCTACCACTGGATAGCAGTAGCAACACCCCCCTTCCCATTAGTGACAACCAGAAATTTGGCAATGCCCCCCTGCAAGGCAAAATTGACTGCCCTAGACAAAGGTGATCATCTAGTTAGTAACTAACACCATGATTTAGGTAGGCAGCAGGCTGCCGTGAGTCCTTCAATTACAGAGGGTAATTTCACAAGATACAGATGGTGTTTTGCATTTTCTTTCTTCTCTCAAAACTTCAAATATTTCAGTCCACTCTCTTCTCGCTTTCATGTTTTCTGAAGCAAAGCCAGATTTAATTCTTATTTTTGCTTTTTCACATGTACAGTGTTTTTTTGTTTTTTTTTCCCCTTTGACTTCTATCATTTTTAAAATTCTTTTTGAGTTCTTGAAATTTCATTACACTATGCCTAGGTATAGTTATTTTGGAATTTATTCTGCTTGGTGTTCTTGGAGATTCCTGAATTTGTTCTTTTGTGTCTAACATTTGTAGAAAATTCTGTTGTTATTGGTTTTCAAATATTACTTTTTCTTTTTCAAATATTACTTTTTCTTTTTCAAATATTACTTTTTCTTTTTTTTCTTTCTGATATTCCCATTATGCATATATTACACCCTTTATAGTTTTCCCACAGTTTTTAGAATTTCTGTATTTTTTTAAAAAATCCTTTTGCTCTTTGCTTCTCCAGTTTTGTAAGTTTTCATTGTCATATTTTCAAGCTCATATGTTCTTTCTTCAACCATGTCCAGTCCACTGATGCATTCTTCATTTCTGATACAGTGGGGGTGTGTGTGTGTGTGTGTGTGTTTTAATTTTTCTTTATCTATAGCATCTTTTAGCCTTTATTAGAATTTCCATCTCTCTTTTACATTAACCATCTGTTCTTGCCTATTTTTCTATTCCTTCCATTAAAGCCCTTAGCATATTATTAGGAAAAATTATTCATTTGATCATTCCAATATTCCTTCCAATATGTGACTCTGGTTCTGATCCTTTTCAGTCTCTTCTGACTATTTTTTGTCTCTTATAATGCCTTGTAATTTTTTAGGAAAAGTAGACATGACGTGCTGGGTAAGAAGAACTGTCCTAAAAAGGCGTTTAGTAATGTGCAGTAAGATGCCGGGGAGGGAAAGTGTCCTATAGTCCTAGGATCAGGTCTCCGTGTTTTGGTGAGCCCGTGCCCCTGGACCATGAACTTTACCTGTGCTTTCTCAGTCTCCTCCACTACCCCTTAGTGAAACAAGATACAGGATGGCTAGAGATGGGGTAGGTCCCTCAGGTAGTTTACACTCTGATAAACTCCAGCAGGTTAGGCTCTGGTTCACAAGTTTTCCTGGGGGCAGGCATTGTTAGAGGAAGAGCATGCTCTGGTGTATTTCAAAATCAGTGCTTTTCCATGTCCCGTGCTGGGAGCGGATGTTTCTCCAGTGTTCACCGTGAGGGCCTGTAGAGCTTCTGGAGGTAAAACGGGCAGAAGCGTGGCCCCGAACTGCATCACTGAGTTCCTCCAGAGTTTTTAACTCACAATTGTCTAGGCTCCTGCTCTTCATCAGACACAGTTCCGGTTTTCCTCCCCAACAGCGGTCCTAGAGGTGTGTCTGTTCCTGGGCTTCTGCTCTGGTAAATTGTGATGTTCTGTATCTACCTGTCTCCAATTTTTGTTCAATGGTTTGCCCTATGATCTTACTTCTCTGACATCTAAGAATTGTTGATTTTTCAGTTTTTCCAGGTTTTTGCTTATTGTTAGATAGAATGGCAACTTCTAAGCTCTGTACATGCTAGACTGGAACCCATAGTCTATGTTTCATTTGCAAGTCTCTTGAATACCTCCAGAAAATACTTCTTGACTTAGGGCAGAAGAGAACTTGTGGGAACACTTGTAGATCTAGATCTTAATCATCTCGTAGGTAGAATGCGCTGGGAATGTTACAAACTCCTGAGAGGGCTGGGCCCTGGGACCGGGCGGTTTGGAGAAGTTCCTAGAACTATTTGAATATAGTAACCTTTTCAGTTGCAAATGTCATGCATTCAACAGATAGAAGAAATCATATTTTAGGACAGAGGTGTTGGAAAAAGAAATATAGCAAAAGTGTTTCAAAATTTCCAGCTGAGCATGCTATGTATTTCTGGGATCTTAATACACTTTAGCATAATATTTTACCCCACTGTTAATACATCATGACTCAGGGTACGTGCATTTTTAAATAACCAAATCTTCAACCTAGGACCGTGGCCGGCAAACTGCGGCTCGTGAGCCACATGCGGCTCTTTGGCCCCTTGAGTGTGGCTCTTCCTAAGCCTTAGGAGTGCCCTAATTAAGTTAATAACAATGTACCTACCTATATAGTTTAAGTTTAAAAAATTTGGCTCTGAAAAGAAATTTCAATCGTTGTACTGTTGATGTTTGGCTCTGTTGACTAATGAGTTTGCCGACCACTGACTAGGACAACTCTGGACAATGGATTAAAGTCAGTGCTTAGACACTGCCAAGTTTTGGGTTAACATAGCCTCACTATAGTTACTCCTGCCTCTTCATATTATCACTTCCTCATTTACTTAGAGAACACAGATAAACACGTATTTTCCTGAAGCAAAACATGGGTTCGTTTCAGCCACAAGAACAAGTGTCCAGAAAATCCTGCTGGAATGGTAGGAGGGAAGAAAGGTGGAACTTACTACATTTTATTAGTAGCTTCATAGCCCAATTTATCTTAGGCTCAGAGCTCATGATAATATTCATGACTTCACTAGCAAATCATTGCATCCTCAAATCTCCTCTTTAATGTCATATTGAATCATTTAACAAATATTCATGGGGTCACCTCTGGAGACAGACAGTTCATTTCTTTCGGCAGCAGTGTCTTAAGTACATGCTGCATTTAAATTGCATGATGGTTAGGTTACTTGAGATGCCTCATCTAACATGCACTTCCTCTCCAAGTTATTCCATCTTTCAGGGCCCAGTTCAAGTTCGGTCATTTCCCTGGAGAGTTCCCAAACTACTTCTGTGCATACTTGATTTATCTCTTCTCTGAACTCTCAGTGAATAATTTACTACATTGTTGATATGCTATCTCTCATTGTCTATTTTTTTCAAATATGATAAGTCATTGTGTACTTTATTAAACAAAAATTTGTGTTTATTTTTATGAGATATGAAGCTTTATCATTGAACAAAAGTATAGCTTAGTATAAAAATCTGTTCCAAGAATCAAAATATTTTATTTCAACTTCAGATTTACCACTAACTAAAAATCTTGGGAGATCACCAACCTTTTCATTTAGGAGTTGAAGTTAAAAATACTTGTTCTACCTTCTGGTATTATTGGGAGAGGGGTTAGACTCAATAATATGTATATTTGAGTATTTAGAAATGTTAATAAACACATAGTGAGAATGTTAGTTATTATACACACACACTCAAATATCTTTATTTGAAAACAACAAGTTACATAACATCTTAAACTCTTTAATCTTTCCATTTTGCATCATGGAAAGGCCTGAGGACTGAATAAGCACATACCACAGCTGAGGGAATAAATGATGGGCACCACTCACTGAACCATAATTGGAAAATGTGAAGTTTCTCTCTGATTTATAAAACCTATTGTTATTGGTTACTCTACCTCTTAGCTTCATCCATTTCACCCAAACGCATTAAACCTTTCAATGTACAACTTTTGAGGGCAAATGATAGTGTAAAGTAAGACAGCGTACCTGCCATGGAGGGTTTCACATGTTGACAAGATGACATGTCTGCAAAGAACCAGAGCGCGGGGCAGGCATGCAGTGTTTCCCAGATCACGTGCAAGAGAACGCTGGGAGGCCACAGCACACATTGATGCGGCAGGAGAGGCAGCATTTTTCCTCTACTTTCCTAGTGTTTTGGCTGGAGATTAAGTTGACATAAGACAAATTAACAAGAGAAAAGCATACAAATGGAATATGCTATGCATGGCATGCCAGCCTTTGAAGGAAATAAAGGCCCAAAGAAAGGACAAAATCTAAATGCTTTTATACAAGGTTGAACAAGAAGCAATTGTGAAAAAGCAACGAAAATATAAGGGGAGGCCACAGGGACATAAGCATTTTAACAAGGCCTGTTCATACAGAATTCTCTTAGCTTCGACTTGCCATCCTTGGCTGTAAGAATGATACGTTCCTCCTGGCAAAAGGACATCTATTTGAGGGTTTTCACGCTTGATTTTGGGAAGGAAAAATGGAGGTTGAAAGCATCCTTTTGCACCTGCTGTGTTTTATTTTTTTAAGTGCTTTTAGCTCAAAGTAGTACTTATGCCAAAGTGGCATATTTTAATGCTATTTTGATGTTATCAGTTTTTTTGATCTTAGAATCAACATTTTGTCAGCTGTTTTTAAATACAAATGTAAGTAAAGAACTTCGGTTTTAAGTTTGTGCCTTGCTTCCCCTCACACATAAGGCCCCAAACATTTGAGATAACATAATTTATTTCATAACAATAAACGTAATAGGGAGGTCATCATCAAGGAAAGGAGATTTTACTGTGTCTTTGGAAGATATGAAGAAAATATTCAGTTTATTATAAAATTAAGTAAAGTTGATAAAGGAGTAGTCCAGAATAGGTGAATCTACCTATCTGGTAGAAATCCCAGAGCAGTCTTCAATTCAGAGTGAGCAGATATTATTGAAAGTGAAATGAAAAAAAGGTGTTGAGATACAATGTGAGAGTAGTAATGCAATATCTCTCTTTAGAAGAACTACACCTCTTTGCCTTCCATTTCCATACTTTCCTTCCCTGCCTCTCCCATCGTTACATATGGTAAACAGCCTACACCTATGAACCTATGAACTTATTACTCTACCCGGTTTGCCTGTTTCCGAGGATTGGAAGGCACACACAGTAAGTTTCTAGGCTTGTGTTGCATTTGAAACTCTTGGAAGAAGCAGCCATGAACAACTCACAAAGGAAAAGGGAAATCATGATATTGTAGTGGAGAAATAGAAACATCTCAGATATAGTTCCTAACAGTGAGAGAGTCTTTACAATGGTTTTCTCTGCCTTCTTAGTAGATTCTCATGATACCTTCATTTTCTGAGAAAGAAACCTGAGGTTCAGGGGGAAAAAAGCGATTTGTTAAAGGTCATGTGCTTGGTAAGGAGAGCATCCTGTGCTGTGATCCATGCTTGATGGATAATACACTTATTCTCGGCTCTGTCACCTACTACCCTGTATCCTTGGGCAAGTTTCTTCACTTCTTTAAGCCTCATTTCCTTAACTGTAAAATGGGAATCATTGTCACTTACTTCATAGAGTTGGGAGATTTAAATAAAATAATATATTTGAAACATTTAGAATGATATTTCTTACTTAGAAAAGCTCTCAATATGTTAATCATATTAGCTGACTTCTACATGGTATTCTTTATTCCAAACACTAAATGATAACCAACTCTAGCTTAGAATAGGGATATATTTTTGAAATAAAACTATATAAGGATTTTTGGGGGGTTCTAAAAATGTTTTCCCCAAATTTATCAAAATGTATACCAGAATATTTTTATATAAAACTTCCTGTGAGTGTGCAAGTGTATGTGTATATGATATACATACATACATATCCAATTTGCTCAACTCTATACAATGTACATATATGTGTATAACATATGTATATATGGTGTTAGTGTGTGTGTGTGTGTGTAGATTTCCATTAAGCAAATTGGATGGGTAAATCATATAAACAGGAATTGTATCCTAGTCACTGAAGAAACTTCTCTTTAATATACTCTTAGTGGCTCTTCTCCTTGATGGTGGCTACAGGTTGAAAGGTATTGCACAGCTCACAGACAATGTGCATATGTAAAAGTAACAATGGAACTATTTGGAGAAACGTTTTAAGAATACTATATATTCCCCAAACAAACTTCTGCCCTTTTATCTTTTGCATGCAATTTAAAAATAACAAATATACTTTTATTTCAAAATAACTGATTTCATTTAGAGACACTCTAAAGAATGTAAATTGATTTTAGAATTAAACACCTTAAATCTATATAATTTTATGAACCAATGTCACTCAATAAATTCAATAAAAATGAAAAATATAAAAGTAAACTGCTCAAAATCATAGCATATATACAATCACCAAACCCCACAGTACTTGAAATTGTTTCCCTCTTGGGCATACAGTTTAGAGTCGAGTCTCAGGGAGAAATAGATTATCGAAGCTGCCAGCGGTATTGCAGGAAAGATACAAAGAGAATGGCTAGGTCTCTGCTGTAATGGAGATAATATTTGTCCAAGAACCAGATCCTGAATGAGCACATTCTGTGTTCCTACTAACTCTGAGTGTCACTTAAGAGCACTAGGCGGAATTTCAAGGCCAAAATAAAGCCTTGAGAAAGCCTTATCTCTTCTTACCATTATGCTCTGATCGCAAACCCTGTGCATTCCGTGGATAAGGGATACTGGGCTTCCTCTCATGCCTTAAAAGGCAGGTGTAACATAACATGTCAAGGAAGGAAACTTATTCCTCCTTAAACTCTAGAAAGGAGCACATTTAAGGCAGACAACCCCAGACTTTTTCTGGCCAAGATAGCTTCTAGGTGGGATCAAATCCTGTCCTTTCAATTCTTACCGTAGACACAAGATAAGCCTAAAAGACAGACGACCCCCTCCCACCTCAAACATAGAGATTGCAGTGTTTGCCTAACAATGCTTTTGAACTTGGCCTTTCCTCCCCTTAATTCTCAGTAACTCCCTTTCTGGATGGCAAAGAGTAGAATAGGGTCTAGAAACCAACATGATCATATTGACTCTGAATCGGACAAGATTTAAAAGCGACTTCTTTCATTGTGACACTTCTCCATTCTTTCTGAGTATCAACTGCTCCATAAGTCTGCTGTGTGGACCCAATACAGAGGTTTAGCTGTGTAAGATTTTAGATACAGTTATATGACCAAATTGTGGTCTAATTTCTCCACCCCTTCATCTCTCAAAAAATTAATATTTTCTCTCAATCCTTTTAGTTTCCCTTTATCAAAATATAATCATTTTAAAAAAAACTCATGCAAAATTGGACTATTAAATTTTTCAAAAATTTTTATTGAGGTATAATTGATATTAGTTTCAGATGTACAAGAGAAGGATTCAATATTTACATCTGCTGCAAAGTGATCACCACAATAAGTCTAGTTACCATCCACTTAATTGCACTATTTATTTTTTTAAAAAGTTCTTGTATCTCTTAAGAAGAACCATTAAAGAAAATAGACTTCTCTGCAGCAGATAAGAAGCAACATATAATTTTTTTCTGCATATGCTGACAGAAAATGACCTTTTTGCATGTTTGTGAGTTTTTTTATTAGCCTTTAACCTCAATACCAAATATTCCTCATGATTACTGGTCAATATTGTTCTCTTCTACTCTGCTTTAAAGCCACATAGTAAGCAGCTTCTACATCAGCGGTTCTCAACCTGTGGGTTGCCAACCTGTGGGTCGTGACCCCTTTGGGGGTTGAACGACCCTTTCACAGGGGTCGCCTAAGACCATCGGAAAACACATATATAATTACATATTGTTTTTGTGATTA
>NW_006383011.1:13391644-13396125 GCF_000327345.1 Myotis davidii | reverse complement strand
ACTTTGGATATTAAACCATTAAAATGTTTTTATTGTATTCACACATGTCCGCCCACAAATTTAGATGCATAGTGAGCCCAGAAGCATGTTCCCTCTAGGAGGAATGAGGTAAATATGAAATTGGATTGGAAAGCATACATGCCTTTGCTCTCTAATTCACCTGACAAATCAAAAATCAAATCAACAAACAGTCCTCAGTTGCTGCTGTGTCCCATGTGTTTACCCACGAACTCTTCATCGTGCACCCACAGGTTTTTGTATTGGGCATTGCACACGGTCTTCACACGTTTGACGTACAGTGTATGCACTGAAACCTGGTTAGGCGAGGCTCTCTCACACTAATTTTGAATTGAAATCTAAGCTAAATGACACATACTATGCATTATAAAGAATATACTTAAGCGGTTTAGAATATTTTAGCACTGTAAAAAACAACACCCACACTGTTTGTACTTAGTGGACTGGTTGATAGAGTCTTTTATTTAACAACTATTTAGTTAATCAGTGGCGGGCACTGTGGTAGGCAGCATGGATATAGCACAAAGACAAAGTCCTAATCGAATGGAAAAACTAAAATTTACTTCCTAGTCAATCAATAGAGCTGGTGATCACAGCTGCTGACCAATATTGGTCTTTTTGTGTAATCGTTCTTAAGGGCATACCGCCAACAAAACTCTGAAAGTGAAACAACTGACTAATACTCTTCTTTTAATTAGTCTCAGTAGAGGAATTTTGTGTTAACAGGAACTCAAATTTGTCAGAGAATAGGGTCTATGATCTCTCTTTTTACACATTACATTAATGTACAAAAGGATTAAATGATTGACTCCCACAGTTTATTACTGTAAATACAGTTCATCTATTTCCAGTTAGGATGACTTCATAAGCTGCTTTTCAATACAGTGGCTTTAAACACTTTATAAACTCTGACTGACCCACACTAAAAAATGTTACATTGCAACAAGGTACATAAATGTATACATTATTGAAAGAAAAGATTCATGAATAAAAATTTATTTTTAGTACATACAATGTGATATCATATTTTCTATTCTGTTCAATTCTATTTCATTTTTAAATAATGCTGGTTGCAACACGAACTCACAACCCACTAATGGGTATTTGATAAGATTAATTTGACTAATTTGAGATTAAAAGTGATAACTATGTTTAAGTTCAAGGTAATGGGTAAATATGGCAGTTTCTTTATGTTGCTTGAGACACAAAGTTGATTGTTCTTTGTATTAAGCATCCATTTGCGTGTCTCTCATCAACTCTTACAAAATATTTTTATTGTCTACTTTCATTTTCTTCATAGTTATTTTCTTAGAATCTAGCGCACTGCTTAGCGTTAACAGGTGTGTTTGAATGTATGATAGATGAATGAATTAATTCTGAGTTCCACTTTGCTGTGTTTTGGTGGATAAACTTGCCTTTGAAGGAGACTAGGACTGAGTGAGAAGGAGAGGAGCCTCTGAGGTGGGAGGGAGGGAAAGCTTGAGCAAAGACCTAGGGAGAGGAAGGAGAGTCCACTGCTCATCCACGGAGCTGAGAGGGGGTCTCAAATCTAAAATCTGGATTAAAGACTAGATGAAGGAGTACAACAGAAAAGAAATGATCATTTGGGAGGGAGGAAAATAAGATAATGACGAGGAAGATAAATGGAGCCAGGAAAGGGAGAGAAAAATGAAACCTGACTTATATGCACTTAAAACCACAAGCTGCCTAGAGGCATTTGGTGGCCCTGTAGAGAAGCTGCCCCATCATCATCAGGGATAACAAAGTCACAGCCACTGATGTGGAAAAGATATGAGGAAGAAAGATTTGGAGAACATGGGCTTCATGTCTTTAAGATCAGTACAGTACTTAGAAAGGCATCCTCAATCATCTTATCAAAAATAGGTCAACTCCAAATAAAGTCACCACCTTATCTGTTTCTTTTATAGCAGTAACCAAAATTTATTATTTTTTTCATCATTTTTTTTTTTGCTGTCACTCCCTTAAATGGTAAGCTCCATGAGGTCAAAAACTTAACATCTGTATTCACTATAATATCCTCAGGAATAAATACAATACTTAGCATAAACTACTTGCACGATATTGGATACATAAATGAATGAAACACACACAGCAGAGCTGGGGGGCTAAGCATGTATAAGATTGCGTGCAAGCCTTGTTTTGCGTTCGGTTGGAAAGCAAACATTGTCCTGCTGAGCAAGCACAGCTCAAATTTTTATAAGTGGTTAAAGCAAGCCAGAGCACACATTGTTTATTGTAGCGTTCACTGACTGGCTTAAGGACTGCCAGCAACTCCATTAGAAGCCCTGTATATAGAGCATCATCATTCTGACATAAACAAAAGGAAAAACTGCTTCAGGATGAATTGTTTCTTCTATCTGGAAGAATGACTGATTTTTCCAATTAATAACTATGCAGTAATTTTAGAGTAGTTTATAAATGTAACATGTGCTATACATGCCCATGCTTCTTTTTATTTCACACATCTACTTCCAATAAAGACATTGCATTATTTTGCACAAAAGTCCTTATTCGTTGAGCATGACTTGATGAAGTGACCTTCTTGCTATTGAATATGGTAATTAATATTAGAAAATTGCTGATGAGCAGTAAAAATTCTTTGGAGTTTAATCCCAGCTGTGTGGTTTCATGATAATTATTATCGTCTCTGAATTTTAGTTTCTTCTCCTGATGAATGGAAGTAATAAAGCAATTTGCTAGTATCCTTATGAAGATGAGCAAATAACATATAAAATCCTAGGCATAAACTATGAAACCAGTCTAAGTATACAGGTATACAAAATATTTTTAAATTTTAAATTAGCTTTTTTTTATTAGAAAGTAAGAAATAGTGCAGGAGAGGGATAGGGAACTAGCATTATTATTGTTATTATTATTATTGTTCACTGCCAGTAATAGGTACACTGTCAACATTATTTTACTTAATCTATCAGATAATTGCTTTCCATCATTCTCTTTTCCTTTCCTTCTGGAAAATCTATTAGACTTCATTTCCTCATTCAACCTTCTATACCTCTCAACACCAATCTTTATTAATCTTTCTTTAAATATTTAAAATTTTAGAATTTCTTTATAGTATGTACTCTATCCTGCCTTTTACTTCTCTCTCTAAAGCTAGCTCTCGTTCACAAATTACCTTTTCAACTGTTATTAATCTGCTAGTAATTCCTTCAATAAGTTTCAATCTTCAATTATCTATCACTTATTTCTACGAGTTTCCTTTAATTTTCAAATGTGCCTTATATTTAGACCCCTCCATCAGAGCAGATCTTTTAAAATATATTTATTTTGTAACCTTTTAAAATTAGTTGCCCTCTCATTCAAATTTGTGTATTAATTTCCCTCCTCTGCCATTCTTAGTTTGACAAATTACTATGTAATCTCTGTGCTTTGCTTTACATACATGTGAAAGGCTACATATCAGATAACTGCTCTTCTTCATAAAATTACCATGACGATCAAATGTCTTCATGTAAAATGAAGGAGGTCAATGTATTAGTTATGCTATTACTAACAGAGGCTATGAAAGATAAGCCTTAAATACTCAAATTTAAGAAATATTTTATGTTTTATCTGACTAGAATGACTACCATTCAAATTAAGACACTTCTGCAAGTGAAAGGGGTCACCATTAATTATACTGGGAAACTGGGCACAAAGACTGTCCTGAGCAAACCCGGGCACCCTGTTTCTTGCTGGTGTAACAGCCTAATAGAGGTGTTCCTGGCCAGGTAGCTTTTCTCCCAGTATTGAATCAGAGACTAAGTTCCTTCTAGATTTTGGCTCTGTCATCTTCCACATGTGGATTACAAAACCGATCTAGTGGCAGTAGTGTGCTAGCAAACCGTCTCACCAAAAAAAAAGTAGAGTTCTAATGTGTAGCATTTGCTGTCTGTTGTAAATACTCCCACCATGAACAATTTCAAGCTACAACTGGCTGAAAACATTCTCAAATGTCTATAATAATTGGCTCTTATAGGCTGGTGGGATCCAGCTTCAGAACACCCCTAATAAGTGTTTTCTCCCTTCCAATCAGTAGAAATGAAAAAACAGCATAGAAGACTAAGTATGGGAGATTTTTTATGGACTAAGTCTTGAAATAGCATGTTTGCTTGCAATCCACTGGTTAGAATTCAGTCACATGCAACAATTGCAAGGAGCCTGTTGTGCCGTGCTCAGCACGGCCAAGGGTGAACCTGAGTGGGGGCGGTGAAGGATTAGAAAAGACAGACAAGAGAATAAAGCTGGGGCTAGGTGGGGTGCTGCCTTCTCTGATGGAGAGACAGCGCCATAGCCTGCAAGCCGAGTCTTTATTTTATAGCCAGATTCCATGAGACAAAGTAAGGGTGTGGTCAAGATGTTTACAACTTTCTCACAGGTTTCAAATCCTGAACAAGCTTTGTTTACTTGCTGCACCTCTCGCAACCTATATCACTCAGCCT
>NW_006383011.1:13370575-13391447 GCF_000327345.1 Myotis davidii | reverse complement strand
TAATTGTGCTGGGAGGGCTTTGCCCTCCAAGTGAGGACTTGCAGGTGACTTTGCCACAAGAGGACCATGCCCCCTCGTTATTCCGAGGCTTGAGCCTATCCAAACATTATAGCCGCTCTCCACAGCCTGTGATATGTAGTCTACATTCCCAGAAAAGAAGCAGAATTGGGTTACATGCACATCAAGCCTGCCTCTGCCACAGCTAGATAATCTCCAGGATTACCTCTTATTGCTGAATACTATAAAACATGATTATGAATCTGCAGTTTTCTCTCCCCCAATAATATAGACTTAACCTTATACGTATTTGGAAGGGGCATATGGGATGCTCATCTATAATTGAAAATATAGAGCATGGACTATACATTACTGTGTATAATTTTTAGAAATAGTAGTCTTTGCAAATGGCTTGATAGAATAACTCTTCATGAAACAACTATTTAATTATTAGAACAGTACTTCAAATCTTGAAATCAATCTATTTGAAGAGTATATTTTAGCTTTGAAATTTATTCAACTGCAGTACCTCTTACTTGAATCACTTCATGGGAAGAATTGAAATGACACATCTGAAGTAAAAGAAAGTGGCATGAGTAGCTCTTCTAAAATGGCAGTTGTGTAGAAGTGGAGCAAACTCTTTTTTGATCAAGTTTCCATGTGTCAGTCTCAACAACGAACTTGTTAATTTTGTAGCTATATCTCCCCTGATTTTGTCATAAGATATAGGAAAGTGTGCAAAATAAATTGCATAGAAACCCTGTTTTGATCAACTTGAATTTTAGTCAGCATTGATCTTGATTTTTTTAAAAAGGTACTTGAATTAAGGAAGTATTGAATTGATGGAAGGAAGACAATTAAATATCAAGTTGAACCATAGTAGTATCATTATATTTTCTATGGCATCCATTCTCAAGAATACTTCTACTCACATCTAGAATGAAATTTATTTTGTAGGTTTATTTTCTGGTAGCTGGTTAATTTGGTAGACAGCGTTATGATATTAAATGTTAAAATACAAAGAAGATATTTTGTTGTGGTTATAAATCTGTCTGAAACGTGCCACTTGGAAAGCATCTACAATATTTAACATGTGAGTCTACATTCCAGAGAGCCATTTACTTAATGTTCATGATATATGTGACATAAAAGGAGTTTCCAGCAATCGAGAATACTGGGTAAAAATCACGAATCTAAGGACAGACTATCAGCCTGAAGCCTGACTAACACTCAGTAGCTCTGTAATTTGGAGCAAGTCACTTAATTCTTTCTGTGCTTCAGTTTCTCTTCTGTGAAATGGAAGCTATGAAATTTGAGTCTATGCCTCAAAGTGTTGTAATAACAACTGAGTATATATATAAAAATACCCTAGGAAAATAATAGTACATGGTGTTTTACAAACATTATTATTATAATTGTATTTATTAGCTTTTAGTGGTAAGATTGGAGTCAGTTTTATATTTTCAAGTATCAGTGTTTTCTTTATTTTTCTAAAATGAACATTTTCTTGTGGGCTGGTGGGATCCAGCTTCAGAACACCACTGATAAGGTGTGTTCTTAGTTAAAAACAAAGCAAAAACAAATTACTTGTCCAGTGTCTTGATAATGGTCTTTTTCATAAAAAGGGTCAGGATGATTTTACAACTTTTAAGCCCCAAAGAGGTAAAGGCCGAATTTAATCTAATTGTTTAGATATACTATAATAATTTTTCAAAGTTCAAATTTTTTAATAATAAAAAAATCAACAGCTACAAAATTAATTCCTAATTTGAATTTTAAGAAAAGATTACAATTGGCACTTTTCACACCTTCAGGAAAGTCATAGGAAACATTCTGTATATTTTCCCTTTGTATTTCTTCTGTTCAAAAATTTCCTTTGTCCTGTGAATTTTAAGTCACTTTACAAGAAAGCAATTTTTAGTTATTGTTAAAGCAACTGCTCAATGGGATATTAGTTGATTTTGCCTTTTTGCTAGGTAGAAAGAGCATTACATTTTGAATCTGTCACTTTGACCTATTGCTTTCTTGCTATTCAGTTCCCTGGGGTCTCAACTTTAAAATAGACTAACAATGCTGAACTTTAAAAAAATATAAAAAGGTATAAAGTCATTTGTTTTCTATTTATAGGGAAACCCAAAACACTGACCGGACACAAAGGCTTTTGATGCTTCTTGTATTCCTCTCAGATGGGAATTCCATTGTCTAGTAGCATATCACAGCTTTGCTTATAAACTTGGGCTACATGCTGGGAGCTATATGTATGTAATTTTTCTCAGTAAGAAAATGATAGTTTGTCATAGTATAAGCACTTATAGCTTTATTATCCACTTTGGATTTAATATTAGAGTATTTGTTTGGTTAACTTTGTCACTGGTCACTTATACATTTATATACCATGTCTTAGAAAAATCAAGTTTTATTTATTTTTATTTTTTTAAAATATATTTTATTGATTTTTTACAGAGGGGAAAGGAGAGAGATAGAAATAGAGAGTTAGAAACATCGATGAGAGAGAAACATCGATCAGCTGCCTCTTGCACATCCCCCACTGGGGAAGTGCGCGCAACCCAGGTATCTGCCCTTGACCAGAATCAAACCTGGGACCTTTCAGTCCACAGGCCGACGCTCTATCCACTGAGCCAAACCGGTTTCGGCTAGAAAAATCAAGTTTTAGCCTAGCCTGCCACTCATAAGCTTAGTTATTGTTAAATGCTCTAACAGCGGTTCTCAACCTGTGGGTCGCAAACAATGAAAATACATCCTGCATATCAGATATTTACATTATGATTCATAACAGTAGCAAAATTACAGTTATGAAGTAGCAACGAAAATAATTTTATGGTTGGGGGTCACCACAACATGAGGAACTGTATTAAAGGGTCGCAGCATTAGGAAGGTTAAGGACCACTGATAAACATTGAGATGTTAGAGTAGCAGTTGGATTTGTTTCATTCTTTCTATAACAAGCTGTAGGTTATGAAATGTACAGCTCCCCAGGGTTCTTTTGAAATCCAGATAATCAAACCCCTTGAACCAGATGGACCAAGGAGCCAAGTCCATGGAAGTGGCTGCACATGTCGAGCAGATGTAGTACAATCGCGATGTCGGAATCAAAGCCAGAAGGATACTGTTCTTTCTCAGAGAAGTGTCCTGAGGAATGGATAATGCATATGGTAACATTTTGAAAATTGTAGGATAGCATGCAGCTGGGGGGCGATAGCATTATTATTGTATGCCAGTATTATGGAGTGTTGTTGGGCTGAGGGGAACTTAGCAAGGTGCTATTGAGACACAGTTAGTGTTTTGATTAAGAGCGTGATCTCTGAGCTAGAATGCGTGGGGTTGAGCCCTGGAACCACCATTCACAAGCCATGTGTCTGTGTAAGTTACTTCATATTCCTACGCTTCAGGTTCCCCATTTCTGTAAACAGTACTTACTTCACAAAGGTTGTTATGAAGTTTAAAATGAGTTAATATATATAAAGCAATTGAACAGTTTCCCTGGCATGCTATAATTAGTATGCAGTGCTTTTTGCTATTTTATCTTGTCAAGCTTCAAATTATTAAAATAAAAAATTAAGTATTCATGTTTTCCTATTATCAATGAATAATTAATAATTTTGATATTAGTGAGAATATTAAACCTTTACGGTTGCATTTGTGGCAATTTATTTTTCCATCTTGTTGTGGTTTGCCTTTTTCTTTAAAAACTTTATGTAGACAAAACAATTGTTCCTTTCTAAAGGCATGTTTAACAATGAAATGAGTCCACCTGATGTGGCTCAGTGATTGAGCATCAACCCATGAATCAAGAGATCCCTAGTTTGATTTCTGGTCAGGACAAATGCCCAGGTTTCAGGCTGGATCCCTGGTGTGGGGCTTTGAGGAGGCAGCCAATTGATATCTCTCTCAGCGATGTTTCCATTTCTCTATTCCTTTCCTTTCCTCTCTCTCAAATCAATAAAATATTAAAAATAAAATATTTTTTTAAAAAGATGAAAAGAAACCTTTGAAGTCACACCAATAAAATCGTATCTTTCTGTATTTCCTTCTGTCATTCACATGTGTACAGTATTTACATAGTTGTGAATTTCCATGCATAATACTTCATATTCTGCTTCATATTGCATGAAAATATTCCATACTTTTCTTTCATCTTTAGAATCATCACCTGCAAGGACAACAACATACTGGCTCACATTGACATTGAATTTTGTAATTGATTTTTCTTTGCTTTGCTCTCTGTTAACAATCAGAGTTGAATTGGTGACCCAGCTTTATCACTTGTGCAGAATACATTTTTAGGACTAAATGTGTGTCACTAATTTTTGGTGATTTTATGTTGTAATTTATTCACTGCTTTATTTAATGCCACAATAAACCCTTTCACATTTTTCTTTTTTCAGTGAATACTCTCTTAAAATAATAATAAAGCCCAATAATTAAACTTGTAAGCAGGAGCTGCTACTGGGCAAAGCAAAAATAGAATCCTAAAACTCCACCACAACTACCACCACTGTCATCCTTTCTCTGGCATCGATGACAGAGACCAAGATTTGGGGAACACAGATTTTAAAATTATTAACCTAAACACTTTATAGTGCATTCAGTCTTCCATGTTTTCTAAATTTTATCTTGGTTCAAACAAGACCTTCAGGGACCTCACCACATTTTCCATTGTTTGGTCCCTGGTAGTATTTTTTTCATTGAGCTACACTTTAGGTTAGAACTTGATTTGCAGTATTTGCTGTAAGCATCCATTGAAGACCTTTTCGAGTTCATTAAGGAGAATCACTTTGAGGCTCTCCATGGGAGAAATTTATCTTAGACACTTAATACCAGCAAGGAAAAACCTGCTTCATTCTATCCATTGATGTTTTATATTAGGGACACTGAATCTTGTAATTGATTTCTCTATTACCTTTGATCTCCAGTTAGAGTTGAATTTATAACCCAACTCTAAGAATTTTACACAATACTTATTTGTGTTGTAAATTCCCCGGGATTTTCATTTACTACTTTTCCTTTTTATTTCTCCTTGATTGCTTTGCTTTGTCTCCCTCACCCTCCACGGCTTCTGCAAGCGCTTTTGGGAACAACATACATGATTATTTATTGGGTTAGGTTCCCAGGAGTGGAATCACTGTGTTCATGTAGCCTTTGATATCTTATTGTAGTCTTTGATGTGATGGAAGTCTCCACCTTGCCTCTAGGCTACTTTTATTATGGATTTCATAAGTGAAATTCATAAAAATGAATCTGATGTGTTGACAATAAACAGTGACTATCTCAGATGATTGTTGTGAGAATTCCACAAAATGATAATATGTATAGCATGTTTAATATCTCTTGATATATACCGATACATTAATAAATACTAGCTATTATTACATTGCTAGCCTATCACTTTACTGGTGTCTTTCTTTTCCTTTTACTAAAACAGGTTACGTTTACATTTGCAGCAAATACCTCTGCAATAGTTACTTTTCTTAATTGGTTTATAAATGTCTTAGAGCCCTTGGGGGCATAATAGTTTTCTGTGGTGTACATTTTAGACAACGGGATTTCTTCACACCAGTCCTTCTGTGCCTATGCTGTCACTGCCCTTGTGAAATGATTAAGAGACGGTTGGAAAAAATTAATATCCATTAACCAAAGGACGACATGTTCTCAAATACATAAGTGTTGTGGGGCTTTGTTTGCTGCAGGTTAAGAATGACATTACCACACTGTTTATTTCCAAAGAGTAATTAGTTTTTAATTGTAAAATGTAGGAGTTACTGCCAGGGCTTTTGTTTACTGAGGTGACTCCATCCTTCCACTTGGGGATAATGCAGTGTTTACTGTGGGGTGCATGCTGTTTACCATGAGGATTGCTTTCACACGCACATAGTTCTAAATGGGAAATTAGCTCAGGTCGAGGCTCTCTAGTAACATGTGCAGCTGAAACAACTGTCCACAAACTACATACACAGGTTTAAATTGTTTAGTGACAGGCTGACCAATAAAGATGTGTCGACGCCCAAAAATATGTACTCCACTGCATATGAAATACATTCTATCCCTGTTTTCCTTGTAAGACAGAGAAAAGAAAGGGAAACAATCCCACTTGGTATTCGTCCTGGCTCTAGAAAACGAATGTGTCTGTGGCTCACTATCCTTTAGTTTTTAATTGCCTGTTTGACAGTAAACCTATTTCCATAATGCAGTGTCTGTATTTCATGTTTTATTTGAAGTATGTGCTCCTAATTTCAAATAACAGCATTTAACTGATTTTGTTTGTACACTTTATTTTTGTCACAGGATTGTCTCTTAATAAAAATCACCATTTGATAGGATTTTTTGGATACTTATAACCTTCTAAAATATTTGCATTCTTTGCTCATTATTTTTGAAGAAAGTCCAACTGAAAAATAAGAATATGGCCAATATATATATTTGAATTTATTTCTATTGTTGAAAGTATTACAGATGTCCTCTTTATTTCCCCCATTGATTCCCTCCACCCCTCTCCTCCCCCCTCCCCAGGTCTTCACTGCACTATTGTCTGTGTCCATGGGTTATGCATATATGCATATAAGTTCTTTGGTTAATCTCTCTGCCCCCTTCCCTCTGGGAATCATCAGTTGGTTGCATGATCCCGTGTCTCTGGGTCTATTTTTCTTATCAGTCATTAGATTCCACTTGTAAGTGAGATCATATGATACTTGTCTTTCTCTGACTGGCTTATTTTGCTTAACATAATAAATTGTGTATTTAATGGACATGTGTTCATTTATCTTAGAGAAATATTTAGAAATGGAATTTGTTGGGTCATAACAAAGGTGTATATTTAACTTTATGAAAAACTGTCAAAATACTGATGATGTTCAGTATTTTTCATATGCTAACTGGTCAACTTTTTATTGTTTGAAAATGTATTCGTTTCATGACCTTTATAAGATTGGATTATTTCCTTTCTGTTACTGATTCCTAAGGAGCTCATTGTACATTATGAATATAAATCTGTTGTAAAATACATGTTTTGACACTACTTTCTCTAAGCTTCTGACTTGACTTTGTTTTATTAATGCCAGCTTTTGATGAACAGAATTTCTTAATTTTGATGAAACTCAACCCCTCCCTTATTTTTATTCTTTTTTAATTAGTGCTTTTGTGGCCAGGACATTTTTGCATACTTCAGAATATAAAGTTATTCTTTTATGTTCACTGAGAAGCTCTATGTTTTAGCTTTCATGTGTAGGTCTATACATCATATCAATTAAATTGTTTCATATGGTGTAAGTTTAGGTTTGAGGCTCATCTTCTTTCTTCAGACTCTTAACAGGCACCATTTGTTGAACTGTATTTCTCCATTGAGTTGCCTTGATATATTTCAGTTGACAATATATGTGTTAATATATTTCTGTATGTCCTATTTCATTCCTTTGATCTGTGTTATGTTATGCCAATACTACAATCATTTTTTAATTTTTATTTTTGAAAGTATTACAAATGTAGCCATTTCCCCCCATTGACCTCTTCTAGCCTGCCCTGCTCCCCACCTCAGGCCTTCACTACCCTATTATCTGTGTCCATGGATTATGCATATATGCATATAAGTTCTTTGGTTGATCTCTTCCCACCCACCCACTCACCTACCCTCCCCTGCCTCTCCTCTGAGGTTTGACAGTCTATTCTGTCCTTCTATGTCTCTGGATCTATTTTGTTCATCAGTTTATTTTGTTCATTAGATTCTACATATGAGAGGGATCATGTGATACTTACCTTTCTGTGCCTAGTTATTTCACTTAACATTATACTCTCCAGATCCATCCATGCTGTTGCTAAACCTGAGAGTTCTTTGTTTTTTACAGCTGCATAGTATTCCATTGTGGAAATTTACCACAGTTTTTTAATCCACTCATCTGCTTGCCTCAACCTAAATGGCTAGAGATCTGAAGAAGGGACCACGCACAAATGAGAATGCTATACAAGAAATACGAATTTAGAAGGCATTGGGGGCCCGGGGTGAAGAGCACGCCGAAACTCAGGCCAGTCTGCTTTGTATTCAGTTTTAGATACGCATCTTGCCCTCATAAAGCATGGCAAACAGGTAGCAGGCAGACCATCTCTCAGGTCAGTAAAGATCAGTAAAAATTTACTTTGAGGCTATCAGGTCAGGAAATTGCTTTGGACATCGCTATCTCAACAGGGAACAATCGGTGCATAGCTTTAGCCCTGCTCAAGGCTCAAGGTTCATCAGCCTTCCAAGTTCCCTGATGCACTCTCATGATAGTATTGACAATGGATGGCTTCCCACACTGCTGATGGGAAATTGGGCTGTTTCCAAATCTTAGCTATTGTAAATTGCACTGCTATGAACATAGGGATGCATTTATTTTTTCTGATTGGTGTTTCTGATTTCTTAGGATATATTCCTAGAAGTGATATCACTTGGTCAAATAGGAGTTACATTTTTAATTTTTTGAGGAAACTCCATACTGTTTTCCTTTGAGGCTGCACCATTTTGCATTCCCGCCAGCAGTGCATAAGGGTTCCCTTTTCTCCATATCCTCACCAACACTTGTCAATATCTTGATTAATGCAGTTTATAGTACATTTTGAAACCAAATGTTAATGTCCGTCAACTTTGTCAATTTTTTTCAAGGGATTTAGGCTGGCTATTCCAGGTCCTATTTCCACATATATTATAGATTCAGCTTACCAATTTCTATAAAAAGATACTGGGATTTTTATTAAATTGCATTAAGTCTCTAAATCAAAATGGCAGAATTGAATCTTAATGTCTTCTAATTAATCAACATTATATTAATCAATATTCAGATTTTTAAAAATGTTCTTTAAACAATGTTTGCTTTCAGTGTAGGGATCTTACACTTCTTATGTGAAATTTAGTTCTATTTTATGGGTTTTGGCATAAATATAAATGCTATTATTATTTCTTTTTCCAATTGGTTGCTGCCAGTCTTCAAAATACAATTGATTTTTACATGTTGATTTTGTATCCTGTCATGTTTCTAAATTCACTTATTAATTCTTCTCGTTTTTAAATATGTTCCTTAGGATTTCTACATAAGCTATGTTGTTTCTAAATCGGAGCAGTTTGCATCTTAATGGCCTGTAAGCCTTTGGCTTTTTCTCTTTGCTTTATTGCACTGCTAGAAACCTCCAGTGCAATGTTGATGAGAACTTGTCAGAACACATTTTTGGCTTGTTTCTGGCATACCGAGGGGAAAATTCAGTATTTTACCATTAAATAAGATGGTAGTTGTGGGCTTTCATAGATAACCTTCTTTCAGGTTGAGAATATTCCTTCTATTCCTAATTTATTGATAGATTTTTAAGTCAAGTAAATGTATGCATTTTTTTCAATTGCTTATTTCTGTATATGTTGTCTGTTGTGATTTTTCTCTTTATGCTATTACTGTGGTAAATTACATTGGTGAAATTTCACATATTAAAATAGCCTGGCATATCTGAAATAATAATTCCTAACCAAGTGGAGTTTATCTTTTTTATTTTTTGTTGGGTTTGACTTGTGAATATTGTTTTAAGATTTTTGCGTCTACATTCTAGAGAAATGTTTGGTTTCTCATTGTCTTGCCTTGTAATATCTTTATTCACTTTTTGTATCAAGGATATGCTAGCTTCATAATGTGTTATTCCTCTTCTTAAACATTCTGAGTTTGTATAAAATTTATATTTTCTTCCTTAAATGTTTGATGGCATTACCAATAAAGGTAAATTTATCTTTTGATCTGTAGTAGCTTTCTCATTAGTGAGTTTCTCATGTTCATTTAATGACTTTCTCCTTGTGACCTCTAATAGAAATTATCATGAGGATAATTAAGTTGGCAATTATAATGGAATTAGTTATAAGACATCTACTGTGGCTGTCTTCAACTATTATTTATTTTTCTATTGCAGTTTAATTTTTTGCATATTTTTCTGAACCTTTTATGTGTAAATTTATTCAGGGTAAGAGCCTGTCTCATTGCCTGGTCTTATTCACAATTCTTAGCACATTGCCATGTGATCTGAGCTCTTAGCAAATTCTTACCCATTTGATCTTCTGTCAAAACTCTCTGGAAAAATGTCCTTTATTTACTTTAATTAATTCTTTCAGGTGTCAAGGGAGTTCCCTTAGTTCTAGTATTATTAATTTGCTGCATATCAAATCTCTATTCTTTAATAAAGTAAATGTTATGATATCCATTTCTCATTCCACAATAAAATTTAAAGTATAACCAGTTAATATAAGCGTATTCCTCAACATATGTGAATTTAAAATGCTTGAACTTAATTTTTGTCATTCATTCATTTTTGTTCATTCATTTACTTCTAAAACAGCATGAGGAGGCGGGGGGGAGTTGGGGGTTAATGGGGGGATGGGGACACATTTGTTATACCTTAACCAATAAAGAAATTAGAGATTAAAAAAATAAAAAACAAGGAACCATTTCTGTAAATCAACCTTTTCATTCCTTATTAAATTGTAGAAAATTATCAGAAAATTTTTTGAGATAATTATCAGAAAATTATCTCAAATAATTAGAGATAACTATCAGAAAAATGATGGAATGGAATGTAAAATTAAAAATGGACCTTGAATAAATAAAAATTACAGAATACAATATAAAAATTATAAACTCAAATATATTTAAATGATAATAACAAAGTAAACAAACATTTTATACTCTTACTTGAAATAATTCAGAAATGGTTATGTGGTCCAATTCTGACAATGAAATGCTGGAAGATGATGGCAGAAATTTGAGTCATTTTTACCATTATAGGATACCTCTCAGGATGCGTAGAACTCGAGTCTTATGAATCTAAAGGAGAAAACATATAGACCTTCCTCTTTCTCATAGCTACTAGAAGACAATCAGGTAAAGCAGTCTTACATTGAAATGGCTGCTGTGGTTAGCAGAGGGAAGCAGTAACTAGTGCCTGGACATTTGATGATATTATTGAATTTCTCAAACAAGTAATTCTGAAAATATCCTATCTTTGGACTTTGTTATTTGAATTAATTATTATTGTTTAAGGCAGTTCTTTCTTCCTTGCAGCTAAAAGTATCCCAGAAGCTATAACTTCATAATCCAAAAATATGAAAAATTTAAAAATATAATAATGTGTGTGTGTATGTGTGTGTGTGTGTGTAATTCGGTTTGGAGAGATTCACTTTATGAAGTTGCAACACTTAGGCAACAATAAAGTGGCAATCACTGGAAAATGTTCGTGAGTAGATTTTCGAGAAATATGGAAGATCTTGAGAGACTGTAGAAACTGTGGTTTGGGTATTAGGTTTAGGAAGGAAGCCAGACTGAAAAATATCGAGAAAGCTGGCTCAGAGGAAGTGGGGAGGTAACACTAGAGTCATTTTAATATGGATATGAGTTGCAGATTAATTACTTAGAATGAAAACTTGAGAATTCTGTTTTCATGGTTTATAAAATGTCCTATGTGGCCAAACCCAAAAGAAAAATATATTAATTACTAAGTGGATGTGGTATTATATCAATAACTGCTAGTTACCTAAATAGAACATACATAGTTGAAAACAATTTAAGTCATCAATAATTGTTATTTGGTTCTTATTTTTATCTTTAATTTTTTCCTGAGTGTCATGTGGCTCTGAATGCTATAGAATTTTAATGAGCAGTAAAACCAGATCTAAAAAAGTTTGGGTATAAGGAAAGCCCTTCTGCTAACCTTCCTGGGATAAATATTTGGGAGGTAAGGAGAACAAAACATAATCGGCTTATTTAATAAACCTCCAAAATGTTTATAAGGTTCAAAGATAAAAAAATAAAAAACTACCTCTTATCAAGGTTTGCTAGGATTTTGAAGAAAAGAATCTGGAATATATGCCATGTCCACTGTATCTAACTCATGGCACCTGTTTTTAGTTTGCTATAACTGAATTTCTCATCCTGATATCTATAACCATACTCACTCTGATCTCTGTAATGACATTTTTCTTTGTCTCATTTTTCTTAGTAATTCAGTGATAAAGTTTGCAAAAATAAACTTTATCCATTTCCATTGTTGCTTTTTTTAAGCTACAGGATTCCTTAATTTTTTTGAAAAAAAAAAAAGAAAATCATGGAAATAGTTCTTCTTTTTTAAAATATATTTTATTGATTTTTTACAGAGAGGAAGGGAGAGGGATAGAGAGTTGGAAACATCGATGAGAGAGAAACATTGATCAGCTGCCTCCTGCACACTCCCTAATGGGGACGTGCCCGCAACCAAGGTACATGCCCTTGACCAGAATCGAACCTGGGACCCTTGAGTCCGCAGGCTGACGCTCTATCCACTGAGCCAAACCGGTTAGGGCATGAAAATAGTTCTTTAAGTTAGCAAAACTTGGGTACATAAGTGGTGCATCATATATGCATCATTATTTTGTTTGTTTTCCTAGAGTGAGTAGACACAGACAGACCATCTTGTTTGTCTGGAAGTCTAGACATTTCCATATCTGCTTCTTTCCATTGTTCCCCCTTGCTTAGTATCCCTTAACCCAGTGGTTCTCAACCTTCTGGCCCTTTAAATACAGTTCCTCATGTTGTGACCCAACCATAAAATTATTTTCGTTGCTACTTCATAACTGTAATATTGCTACTGTTATGAATCATAATGTAAATATCTGATATGCAAGATGGTCTTAGGTGACCCCTGTGATAGGGTCGTTCGACCGCCAAAGGAGTCGTGACCCACAGGTTAAGAACCACTGCTCTAGCCTGTGGAGCACAGAAAACTCTTTGTTTCTGCTCCTGGTTTCATCTGAAATCTGCCACCTCTCTCTGTATGCAATTGAATGGAAGTAATGGAAAGGAGAGAAATGGTACAGTTTAAGCCATCTTCTCTTAAGCATCCCAGTATTTATCACTATAGATAATAGGCAACCTGCAGGATTTTATTTTCCAGAATTTTGAGGTAAATGGTTTTTGTTGAATTTTTATAAACATCCAATTTATAAAAAATAAATATTCTCCCAATTTAAAAATCAATGGAGGGGTGATGACAACAAAACAACCTACCACCAAATCTAAAATTGGGTCAAAGCTGACAGCTTAATTTATAACAAAGCACAATTTATATTTTTCTGGGTCAGGGAAGGAGAAAAACAGAGTGCAGGGAGAATTCATCTACAATTTAAAAATACTTCACTACAAATGTGCCTTCCAATCTATGCCAATTGTTATTGAATCATCAGAGTCTCTAGTTATTTTCCTAGAGCAGTGGTTCTCAACCTTGGCTGCACATTAGAATCACCTGGGAATCTTTTTAAAATCCTGATTTCTGGGCCTCATCCTCCCGAAATTCTGTTTCTTTGTTATGGGGTGGGGCCACAACATTAGTAACAAAGAAACAGAATTTCCGGAGGATGAGGCCCAGAAATCAGGATTTTAAAAAAGATTCCCAGGTGATTCTAATGTGCATCCAGCGTTGAGAACCGTTGTCCTAGAGGAAGAAAAGGGGCTTGCTTGTTGAAAATGAATATTAGCAGATTCAATTAATTAGTGGAAGATGTGGAAGAGGTACAAATGGTTAAATATTACAATATATGATTTCGGTTTTTATATCATTATTTTGTTCCTCTGTTTACTTCACTATTCCAGACTCCACAGCTGTCAAAGGTAGCATGCCTCAGAGAGGACTTGCAAACGATTAAGCAGTGTGGGGGGCCCTGGGCTGCCATAAAGATATGTGGCCTCAGTTTCTCCTGCTCTCCATCTGCTCTTAACCTCTATGACGGCCAACTCCAAATGACATTCATGAGCTTGAGATGCAGGGAGAGTTTGAGTCTTAATGATAGAAGACAAAAAAAAAGTCAGGATTATAGCTCTGTGATGTAGGATCTGTAAAAGGTTTTTGAAGTAGAAGTCATAAACCTCAACAAAGGTATCATATTTGCCCACAGTTTGTGCCATAATGGCAAAACTTCTGCTACAATTTAGACTTCTGTAAATTTGCATAAACTTCCACTTTCCAAGACCATGTCCCAATTGGACCATGGAGACAGAAAGAATTCAGTGGCTATGATAATGAACAATTAATATACAAATACAATTCAATAAAAGACTAGATCCAGGGAGGTCATAGCACTGATAGAGATTTTTCTTCAGAAGTTCAGAATTCTGCAATGCTGGATAGAAAATCTCAAAGATCAAGGTGACTTCTCCTAGTGAAATGATGCACTGTTGACTAGGAGGAGTGTCACCTGTGTATACATTTAACATAAACTAATAAGAACATCAGAGTTCACGCATGATGACATTGATGATAATGGTGATTGTGCTTAACCAGCATTCTCTAAATGTATCAGGAGAAGTTCTAAGCCCTTTGGTTCCATTTTCTTATTTGGGCCTCATAACAGTGGGAGGCAGGTGTTAATTTTATCCCCCTATGTAAGTGGGGAATCTGAGGTATAGCAAAATTAAATAATTTACCTACGACCACATTGCTAGCAAGTGGTAGAGTGAGCATTTGAATGCCTCTTCTCCCCATCTCCAAGACGGCACAGTGCCCCCGAGCTTCCCGCTTCCACACATGCTCCAGCTCTGAGGCTTCAGTGAAATGGATAGACAGAACCACACGAGTCTGCTCTCAGACTGCAGATCAGAGAGGAAACCAAAGAGATCTCTCCAGGGAATAATGAAGACATCTCCCACAGAACATGACAGCTAACCAGCCTGAATAGAGCTGTGAAGAATGAGAAAAATGAAGGAAAATGGCATGAAATTATGCAGAGAGGTGACCAGAAAGGAAAGACAGGGAGAGAGAGAAAGGAGAAGGAATGAAAAAGACTATCAGTTAGATTAGTTTTAGCTGTAATCAAAACAAACTCCAAGAAAACAGTGGCTTAAACAAGATTTTTAATATTTATTTTTCATGTTCTAAGAGTCTGTAGATAGAGGTTCCAATTTTTTAGGGCGGCTAAATAGTAAAATTTGAGTTGGGTTTTAACATGTAATTAGGGAGCTGTTATGACCATTGAAGATATAGGCTTATATTCACCTGTCAGGCATTAGAAAAAAGAGAAGGAGAAAATAGGGCTTTTTCCACTTCTTAAAGCAAACATCACATAAGTTAACGACATTTCTAATTAAATCAAAGTGGCCAGAACATAAACTCAAGCCATACCTAACTCCAAAGGAGGCTGAAAAGCAACCTTTAATCTAAGCAGCCATGTGCCTAAAATTAGGATTTTTTTTACTTAGGGAAAATGGGAGCTAGTAGTTTCTGCATGGGAAAAAAGAAAAAGAAAAACATAGCAAATACAATCCATGAAAATAACACAATGTGAAGTAAAACATGCCCAAGACATGCAAGATAGGTACACCATACTACTGAACAAGTTAGTAAACATATTATAGTAGTAAAATGAGAAAGTCCCTTCAGAATGAGATTACAAAGGAAATTATAGAGCAAGGAAAGCAAATTGAAAAGTCAAACTCATAAATACATTTAAAAAATGATAGAATAGGTAGATCTGAAATAGCACTAATAGCATAACTGAAAGATTTCAGAAAATATAAAAAAAATGCTGAGGAAAATAACAAAAAATATTGGGTGGATATAATAATTTTACATGGTGACAGATGATTACTAGAATTAGATCACATTGCAAGGTATAAAAATGTTGAAACTATTATACATCTGAAACTAATATAAATATTATAATGTAGAGCAACTAAGCTTAAATAAAAAATAAAACACATTGGAGAGAATATTATAATATGAAAGAAAGCCCACTAAAAGTCAAGCATAAGGATAGCCATGTCTTCTGAGTAGGAAGTCGAAAGGATAGAAGGAAATAGTATGATATGAGATTTCCCCCAAATGAAACCAGTTGAGAATTTAATATTTAAAGAACATAGTCTAACACAGGAAAAGTGATATAAAATAATTGAAATTACTGTATAGTCTCATTAATTTATCATGAAGGAATCAGGCTTCTAGGTAGGACATCAAAAAAAAAAAAAAAAAGCAGAGAGGAATTAAATTTGTTTGAAATCCACCACAGTGCCAAAATATAATGGAGAAACATCTATTTAGTTTATTGAAAATAAAATTTAATCTATAAGAGTATAGTTAGCAAAGATGTTCAAATACAAAGTCAACAGAGAAACATTCTCAAACATGAAAAAGAACTCAGGGAATGTAGCACAGGTGATTCCTTATTGAAAAATATGAAGAAAAAGAAATCCAACCCATTAAAAAGTAGATAGACATAAAAATTAGTAATGGAAAACTGGATAATGGATAGTAAACATAGACTCTATTTAAGCATTGAGTTAAAACTAAAAAGTCTATCATTATAGAATAGAACCTAAATACTAATAAGTACTGATAATACAAAATTGATAGTATAATTCAAAACTGGGGAGGTAAAGAAAAATATGATTATTAATTACTAGAGGCCCAGTGCACAAAAAATTGTGCACTCAGGGGGGTCCCTCAACCTGGCCTGTGCCCTCTCTCAGTCTGGGACCCCTCAGGGGATGTCCACCTGCTGGCTTAGGCCCACTCCCTGGGGGATCGGGCCTAAGCTGGCAGTCAGACATCACTCTGGCAGCCTGGGAGCCCTCGGGGGATGTCCACTTGCCAGCGGGGAGCAGGCCTAAGGGCCGTTTTCAGGCTGGCCAAGCCACCCAGCAGGGACCCTCACCCCATAGGGGTGTGGCCAGCCTGGGTAAGGGGCTGATGGCTGTTTTCAGGCTGACCACATCCCCTTCAGGGTGTGGGTGGGGGTCCCGCTGGGGTGCCTGGCCAGCCTGGATGAGAGGCTGAGGGCCGTTTTCAGGCTTGTCAAACCCCCAAGCAGGGACCCTCAACCCATAGGGGTGTGGCCAGCCTGGGTGAGGGGCAGATGGCCGTTTTCAGGCTGGCCAAGCCACCCAGCAGGGACCCTCTCCCCATAGGGGTGTGGCCAGCCTGGGGAAGGGGCTGATGGCTGTTTTCAGGCGGACCACATCCCCTTCAGGATGTGGGTGGGGGTCCCGCTGGGGGGCCTGGCCAGCCTGGATGAGAGGCTGAGGGCCGTTTTCAGGCTGGCCACAGCTGCGGGCTAGAAGCAGGCATCTGGGATTCATTTATCTTCTATAATTGAAACTTTGTAGCCTTGAGCGGAGCTCAGGGCCAGCAGGGCAGGTGGGAAGCTTGGCTTTCTCCATCGCTGGGGGAAACCCAAGCCTTCTGCTCCCTCCAACTCCGTGGCTGTCGCCATCTTAGTCTGGTTAATTTGCATATTTGCTCCTGATTGGCTGGTGGGCGTGGCTTGTGGGTTTAGCAGAGGTATGATCAATTTGCATGTTTCTCTTTTATTAGATTAGATACCATCAGGGCAAGGACTACATTTAAGCCTCTAAATTAAAAACATTTAAAAATACTTCACTTTTTAATAATTTTCATCATCTTTTAAATCATTTATGATACTTTGAAAAATTGTAACTGTAATGGTAAAGGAGGATTTATCCCATGTTGGACAATTTTCTCAGTTTCACTTATTTTCTTAAAATAGAATTTAATAATTTTCATCAGATATATCATGGTAGTCACTCTAAATACTTATATCTTTATTTGCAAGGGCAGTTACTCAGCTGATTATTTATGTTTTATGTGTGGCAGGATTTGGGGATCCATTTCCTTTCTTCTTATTACATTTAAGTGTTGGTTGAATTTTTATTTTTATGAATCATTTAACTAAGACTTAATCATTATTTTTAAAAACAATAGTGTAGTCCCTAAATGCCTCCCTGATAAGTTGACATTTAAGGAAATATCTGAAAAAAAGTGAGAAAGCAGGAACAAAGAAATGGAAGGAAATAGATCCTTGACATAATGGGGGGATGTTAGAAAGTTGGTATGATACAGTGGATTCAGCAAGGTATGAAGCAATAGAACATGATATTCTGTGGTGTCTTGTAGGTACGTCTAAGTCCATTGGCTTTTATTATGAGTGAGATGGAAACCAGCTAGAGAATTTTTAATGTAGAAATGGCATGTACTGGCTTACATTTTAAAAAGTCCCCCTCTCCCCCAAAACAAACAAACAAAAAACAAAGAAAAAGACCAAATAAATAAATAAATAAAACATTCCCTAGATTTTCTTTGTAAAGGATTCACTATATACTGTAGAGCAACAAGACTGATAGGAATGAGGCAAGACAAGAGGCTATTGCAATAATCCAGGTGAGAGATAATGTAGCTTGAGCCACAGGGGTAAAATTGGAGAAGATAAATGGTTAGATTCTGGAGCTAGCTATAAGGGAGATCTGATATGAAGTGCCCATAGTTGTCTCTTAAGTGTAAGAGAAATTGGGTAAAATAAGAACAGCAAAAATTTTGGCTGAAGTAACTGGAAGTGTGCTACTGGGCCATTTAGTGAGACAGGAACGTCTGGTAAAAGAACAAGTTGGAGAGTTGGACATTGTAAATTCAGTTGTAGAATTTTAAAGTTTGAGTTTCTCTTAGATATTTTGTGGGGTGGGCGTTGAATAGCTGTTTAGATAGAGGAGGATGTATTTCATGTTAGAGCTCTGTAATTATGCTGTTCCTTTGCATAGGAATGATACTTAAAGTCATGGGATGGAGTGAAACAAGCAAGGTGGTGTCAGTAGAGAAGATATTCTAGAAACTGTCCAGGTGTACTCTGGAGAGTGTAGCATTAGCAAAACAGACTAAGATAGGGCCCCTAAATAAGATGTTAGAAGATGTTAGAAGAATCTAGAGAGTGGTCTCCAGGATACCAAATGATGCAAGGATTTTATAAGGGAAGGAGTAAGCAACTGTGTCAAATGATGCAGAGGTAGGGGAATGGAAGGACTGAGGGTTGGACATTGAATACAGCAACTTGGAGATGGTGGGTGACTTTGACAAGAGCTGCTTTGATAGAATGATGGGAAAGCTTCTTTCACTTTGCATATTTTCAAGGCTCATCCATGTTGTACCATTATCAGTATTTCACCCTTTTTTATGGCTGAATAATATTTCACTGTGTATATACAACACAATTTGTTCATCTATTATATGTCAATGGCCATTTGGGTTGTTTCCACCTTTTGTGTACTGTGAATAGCACTAACTAAAAAAAATTGCCTACATGAATTTGTTTTCAATTATTTTGGGTATATACCTACATATTTACAAATGTTTAACTTTTTAAGCAAACATCCACAGTGCTCAAAACATTTCACATTCCCACCAGCAATGTATGAGGGTTTCAATTTTCCATATTTTTACCAATACTTATTTATGTTTTTTAAAAAAATTATAGCCAAACTAATATGTGTGAGATGGTATCTATTATGATTTTAATATGCATTTCCTTAATAACTAACGATACTATGCATTTTTTCATGTGCTTGCTGGCTCTTTGTATGTGTTCTTTAGAGAAATGTTTATGTAAATTCCTTACCCACTTTTAAATTGGGTTTTTTTGTTGTTGTTGAGTTAGAAGAGTGCTTTTTATATTCTGGATATTAATCTGAATACTTATTAGATATTGATTTGCAAATATTTTCTCATATTTTATAGGATATCTTTTTATATTTTTGATTAAAGTCTTTTTGATGGAAAATGTTTTTAATTTCAGTGAAGTCCAATTTATCCGCTTTGAAAAATTTTGTTGTTCATGCTTTTGGTGTCAATCTCTGAATTGGAGTGGAGTGAGGCATAGGTCCAGGTTGTATTATATTTTTGAGTACATATTTCTCTGGTCTTATGCTGAGTTTGGAGTTGAGTTGTTACTCTGCTGTGTGGGCTGTTGGGAGAAATTTGAAAGTCTATTTAAGACTTTGACGAATCACCCCTTTTTTCATACTCTCCTTTCTTCCTACTTCCAGAAGTACTTAAAATGAACATTCTCTGAACATTTTGGGGTCCTTAGCACAATTTATGCTGCCTCTTAATTTTTTTCATTGCTAGTCTGGGTGTTAGCTCTTTTCTTCTGATAAGTCAATTGCCACTTTATCTTTCTGCTTGAAAATTTCAAAAAGATTTTGCCATCATCTCCTTTATTACTTTTGTTCATTTGGTTTTACGCCTTAATCTTTTTACTGTCCTTGTAATGGACTTTTTAGAAAGGAAGGAGTTAAAGAGTTACTAAATCTGTTATCATTTACTTAAAGACTCTCCATTTCTTATTGCTATTATAATGTGCCTCTTTTCATTAGTAGTGGATAGAGTTTCTCTTAGATGTGTGCAGAGAATCAGAAAAAATATTTCATTCTTAAATTGAAGTTTCAAGTGTGAGTCATATTATTTATCCCTTTGGAATCAGCATTGGTGATATGAAATGGAGAAGGAGAGACGAGCAAGAGTACCCATAACCTGGGGGTAGAATTGGAAGTTTATCCTCCACTGAAAACCCTCATGGAGGTTTTTTGTTTTGTTTTACAGTGTTGTTTTTTTTTCCTGCTAACTTGGGCAGTGTATAGCATTTTGTTTACATGAGAGAGACCCTTCTAACAGATGTTATATAGAACTTTCTGCCATCAAATAATGAAACAACAAAATAGTGAAACCCCACTGGAAGTCAAATGAGATTTTTTTACTTCTGAGCATTTGTGATACTTCTTGAACCATGATGAGATTACCGTATTTGCCGGCGTATAAGACGACTGGGCGTATAAGACGACCCCCCTAACATTTCCACTCAAAATACAGAGTTTGTTATATACTCGCCGTATAAGACTACCCCCTCTTCCGCACACCTTCCACACACCAAATAAAAGTAAAACAATATCAGATTTGATTTTAACATTTTAATTTATATTCAAATGCTTATGACATGCAGGAAAACTGTCACAAGGCTGTATGTAATCAAACATATACATAAAACAGTGCAAGTTTACCG
>NW_006383011.1:13341160-13370096 GCF_000327345.1 Myotis davidii | reverse complement strand
CATACACCCAGCAGCGCTGCTGATGCCTGAACGGTATGTGGAATGAAGTGGGCGGGCATTGGGAGGCCACTATGGCACAGGGCAAGCACTATGGGCAGTCTATCTGAAGTGTACCTGGCGTATAAGACGACCCCCCACTTGGAGGCATATTTTTCAGGGCCAAAAAATCGTCTTATACGCAAATACGGTACTTACATTACTTTAATAGTGCCCCTAGAACCTGAAACAGTTTTGCAAAGGAAAAGTCACTATTCAGACCGTTATACTTTAATAATAGTTATGCCAGATCTTGCATCAAATAAAAGTTGCCAAAAATTATTGCTGTTTTCACATACTAGTATGTTTATAAACATACTAGAGGCCCGATGCATTAAATTCGTGCAAGAGTAGGCTTTCCTTCCCCCGGCTGCCAGCACTGACTTCCCTCTGGCACTTGGTACCCAGGTTTCCCTCCTTCCCTCCAGCCCCATGCAGGCACCTGGACCTGGGCTTCCCTCACAGACCCAGCTTCGTCCAGAAGGACATCTGGTCTAATTAGCATATTATGCTTTTATTATTATACCAGTAGATATGTGTGTGTGTGTGTGTGTGTGTGTGTATACATACACACTAGAGGCCCAGTGCACAAAAATTTGTGCACTTGGGTGGGTCCCTCAGCCTGGCCTGTGCACTCTCTCAGTCTGGGGCCCCTCAGGGGCCCCTTCCCCTGACTGCTGGCACCAGTTTTCCTCCAGCGCTCGGAACCCAGGCCTTTGCTCTTCGCCGGGAGGGGCCCGGGACCCAGAGGCATGGCCGAGGCCGGCGCGGCGGGCTTCCCACTTTGCTCTTCACTCGCCATGCCGTCCTTCGCTCGCTGCTCCTGCCCGGGGCCAGCTGGCTTTGGTCTGTTGCTTGGCGCCTACGTATGCAAATTAACCGCCATCTTTGTTGGCGGTTCACCATCTTTCTTGGTAGTTAATTTGCATATCACCCTGATTAGCCAATGGGAAGCGTAGTGAAGGTACAGTCAATTACCCTTTTTGTCTTTTATTAGATAGAATGTGTGTGTGTGCACGCACGCGTGTGTAATTTTACTAAAATCTATGAAATATACTAGAATAAATACTTAAAGATGTACATAAATAGGACAAAAGATATTACCTTTGGGTAATATTTTTCATATTTTATTTTTCTACATTCTTCCAAAATGTTCTACAATTAATATATATTATGTACATAATATATATATTATGTACATAATATATATTATGTGTGTTAATATATATTATGTGTTTGTGTATATATGTTAAATCAAAGCTTCAAAAATATTTCCACAGCTTGTCACATAAGAAAATATATTACTGACTCTTAACAGGGTTCATAATCATTTTGCTGTAATGAAACACAGAAATTGGCAATAATTCAACTAAAATGTATAAAGTATATATTATGTATAAGGCACTGTGGTATGAACTGTGGTGGACCCAAGGAAAAATATGATATGATTCTTGCCCTCAAGAAACTAGTTCACTACTAACTTAATATATATACTCATTGAGGTAATAAAAGAGAGGTTCTATGAAGAATAGCCCTGTTTTGAAAATTGCCAGTGCATGAGGTGCATGAGAATCGCCTGGGGAAATTTTTTAAAGATACAGGTTTCTGATCCCTTTCCCAGTGGGCTTCTGACTATGAATTTACATTTCAGTAACCACCTCAATAGGGTTCTGGTATGCGATCCTTCAAAGAACACTGAAATAAATGATATTGACATGAGCACTGGTTTAAAAGATTTACTGCACATATTTGTACATCTCTTTTTTCCCTGACTATTAGCAAGAATGTATTTGGGCAACTTGTTTAACCTCTGATCTTCAAATTCCTTATATGTAAATTGAAGCAATCATAATCACCTACATTCTAGGGCTATCATGAATAATGTAAATACTGTCCCTAAAGTAAATAGTTGGGACTCTCTGGTATACAGTATGGCATTTTTATTAACCCTAAACAAATGCTAGTGTTGGAAAGAGGAAAGAAATGCCAAATCTAATGAAGCTGGGGAGTCCATCAAAAAAGTTTCATGCAAGAATTTGGATTGAGTCTTGAATGACGAGCAAAATTTTGATAAACTGAGATAAGGAAGAAATATGTTCTAGTTAACAAAACACGGTGGTGAGAAATGAGGCGTGTTTGGGGAGCTCCAAGCTGAGGACGTGACTGGAGCAGAGAAAGCTGTGATTGTCATAAAAGACTAATGTGGAGGGGGCCTTGTGGGAATATTATAAAGCATCTTGAAAATCTACCTAATGAGCTTTAAAGCACTCTTAAAGAGTGATAAGTTGAACATAATTTGAGCAAGGGAGTAATTAGGGCAGATAGAGTTTCAACATGATAATTTACTGCTCATGTAGACGATACGTTGAAGAAACAAGAAGATTGAGGTAGGGAGACCAGTGCACAGGCTATGGCAGGAATTCAAATAAGCAATTATGAGTGTCTGAACTCAGTGAAAAGGAAATGGAAAAAGGTAGAAATCTATGAGGGGTATATCTGAAAACAATAGTTACAACTTAGACATAGATGAGACATGAAAGTTGAAGAATAAGCTATGAGGTCGGATGAATGAAAAGATTGTGATATTGTTTAAAAAGAACCCAGAACAGAATAAAAGAAATAACCTGAGAAAAATATGAAGACTTCAGTTTGCAGTGCTATGTGGAGGTGCTCACAGAATAGCCAGATGGCAATATACAACAGGAAATTAGCAATGCAGGGGTGAGGTTATAACTGACGAATGGAAATGGAAAAAAATGTTAAAGGTTATTCTCATGATCACAAGAATTTGAAAATCAGGATGGATGTAATTTTTATCTCAACATCATCATAATAATGCTAACGAGTTAATAGTGCTGTGTGCCAGACCTTGCTCTAAGCAGGCCATGCTTTAAATCATGTATACTTACACAGCCCTGAGAGGAAGGCACTGTTGTTGTCACCATTTTATAAAGTGTGGCTCAAAGAAAGTTAGTACTTACTGGAGGTCATAATTCTATGTACATGGCAGTCAGGATTTGAACCCAGGCAGACGGGCTCCAAACTATGTGTTCTTAACCTTGACACTCTGCTGTTCCCAAGAGGAATTATAGTGTGAGAAGAGATAAGTCCAAGGCTAGAACCTTCAGGAATACCATGTTAATGTCTAAGTGGAGAATACACATACCCTCGTATTAGAGTGAAAAAAGAAATCAGGACAATCATGTGCTCAAGATACAAAGGGAAGAGTAGGGAGAGGAAACAAAGCACAAGAAAGATAGCATTCAGTTTTCATTTTCTCTTACGGCAGAGGGGAAGATCTCTGGTGACTGAAAGAATATTTTGATCAAATAGAATACAATTTTTAAGTTAGGGCCTACTTTATATTTTCCCCCTGCTTTTCAATCTAGCCATAAAGGTAATTTGTAACACTTAAGGAAAGATCAATGTAAGATATGGAAGGGTGGCAAAACTAAATGATGAGAAAATTAATCCTATGGCTGGATTGATGGGTGCTGCAGCCTATTTGGCTCTTGTCTTCCCACTCGATCTCTCCCCATTACTGTAGCATCCATCAATCTCCATATCTCTGTCTTTTCAGAGTTTGTTTTGCATTGCTTGTTTTCAATATTTTTTTGTACTTCTCCACAATTCTCCTTAATGCCTCCACCTGGTTCACATGTAAAGTCTTCTATCATAACACAAAGTTAACCAAAAAATTGCAAAATCTGCCGAAACCGGTTTGGCTCAGTGGATAGAGCATCGGCCTGTGGACTAAAAGGTCCCAGGTTCGATTCCGGTCAAGGGCATGTACCTTGGTTGCAGGCACATCCCCAGTGGGGAGTGTGCAGGAGGCAGCTGGTCGATGTTTCTGACTCTCTATCTCTCTCCTTTCTTCTCTGTAAAAACTCAGTAAAATATATTAAAAAAAAATTGCAAAATCTCATGAGGCCAACCTTCAAAATAATTTATGTTCTATATTAGAGGCCCAGTTCATGAATTCATGCATGGTGGGGTCTAGTGGGACTGGCCCCAGTCAGCGGATCGGGGCCAGGCCTGTCAGGAGGAGAAGAGCAAAAGTAGGTTAATAATGATAACTATAATAATAAATAGTTAACCAAAAAATTGCAAAATCTGCCGAAACCTGTTTGGCTCAGTGGATAGAGCATCGGCCTGTGGACTAAAAGGTCCCAGGTTCGATTCCGGTCAAGGGCATGTACCTTGGTTGCAGGCACATCCCCAGTGGGGAGTGTGCAGGAGGCAGCTGGTCGATGTTTCTGACTCTCTATCTCTCTCCTTTCTTCTCTGTAAAAACTCAGTAAAATATATTAAAAAAAAATTGCAAAATCTCATGAGGCCAACCTTCAAAATAATTTATGTTCTATATTAGAGGCCCAGTTCATGAATTCATGCATGGTGGGGTCTAGTGGGACTGGCCCCAGTCAGCGGATCGGGGCCAGGCCTGTCAGGAGGAGAAAGCAGTGGGTTGGGTAGCCAGCACGCACTGATCAGCCTGATCAGGGCTTGGTCGGCTGGGGAGAGGGGCCGTGGGCGATTGGCCAGTGGTCCCCACCCACAGTCGGGGGTGGAGCTGGTCATGGGGAGGGGCTGTGGGTAGTGGGCCAGCTGGCCCCACCCCCAGTCGGGGGGGTCAGCAGATGGGGGAGGGGTCATGGGAGGTTGGCTGGCCAGCCCCACCCCCGATTGGTGTGGGTGGAGCTGATTGGGGAGGAGCTAGCTTCGGGGGGAAACTGTGGGCTGATCAGGGTGGTGGGGGCCCATCAAGGCTGGGGCCAGCTGGGGGAAAGGGCCTCAGGTCATTCCTGACTGGCCCTGCCCCTGATCAGGGTGGGGGGCCCATCAGAGGCGGGGCCAGCTAGGGGGAGGGGCCTTGAGAGGTTGGCCAGCCGTCCTCATCCCCTGACCCAATAGGTTTGTTGGCCACAGTGGGTGTCATAGCGACTGGTCATTCCAGTCATTATGGCGTTCTGGTTGCTGGCTTTTTATTATTAATCTGTCTTTAATTTTGTTTTAGGCAGTATCTGACATTTAAACTGATTTCTCATGTCCATTGTGACTCATGTGTAATATAAATTTGACTCCTTGCCTGATCTATTTTAATCTTAACATATCCAACCACTTCACTCTGTACTTATCAGTTTAAACCAACTCTTGGCCCTGGAGCCATTTTTGTACAAGTATAGAATACATGAGAAGCTTTAGATTTAGACTGCTCACCAGAGAAATCTGACGTCAGTCTTCCTAAAGGTCCTGTATTAATCTTGACAGTTCAGTTTTCCAAGTAGTATTGGGGTTTTCCTGCCCACTTTTTCAGTGCGAATCAGGTGTTAGTTAAGGGCTTCTATATCCTTATAGAGCAAAGTGAACTAATTTGCACAACAGTTCCACAGTGGACAATAGACCCAAATTATTTTCATGGTAGTTTAGAGATCTCTGGTACTTAGTTTCCCTTGGTTACATCCATTTTCAGCTTCCTCATCTTTTCCTCCTGTCTTGGTTCCACCCATATTTGACAACCAGCCTTTTATTGGATTTGATCCATTCAGCCCTTTACTGAATTTGATTAAAAAATCTACTCACACCTGCACTGCAAGAGAATAATGATTTGGCTGAAGAACTATTAAGTTTTAGGTGTGGAAAGGATTTTTAACCGAGCCCTGTGTTTTCTTCCCTTCCTTTCTTAACCTACCTCTTCCTTTCAACTTATTTTTCTCTTGTTTTCCTTTTATTATCTTTTGCCTCTGGTAGAATTGGATTCACTTTATCTAAAATGTTGGGTATCATTGATGCCTTTATTGTCTGAGCTTTTTGCCTAAGAATACCTGTTGCTGTCGGCCTTTCACAAATGCAGTAATCTTCCTAAGAGACACTTTTGTGAATAAAATCTTCTTTTCATGTTTCCAGGCTTTTCTAACATACACAGCACAGCCCTCTGGTGTCTATCAGCTGCCTTCCAAATGAACTCCCCGTGATTTATTTGCCTTACCTGAGGAGCAAGTTGCTGTAAACCTTTGCTAGTTTAGTCTGTTTACTAGAGGTATAGCCATCCTGCCTGTGCTGACTGGGGAACTCACCTTTCCTCAGACCCTCATTTGGTGACTTATCCCTGAGCAACCCTCTCTGAAATAGTTCACGCCTGGTTTCTATTCCATGTTCTGACACCTGAAATTTGCCTCTGCTTATGGATCTGCTGGGATTTCTAGACTTCACCTTTCCCAGTTTCATTTATCTATTGCTTTCTGAGTTCAAGTTCTAGTACCATGGGAGTGTTCAATAAATATTTATAAACAGCGATGAATGCACTGCTCTTCCTGCTCAGAAGCTAGTGAGTGGAATGGTTACTGCAGAGTGTGTTTCTCCTAAGCTATTTGCTATACTACGATGGCCTACTGGAGTATGTTTAATATTTTTAATCGTTATTTTATTTACTAATTACAATTAACATACAATATTCGTTGAAGGTGCACAACACAGTGATTAAACATTTGCAAAGTGATGGATAGATCTAATACCCATTTGATAACATACATGTTATTACAATATTATTGACTATATTCCTATGCTGTACTTCATATCCCAGTGACGATTGACAGTTTGTACTTCTTTATCCCTTTAATCTTTTCACCCAGCTGGTGACCATCAATTTTTTTTCCTGTATTCATGAGTTTGTTTCAGTTTTATTTGTGTGTTTTTTATTCCACATATAAATGAAATAATATGGTACTTGTCTTTCTCTGACATTTCACTTAGCATGATACCTTTAGGTCCATTCATGGTGTCAAAAATAGCAAGATTTCATTCTCGTTATGGCTGAGTAATATTCCCTTGTATGTATGTACCACTTCTTTTATATCTATTCATCTATTAATGTACACTTAGGTTGCTTCCATTGGCTATTGTAAATAATGCTGCAATAACATAGGGATATATATATTTGTATGTCTTTTGGATTTCTTCAGATAAATACCCAGAATTGGAATTACTGGGTCATATGGTATATCTACTTTTAAATTTTTGAGGAGTCTCTATACTGTTTTCCACGATGGCTACACCAATTTGCAATCACCAACGGCGCATAAAGATTTACTTTATCTACATTCTTATCAATACTTGTTTGTTGATTTATTCATAATAGGCATTCTGACAGTTTTGAAGTAATATTTTATTGTGGTTTTAATTTGCATTTCTCTATTGATTAGTGACTTTGAGCATCTTTTTCATGTGTCTTTTGGCCATCTTTATGCCTTTGGGGAGAAATCTCTATTCAGGTCAATTGCCTGTTTTTTAACTGGATTGTTTTTTGTCAACTTGTATAAATTCCTCATATATTTTGGATATTAACTCATTATGGCAAATATCTTCTCCCATTTAGTTGGTTGTATTTATGTTTTGTTGATATTTTTCTGTACAAAGGTTTTTAGATCAAGAAGTCCCATTTATTTATATTTTATTTGTTTCCCTGGCTCGAGGAGACATATACAAGAAATATTGCTATGAGTGATGTCAAAGAGTTTGCAGCCTATGTTTTTCTAGGTCTTACATTTAAGTCTTTAATCCATTTTGAGTTTATTCTTGTACCTGGTATATGAAAGTTATACCTTCTTCTTCTTCTTCTTCTTTTTTTTTTGCATGTATCTGTCCAATATTCCCAACAAAATTTATTGAAGAGACTGTCTTAAACTCATTGTGTATAGTCTTGTCTCTTTTGTCATAGATTAATTGACCATATAGGTATGAGTTTATATTTGGGCTTTCTATTCTGTCCCATTGATCTATGTGTCTGTTTTTATGCCAATATAAATATCTCCAACTTTGTTCTTTCTCAATATTGCTTTTGCTCTTCAAAGTCTTTTGTGATTCCATATACATTTTAAAATTGTTTTAATTATGTAAAAGCATTCTATTGGTATATTGACTGGGATTGCATTGAATCTATAAATTACTTTGGGTAGTGTGGACATTTTAACAATGTTAATTCTTCCTATCCTTGAACATGGTATTACCTTTCATTTATATAGGTCTTTAATTTCTTTCTTCAATGTTTTATAGTTTTCTGAGTACAGGTCTTTCACCTCCTTGGTTAAATTCATTCCTAGGTATTTTATTTATTTTAATTCAATTGTAAATGAAATTGTTTTCTTAATTTCTTTCTCTGAGTTTATGTAAATGATTTTTGAATATTACTTTTTATCTTACTATATTCCTGATTTATGTTTTTAGTTCTCATAGTTTATTATTGGAATCTTTAGGGTTCCTATATATAATTTTATGTCATCTGTGAATAATGATAGTTTTCCTTTTTTTTCCAATTTGGATGCCTTTATTTTTTTCTTGTATGATTACTGTGGCTAGGAATTCCAATACTATGTTTAATAAAAGTGGCAAATGCGAACATCCTTGTTTTGTTTCTTAAATGAAATACTTTCAGATTTATACAATTGGATATGATGTTAACCAATATAAGGTTCAGCATATATGGCCTTTATTATGTTATGTTCCTTCTGTACCTACTTCACTAAGAGATTTTTTTTTCATAAATGTGTTTTAGATTTTGTCAATTTTATTTTGCCTCTATTGATATGATCATATGGTTTTTATTCTTCATTTTGCTTATGTGGTGTATCACTTCATTTGATTTGTGAATGTTGAACCAAACTTGTATCCCAGAAATAACCACTTGATCATGCTGTATCATCGTTTAAATATATTGGTGAATTTGATTTGTTAATGTTATGTTGAGGATTTTCCATGTACATTCAGCTGGGATATTAGACTGTAATATATTTTTTTTTATTTTAGTGTCTTTATCTGGTTTTGGTATCTGGGTATTTTGGTCTTGTAAAATGAGTTTGGGAACCTTTCTTCCTCTTCAATTTTTAGACTTGTTTCTAGGAATTATCCAATTATCCAGGTTGTCTCATTTGTTGGCATATAATTTTTTGTAGTTATTTTTATAATCCATAGTATTTCTGTGATGCCAGTTGTCACTTCTTTTTTCATTTCTGATTTTATTTATATAGCCTATCTTTTGTTTTTCTTGATGAGTCTGTTGGGTT
Source organism: Myotis davidii (assembly GCF_000327345.1). NCBI lineage: Eukaryota > Metazoa > Chordata > Mammalia > Chiroptera > Vespertilionidae > Myotis > Myotis davidii. The sequence continues at coordinate 13,361,004 of NW_006383011.1, read as the reverse complement.
TATAAATTTTATTTATCTTTTCAAAGAACCAGGTCTTATTTTCATATATCTTATTTCAACTGTGTTTTTGGACTCTATTTCATTTATTTCTGCTCTGATCTTTATTATCCCCATCCTTCTATCATTTTGGGCTTTGTTTCTTCTTCCTTCAGGTGTAAGGTTAGATTTTATTTGAGATTTTTCTTGTTTCTTGAGGTAGAATTCCTTGCTTAGAACTGCATTGGCTATGTCCCATAGATGTTGGATCCTTGTGTTTTCACATTCATTTGTGTCTCATGGTATCTTGATTTTTTTTCTCTAATCACATTTTAATCCACTTATTGTTTAGTAGCTTGTTATTTGGCCTCTGTGTTTCTGTGTTTTTGAGTTTTCTTCTTATAATTGATTTCTAGGTTGATATCATTGTGATTGGAGAAAATGCTTGATATAATTTAAATCTTCTTTAATTTATTAAGACTTGTTTTTCAGCCTATCATGGTCTATCCTGGAAAATGTGGCATATGCACTTGAAAAGAATGTATAATTTGCTGCTATTGGGTGAAATGCTCTAAAATTATCATTTAAGTACATAGCCTGTAATGTGTCTCTTAAGGCCATTATTTCCTTGTTTACATTTTGTCTGGATGATCTATTCATTGATGTCAATGGTGTGTTAATGTTGTCTACTATTATTGCCTTACTCTCCTTTTATGGACCTCAATATTTGCTTTACATACTTAGGTGTTCCTATGTTGGTGTGTAAATGTTTAAGGGTTATATCCATTTTTGTATTTTTTGTTATTGATGATTCCCATGATGTTCATATATGTCCATCTCTATCTATAGCAGTCTATTTTAAGCTGATAGCCATGTAAGTTCATTTGAAATCTAAAAGTACTAGCTCCATGCTCTCTCCAGGAGGTACAGCCTCATGTCAACACTGAGTAGCACCCCAAGATCTCTGCACTTTATCTGGACAGGGCTGTCCTATAGGCAAATGCCACAGCATTTTGCAAGCTCCACACTCTTCAGGTGGCGGAGCCCAGTGGGTGCCTGAAGCAACACTCTGCTGTACCTGCTGTAAAAACCTCCAAGCGGAGGGGCCCTCTTCTTTATGCTGGTGTAGCTCTAGGAGGGGTACCTGCGGTCAGCCAGAGAAACTAGATGGAGTTCCTGCCCACTACCTATGTGTATGGGAAAGAGAAGCGGTGGTGCTCACTGGCTTCCCTATTCCTGACTTGTTTCCTCAGCTCCTGAAGAGTTCTTGCAGCTCCCGATCATCTCTATGCAGTCTCTCTTGCTGGTTGTGCAGAGCTGTTCAATTGGCTCACAGTTGTCTCTCAGGCAGAGATTTCTCTAAATATAGATATACATTGGATGTGTTGTTGCGGGGGAGGGACCTCAGTGTCCACCTATGCTGCCGCCTTGGACCCGCCTCCTGGACCATGCCCACTTTATGAAATAAACACGTGAACAGCATCTCACATTCTAGACTTAGTCATATTTTTCACAGGCACCTTAACACAATGATTTGGAATATTGGACTATTGTGGGTAGAGTAGTAAAAAAGAGGTAGTTCTAGTGAGGCTCAAGAAGCTTGGGAATTTAAGAGGTATTGAAATGAACTCACATAAATTTGACTCCACTATGGGTGATACAAGTAAGATTTAATCTGCAATCTACTAGCTGATAACTCAAGGCTCTTCATCCTGTCAGTCCTGTCACAAATGAAAACCAAGTGATTAATATAATAATTGGATGTGCTAATTATCATGTAGAATACAGAAACTCTAATTCTCTGACAGCCTGGAAACAGCACTTCTCAATGATGAAAAGCACCAAAATCATAAGCCCAGAATCACCGTAAATCTCCAATAATGTCATGGTTTCAAATTGGTGGTTTCTATAATTAGGCACATGTTCATGTCATTAGATTATGTGACAGACATTGTGGGAAAATATTTTGATTTTTTATTATAAAGAGTATCCTAATGCAAAGTTATACATTTATACCTAGTCAGAAGAAGGTGAGCCAAATAAATAAGTTTCCCTAACATGCCTTATTGCTCAAAATCTTGTCTTCTCTTCCTTACAGTAAAAGATCTTCTCCATCTGTATCACATTCATTACACAAAATTTGGAGAGTAATTGATATCATATGTAGAAACATCTGAGCCATTTTGAATAAAAGCAGGGATACTGAAAGTCTATTTCTAGAATCTTATATTCCTGAGAGGGACTTAAAGGATGTTAAGCATACCTCTGAGTGTTCAACGATCATAGACCATAATCACTATCAAAATGCATAGGCATTGAGGTACCGAGGAAAACATAAACACCTGGAAGCAATATAAACAAGGTGAGTTGCAACAATATAAAGAGAAAAATATATACATATATGTGTTGGTTTCACTGAAGGTTAGTTTCATGAATTATTTTTATTTTTAACAAAAATTTGGCTATTTTACTAGACTGGCATTTTAGGTTCTAGCAGTTTCGAGCTAACTAAGCAACATCTTGAAGTAAATGAAGATTGCTGAAAAATGCAGGGAGGGTTTTGAAATAAAATACAATAAACAGTATATTATGTAAAATGACAAAAGATTTATATATCTAATCTAGCACAAGTAGTTCTAAGCCATTTAAGGAATCGAATAAAATATTTCATAGTAGGTCTCATATAGAATCAAACAAAAATTCCAAGATGAGAAGAAAAATTTACAAAGGATTTGGAACTATTGTGAATTACTTGACAAAAAAAAATCACTAAAATGACTCCTAAATTTTTTTGAGTTATTATGACAGAATTAAAAGCCATATAATTCTAAATGTAGAAGACTTGGGCTATGGGACTGGCTCTGCCTTTTAGTAGCTGACTGACTTTTGGCAAATCAACCTCTCCCAGCCCTAATTCCATTACTATGAAATGGTGGCAATAATTTACCTGACAACTTTAAGGGGCTTTTATAAGTATCAAATATATCAAAATTAAATAATTGGTTTCAAATTCATTAGGCTGTAATGAGTTCTAAAAATGTAAAGTATCATTGAGAAAATAGCTATACTTCTTTTTTAAAGGCCATATATTTCATCTTTTTATGAATTAAGTTTTGCAGAGGTAATACAATTTTAAATGTATTAGCACTATATGCGATTTAAAGGCATCTTATGGGAAGTCATTTTGTGAAACTAATAATTATCTAGATTTTCATATACTAGGTTCTTTTAAAGTCAGACATATTGAAAGATCCAGAATATGGAACCTTTTACACTATAATAGCAAGTAAAATATAATAGTTTTAAGAATTTTGCCTTAAAAAATGCGAACCTTTCCTACTTAATTTTTTTTAAATTTTATTTTTTATTACAAAGGGTATTACATATGTGTCCATTTTTCCCCCCGCCCTAGACAGTCCCCTAGCCTCCCCTATTCCCCAGTGTCTTATGTCCATTGGTTATGCTTACATGCATGCATACACGTCCTTTGGTTGATCTCTTACCCCCCTACCTCCCGCCCCCCAACGACTCCTCATGCTTTGTTGAAGTCAAATTTATTCATTTGATTTAGATATATCATTTTTGTGAACAATAAGTTGATAAGCTTTTTAGGGTATTCCACAGGACCAAGCTGAAAGTGAGAATACCAACCTAATAGAACCCTTTAACTCATAATTATTTTGTTTTATTTTCTGGTACTTACTTTGGGACGCTTGTAGAGTGTGTATCTCATGTTTCCTATATGGTCCACTAGGTTCAAAGAGATCAGTATTTAGTAAATTTTAATTTGAGTATCCTCAGTGGTTAAATTGTCATGTAAAATTATATAATTATAAGACCACCTATTTAATTCCTCTAAGTACAATACATTCTGTCCTTAGATGGTTTCCTCTTCTGTATTTTATACTTCATGACAAAATGTTATTTTAGTAACATTAAGTTTTTGCCTGGCCAGTGTGTTCAGTGGTTGAGCATTGGCCCATGAACCAGGAGGTCACAGTTGCATTCTCGGTCGGGCACATGCATGGATTGTGGCCCACTCCTGGTAGGGGCCATGAGGAGGCAGGCAATCAATGTTTCTCTTCCATTGACATTTCTATCTCTCTATCCCTTTCCCTTCCTCTCTAAATATCAATTAAAGAAATACATAATTTAAAAAATTTTAAATATATAAATCAAGTCAGAAAAGAAGAATTTAACACTCCCCCCATCCCCCCATGGTATTCTTCACACCAGTGCTTACAACTGGTGAACTTCTTTAGGATCATTCTATGAGGTTGCTCTCTGGTCCCAACCTCTAAGCTCAGCTCTCAGATTTCTCAGACATTTCTCAATTGCCAGTTGGAAGTTAAGATGACATATATTAATGTCCATGTAAATAATTTATTTGGTAGACTAGGTATGTTCTAATATGCTTGGTGTCTCACATGAAAAAAGAAATGCTTTCACATCGCTGGAATCTGTCTAAATTCAAAGTAAGCCTTTGCACCCACCACCACAATTAAAACAAAAATGAAATGTTCAGGAAACACCAGTTCTGCTGTTTTTGAAACTGAAGTATTACATACAACACTATTTACTTTTACACAATTTAGGTGACCTAGCAAAAAAACAAATCACTGAAAACTTTGGGTCAGATATTTTTTGCTTGATTTCTGTACAGATTATTATAGGCTTGAATAATTTACAGAAGCAAAAAGTTCACTCTCTTTCCAAAGAAATACTCTTCCACATATATCTGCCAAATTTTATAATTATTGTTAGAGGTTAGTAACCCCTGATGCCTAATCACTGGGCATTAGGGATGTATGCTTCACAGTTCAAGAATCCTTCATCTGTTTACTAATATATATTACATAAAGTCATCATCTTTGAAATATTGTACATTTTTAAGGTAAGTTAAAGTATATAGCCTTTAATTTAGACATTAAGAGAGTGTGAATTGTTCCCCCATTACATGTAAAAGTCATGAGTTAATATTGACATAAATAATTTTGTCTAAAATAAAATGGTAAAATATGGGTTAAGCACTCATGTTCAAATTTTTTTACTATGGGAGAAGGGAAAGACCACTCATGCTTTTCTGTCAGAGGATTATTTTCAAAGGCCAGCATTTTAAAACATTTGCCAACTAATGGACTAAAGCATACCAAAAAATATATATGTGTATATTTTTAATGTGGGATATCTATAATGATAAAAGCACAATATGCTAATTAGACCGGATGAAGCCAGGGATGTGAGGGAAGCCCAGGTCCTGGGTGCCAGAGGGAAGCTGGTGCTGGCCTACTCTTGCATGAATTTTGTGCATCGGGCCCCTAGTATATATACGTGTATACATACATATAAATATATATATGAACAACTATATTTCTTTACACACTTGCATTTTGTGCTTTTACATTTTTGACTTGTTTTCCCAAATGTATTATTTTGAAAAATAATAGGATGCAAGTAACCACCTTGTCTTTGCAGTTCATCGTGCTAGACACATTAAGTTTTTTTATCCTTATACCCTAAGAGGTTGGTGTTATTGCCGTTTCTTTACTAATGAGAAAAGAGAGACAGAGAAATCAGGTAACTTGTAGCTAGTAAGTGAGAGTGTTGGAATTTAATTATAGATTTACTTAACTTGAATTACGTTGCTCTTTATAGAGAGAACCCTATTCATGAAATCAGCACCTTTTCATTGTTTTCAACTAGTTCTAGGAGTTGGTGGTTTCACGCATAGCGAGATTAACAGATGTAAACAAAGGTACACGCTCCATGGCTGTATCTCCAAGTTTGTGATTGTAGAGGTGTTTGATGAACATTAAAATCCAGGAAAAGCAGGTCAGTATTCTTCCTCTGCTTGTCACAGGATTGGTTTTCTTTTCAAATGCAGTTTTCTGTGTCATTTTGTCCCCAAATCATGCCGCATATACTTTTTAAAAAAAAAAATCAATAAATCCACAGTTGTATTAAGAAATATTTTATTAACAAAACAGTAAATTCCACTTGCTTAGCATTTCCAATAATGGATAAATTGGCCTTGCAACAAAAAAACAAAACAAACAAAACCTTTAGATACCCAGTCACACAGAGCACTAGAAGGGGTGGGTCATGTGGCCTTTGACCACATCACACATTATTGTAATATTTGTTGTTGTTTTTTTTAAAAAAAGGCAACACATTACATGGATAAAAAAGAAGCAGATTCAATCAGAAAAGTTAGTCTAGAGATGTAATCAAATTTATGCCAGGTAGTGTGAAATCCTCTATTATTTGCAAACTGTGTATGGAACCCGGATACTTTTGGTGTGAAGATTTTACTCGTCTGTTCTCTCCCTAGCTCATGTTCCCCTCTTTCTCCACTTTAAAATAAGGAAGGAAAAAAATGCTAGATTTTGTGTAGGCCAATAGCATTAGTAATATTTTCACTGACAATATAAGATTACATCACTGCATGAAATTTTAAAATTTATGTTGGAAAGAAACATTGGAATCATTCCACAACAAAGCTACTTCATAGATATACTGCTTAAAAATACCATTATTGATTTTCTATCATAGTTCAATCTTTCCAGGTGGAAACTAGGTCAAGTTCCATAGATCAAATTGAAAAGCAACCATTTCTTTTTATAACCTCAAATGTAAATTAGTGGTTTTATTTTTACCCTCTTATTTGACTGGCTTTCCCTGAGTAAGACTGAATGAGAGGGGGGAAAAACACAAAACATGAACATTTTTAACCTAGCAAATGAAAAAAAAAATCTGAAACACAAGTAATGGATATTAAATTTTAGTTTTATACCTCTACTTTCTGGGTCATGAAAAGCCTTTATAACTTTTCATTTACAACAATTACTTGGCAACCATAGATATTGGTGATTTGCTATGTTTCTAAGATGCTGTATGTCTGAAATCCAGGCCACTTCTTGGCTTTTTATATTCATCAACTAACATGTTATAAAAGATGTTTTGCATTTTTTGCCTTTGCTGATTAAAGCTAATTGTAATGGTTTTCTTCTCTTCCTTGAAATCTAATATCATTTTTGGAGATGTTAAAGTAATGCAATCAATTTATACTGCGGCATCACCTTCCAATCTAATAATGCACTTCTTTTGCATTACCTTCTCATATTGGTAATTTATTGCTATGAACATCATTGAAGCAATATGCAAAACAAGTGTATAACCTATACTTTTCCTACCATTTAATGTGTTAAGTTAAAACTATTTAATGATATATATGTAAAACCACAAAAGTTAAAATACGGTCAATAATCAACAAATAGGGAATCAAAACTTCCTGAAAATACTTTTAGTTGAGAAAGTGTTTACTTTCCAAAATCTTTATCATGCACATTAGGTTCAGAGAAAAAAAATATAAAGTTTTTCAATTGCAGCAATCAGATTAAGGTGTATATCAACCAACTTTGCTTCCATAACCTCCCCACCTAATGGTTTATATCCATGCATCAAGATACCATTGGTATTCTATTTGATAAGAAAAGGTTCCATTTCACTAGGGAAATATCTTCTTGGGGTTTCTTGGGACCATGATCTCAATGAAGCAAATCACCCCACTTGTCATCAATACCTTGGCACAACTATCTTCCTTCCTGCTTTTCATTTTGTCAGTAAACATTTGTTAGTATCTGTATGTTTGGGTCTTTCATTATATCTGATCGATTACTCTGAATTCGTGTGTGTGTATGTGTGTGTACATCTTTGATTGTGAATAGTGAATGTATGTGGAAATGTATTTTGGGAAGAAAAAAGATTAGAAGATACATATGTATAGCTTTTACCTTCTGATTCACACCTTTCATACAAATACTAAAACTTAACTGCAACAGAATGAAGGCTGTACATGTAAGAAAAAATGTAGCTGAATCTTTTTATATACATTCATACATATCTTTCTTAGAATAAACACTACATTGTAACTTTATTTTAAAAAGTAAGTAATTGTGGCAATTTATAATGGTGGCCAAAAAAATCAAAAACAACCCTGAAATAATTGTTGCTCCAATGTCATAAAACTCCCTATAATTAGCAACACTTATAACATTTAATTTACCAAAAATGGCTGAAGAGCAGAGATATATTTTGCATTTTCTATACAACAGGCTATAAAACGTCACTTAACCACAGTCCAGAAAGCACACAGAGATGGATTTTATATAAACATATGTAGTAACATATTAAGCGTGCATGAAAATTTCCCAATGAATTGCATCTATGCCCTCTTGTTTTTGTTCTGAAATTTTAGTGTGGTAATGTGCCTTATATTTCACAATGTTGAAAATAAGGCCTCCATACTTTTTTTTTTTCCTCTCACAATCATAAAGGGGCTTTTTGAATGTGTTCCTACACAAGTCTTCAAAAAAGCCAGCACTTTGCTTCAAATGTAAATTCCAACCACTGCTCCATTTGCGCCAGGCAGCAAATTCTTAAGGATTTGCAGGTCGAGTCACTCAAAATGCCACAGTCTTCTCTGGCAATAGGACTATCTGACTTCTCGGGAAAGCGCTAGCACTTTGGCTAAATCCAGGATCATAGGTAGCTTCTTTTGTGTGTGTTGTGTTTTGTGTTGTGCCTCGATGTTGTAATACTCCTTTGCTTTATGAATGCGTGCGGTCATCACTGTCTTTTAGAAATGTTCCAGCAACATAAAGACAGGCAGAGTAAATGAAAACACTGTGGATGTTAGGGAATTTATTGGCCCCTGTTTTTTAATTTTTTATTAATTTTTCTTTTTTTGGAGAAACAAGAGCATGGGATACTTGTTTTTTATTTTTATTTTTTAAAAACAGTCTTTCCTTCCTGATTGCATTCCCTGTCTTCTTTTGTATGTGCTTCATAAAAAGGAAAGTAAATAAGTTCATATTATGTCTCAGATAAAATGAAGACTATTTCTATACAAGGGTCCTTTTACGCTCTTGGAATCAGACGTAATACTCTTTATCCTTGTTCTTCTTATTTTTGTTGGCGCTCTTCGCACTGCTGGGTTGTTTCTCCTTTACAACAGCCCCATTGGACTGTGCTGAGTTACTGATGTAGTTTCGACTCTCGTCCACGTGGTATGAGCCTTCATCCCGGTTTCTGTACTTGTACATGGCATAGAGGAGGATGAGGATGCACAGGGCGGCAGCGGCTACTATGCCTACCACCATGCCCGTGGTGCTGCTGGACTCCCGGATCACTTCTGCGGAGCCTGGGTATGGCTCTCTGCCCCCTGCCCGGGTTGGGTTGGCTATAGGAAAGAGGGGAGAAAAAAACACACACAGAGTGATTATCGAGTTCCTTGAATGCTAACAGTTACCTTCTATTTCCATGACTAATGGAAAAGCACCTACTGCTTTAGAAACAGTAGGCTGCTGTGAAGTGTGGACTCCCTGAGCCTCAGGGTCACTAAAAACTGGTGACAATGAATCAAAGCACTTGGTGAGAGATTTGTTGCCATCTTTTCTTTCTCACAGATCAATTTTGTTAACAAGGTCTTGTAAGTGCAGCCCCAAAGGGCCATGTTAGGTGAAAAACCATAAACCCAGCATGGAAAATAAAATCATAATGACACTACCTTGAAATATTAGAGGGTATCAATTTCAGAATCCAATTGATGGTAATATAGAACCCTTAGAGACTCTGAATCAGGCTAGCTAAATTTAGGACTATTTATGCAATCATATTGCCTCCTACAGTATTCACTATAGTATTGAACAATAAAATAACTCAGACATTTTGAATAATCTAAATATCTGCTTGTAAAAGTATGATTTTAGTCACAACTTTACAAACTAAAACAAAATTAATTCATTTTTCTGTTGGAGGTTTATTTGTATGGATGGGTGGGAATTAATCCATTGGTTGCAGTTGAATGATCACCAAAACCAAATTTGGGGGGTTAAAACAAATGATTTTTCCTCAGTTTTATAGACCATCTATATTGGTTTTGAGTCAAAACTTGGTACCTAATAGATGACAATAAATAAAGGACTGGCTAGCCCTGTTTTATTCAACTGGCAAAACCCTTTTTAATCTTCCCAAAGTATAATGAGTAACAAAGCTCTTCCTTTGGTCAGGAAATGGGTTCTGGGGTGCCACTGTCTTCCCAAGGCCTCATCAAGCCCTGAAGTTGACTTTAGATGGGGAGAAAACATACTGCGATTTGGCTTACAGATCAGGGAGGCGAAGGTGACTCTTTTCTTGTACATAATACACTTAAAAATTCGTTGAAAGAATTTAAAAGAGTAGGAATTATAGAGAGAGATGATTTCATCCTACTTCTCTCTGACGCTAGTCATTTTTCTGTATGAATTTTCTTTTTCTGAATCTTCACCCTCTCCCTTGTCTTAAAAAATCATTACTTTACAGATGTAATGGGTTAACTTTTTAAAACTTTGTAAGTTATGCAGAATGAATTTAAATCATCACCAGATTGCATATATAGCAAATATGTATGCATGTGGATGTATACACATACCAGAAAGGAATAATTGAAGAAGACTGAGATTGGACTTTTATATCACTACTGTTCAACATTACATAGTAATTATTTTTTTAAAATATTTCTACAAAAGTTCCTATTCCTGGGATTGATTCACCAACTGTAACTCTAGACTGCTTTATAATTTCGTTTTCAGACGTCACCAAGATTTCTTCTGTCCGCATGTGAATTTCTTGCAGTCATTTTCCTTTCCTTCTCTGAACAAAGCCTTGCAAATATAGTCACTTACAAAGTCATAGCTTTCAGTCTCAAAGCAGCAATCGGCTGTGTTCTGAGAGACAAAATGTAGCAGGCGAAACATTTCTTTGTTGAGTATGTCACTGCTTCTTTTACAAAGGACCAGGTAATGTCGTTGACCAAGCCTTGGCATGGATTCTGTGGCCAAGGCGGAGGAGAGCAAGACTGTAATCCACAGCATTTGATTACAGGAAATCAATTTCCTCCCCAGAAGAACAGGGCCTACTGCAGGAGCTCTGTCACCCCCTGACCAACCAAAGGCCGCACTTTCTCTTTCAAATACAGTCGTCTTGGCCAAACTCTGCCAATTAGCTCAGCCGCTAACATTCACTAAATGACAACTTTCTACCTGCTCATTTGGAGGAGTTTTCTTTCGCCAGGGTGTCATAAGATCTGAAACGGGATCTTTACTTAAATATTACCTAAGCCTCTTCTCCCCAACAGGTGGGATGCTTTCATTTTCAACACATTTTCATAATTATCTCATTCTGTTTGTCAGAAAGGAATGAGGAGAGCGGAGATAAAATTCTATTCATATAGCTCACAACAGCAAGGATTGAGAGTTTTAATGGAATGCTACGTTTAAATGTTCTTTCCTAAAAGGCGGGGGGGGAGGGGGGGGCGTATATATATATATATCCCACAGACATCTGTATTATTGGTGAAATATCTTACCCAAGAATTTTAATCTTAATTTATCTGTTTAAATACTTTTAATATATTTTCACAATGAAAGCATAAGCAGCATATCATCCATTTGATGTTAAAACTAGAATATGATTGCAAAGACCTAAGAAAAGCCTCAAATGCTTCAATGTTGCCATAGAGCCATTTGAAAAGGACCTCATATTTAAGGGAAATACTTGTGATTTTGGCAATTCCAGACAAAATGTTGATTAAGTGACATATAGGCCTAAAAATAGCTCTGTTACCCATGTGAACATAAAGATTCTAAATGTCATGTTTTTTAAATAATCTATATAAAAAAACAAACACCAAACTCAATGAAGGAATTTTATCCCTTTTCTTTGGGTCAACATTAAAAAATTAATACCACAGGTATTTTATAGGCCTACTTGGAATATGCAGTTGCTTTTAATCTAATTGATTATTCAATAACCTTTTTTTTCTGCTTCAAATTTGAAGGCTAAGTGACCTTTATTCTGTTTAGAAGTATTAATAATAGTAAATAAAGGCCCAGCTAGCACACTAAAGTATCAATGGGATATCTCTCCTAGATGTGTAATAAAAGGCTAGAGAAATTCACATATATTCTTGAATTATAAATGTGGCTTCATGTATTGATTGTCATTAGTGGTTTATTTTGATGATCACTGAAAAGTTTATGGGGAAATTTCATTAATTTAAATGTAGAGAATAGTATAAATGGCTCAAAAAGTTAAATGCCTTCTTACATAATTTGGTTAAAATTTTACATAAAAAAGAAATGCAGTCATCTTTTAACCATTTATGACAATGCAAACAATAATTTAATCAGAGAAATCCATAAAAATTTCTTAAATTTCATGGGTTTGTGAATTTTGCATTTTCTTTAAACTCGATAATAAACTAAATCAAGATATTTTAGATAATTAAAGCAATCTACATCTTTTCCCTAATAGTGTTAAAAAATAAAGGAACTCCAATTTGTTTTTACTCCGTCACCCTTTCTTTGTCCCAATATGTGATGAGAACACTTAAAAAACGGGTAAAAAGATGGAGGGAAGCTAAAAGAATGGCATACATGCAAATTAGTAATGAGCCTTGAATGGTCAAAAGTTGACTGATTTGTAAGTAACACTAAGCTAATGTAGCCAATTCATTATGTCAGGCACAGAGGCAAAAGGAGCCCAGGTCAATGGAAAATTTCAATAGGACTGATGATGGGCAGGCACATAGGTACTACTTAGTGTGACTGGAAATAGGCAAGTATTCAACTGCAGCAGTGGTGGCACACATATTTTGCTTAGAGTCCAGGGCACTAGCAATAGAGAGAGAGAGAGAGAGAGAGAAAGAGAGAGAGAGAGAGAGAGAGAGAGAGAGAGAGAGAGAGAGAGAAGATATATTCTAAGCATTTAGTTCCGTTTATATTTTCTAATTTTAATAGTTCTATTCATATAGTGAAATCGTGACTTACACACAATTTATGTGAACACTGTAACAATAAGTGCTTTTACTTACTAAAGGTTTCCCACATAATTCTGCCTTATCCCTGTTTTACAGAAGAATGCCCACCACCACATACCCCTGAATCCACTGGGGTGCTGTGTACACTGCTAGGTCTATTACATGTGGGGAAAGCACATATGCATTCCTTGATGGCGATATGAAGACTTGAGTTTTGCTGGCATTTTTGCTTAAATGAGTCAGAAGGTATTCACTGTACTGGCAAGGGCAAAGAGCTGTCACAGGAATTTAACCTCTTTCACGTAAGACACTTTTCAGCCAAAAGGCTATGGAGATATTTCTGGGAACAGACAGCATTATCTTAAAGGGCAAATGAAAATGATTTTTAATTCTGTCTCTCTCAAATATTTGGCAAGATCCTGATGGTTTCTAGAAGTTTTTCACATGGTCTGCTTTGGCCCAGGTTGATTAAGAATCCTCTATGTTAGCTCTATGAATTTTCTTGTTTATCATTGTCTAATTAATATTGTGATTACTTAGGTAGGCATAGCCTTTCCAGTGTTAGGATAGTTATTAACATATTTCCTGATTAAACCCTAAAATCAGTTTATTCGTATCAGATAATAATTCATGGTGCAAAAGATATATCCCAGTGCCTTAGTGTATTTGTTGCATTGCATAAAAATGTTAAAATATTTTAAATTTTAACTAATCCTTAAATTTGCTGAGATAATTATTTTAAACTACCGTGACAGGAAAATAAATTGTCCTAATTGATGTTCTTTTTTTACTTTTTGACAGTCCCTGGCACTGTATTTGTGAAAGAACATTTCCCCAAGTAGGAACTAATTTAGGTCCAGTTAACAAACACCACGAGACAAACATGTTTGAGACACACAGTAGGCTGTAGTGCAGAGAATTATCTGTGACAGGTCTCGTTTCTTCCCAGCTCTTCCGTCATCACACCTACGCTGCTCTCTATTCTTCCTCCTCCTTAGTCCCCCTCTCTACCTCTTCTGTGTGGCTCTCTCCCAGCTTATGACTTAGTTTTGAAGGTGGCTTTCAGAGTGTGTAGTGGGTGTGTCCCTGCCCATTCTCAGGTAAATGAAAGTCCAGCCAGTAGGGGTCAGCACTTTTTGCCTCTGGGGTAAGTGCATTCCTCAGCAAGGTGTTAAATGAGTGACAAAACTTAGTGCCAAATTCCTAATTTCAAAGCATAATATAAAATAGTCCTTACTGTCCAAAACATCTCAATGTGATTGATTGTTCACCAGACATGGGCTTTGTGTTTTACACTGCCATGCTTTCCTTTAAAATTTAACCTCCTAAATTTGTTTAGAGAATACAATTATATGCTTTATCAGAAGGAATAATATTATCACGTAAAAAAAAAATAAAAGATGGGGATCTGAGCAGCACATTAAGCCATTAAGCTTTACTAGGCCTCTATTTATTGCTTTGTCACTATTTGTTTCTAGTCTTAACCAAACCTGGAGTATAAAGCCCACATTTCCTTAGCAAAATGATTCTCAACTGAAGTTCTAAAATAACTATGCATTATGAAAGGTAAATTTTTGAACATTAATGAATCTCTCCAAAGAGGTTTCACTTTGCAATAGAAAGCCTTAGCACACTTTAGCTGTTCTTTCTGAGATTGGAAACATAGCAATAGAAAATTGCTATTAAATATAATTGCTCTTGGTTGACGTTTTTGTAACACTGCATGAGAAAGGATGCTTAAAGTCCTAACTCCTGTCACATAGAATGAGGGTTTGGTGGATGATTGTGGGACCTTATATTTCCATTGATGAGTTTACCAAAGCAATAACCATGCCACAAGATGCTCTTTTTATCACTCAAATTGTCATTTTTATGAAACTACTTTGTATACTTGGATGAGCTGTTCTTTCACTGTAATCTTATTATATTTATGTTGTTTCCAAAGTTGGCTTTGTAGGGCGAGACTGTAGTTTCCAGGCAATTTTTATTGCTGATTTTATTTCTTCAATATAGACTGTTAGTATATAGGTATGTCATCAACCATGACCTTGTCATATCAAGAATGAAACTAGAGTTTCACTAGAAACTGATGACAATGAAAATATAGCTTTTCAGCATTAACAAAAAAATTGTAAGAGACTTCCAATCTTCAGAAATAATTCTCTCTCTCTCTATCTATATATATATGCCATTATGCTACCTGGAATTGTTAGATAGCCTGTCTTACAATAATCCTTTTTAAAAACTATTGGTAAGATGCATTTACTTAATTTTTATTCACTAAGAGTCTTTCAGTAATCTTTATCAAAGATTAAATTAAAAGTAATCAGTTTTAAATTTCTGTCTCCATCCCATGTAGGAAAAGGAGCTGCCTAAAATGATCTCATTAGACCAGAGTTCTCTACTGTGTTTTAATAGATGTGGAAGTTATTACAATTCTAGCCTAGCCTTGAAAATGGTTTCAGATTTATGGGGAAAGATTTGACTTTTTCAGTATCCAGTTTTATTAATAACGTGAAAAAGAAAATTGGAATTGTAGGCTCCTGGGGTGTTTGTGAATTGAGATTAGTATAGTTTTTTTCTCCATAAAATAAAGTTTATTCTTCTTCTTTCCATTTTAGTGCTTCAGTACTACATGGGTCAGAAGAAACTCCGATGCAACCACTTACAAGAACACGTGTTTAAATATCACAGTTGCAAGAAAGAAGCTAGGTAAATATTTATATGGCACACACAAATATCAACATTACCACAGTTGCAAGAAATCAGGTAAGCAATGTTTTTTATGGCATGCACTGATATCGACACACACTATGGTTTTATGCGAGGTGATGAATGCTGTCAAATCCCTCCCTTTATGCCAACTCCATCCATGCCCTGAACATTCTGAAGATAGGACGAAAGGCTGGAGAGGGGACATGTCTGAAGCATCTTAGTCCTTCCAATGAACTGGAGATTCAGAAAGAACTTGGAAATCAATAAGGCCTTACTACCTCCATGGCTGCTGGGTCTAATGTTTTCCTCTGTTACTTTCAAAGCCACCAAGGCACATGTTTGAAGGGAAGTGCAGAGGCTACCACTGTGGGATTGAGAGGAGCATTATCTTCACCAGAAATGTAGATATTGCATGCTAGGCACAGAAAAACTCATCCTGTGCCTGGAGGACAGATCGCACCACATAGACAGAAAATGCAATGAACACACACACCTTGGGTGACTTTGGGCACACTGAAACTAGTAGAACACACATATCCCTCATCTCTGGGGGAAGCCATAGGGTCATGGGATTTACAGAGAATATTCTTCAATTTCTCTATACTTTGTGTAAACTGTGTGTCCACAGCTTAGTTATCTGAAGGCTCCTTAAATTTGTTGCCTGGTCATGGTGACCATTAGATTTTATTAGAACCCTTGAAAGTGTCAGGGTGTTTACTAAAGTACCAATGTGCCTACTATTCTTAAGGTCCTCCAAAGTCTGCCCACAACGATCTATTAAAATTTGTCTTCCACTTCTCCCAAAATAAGTGGCAATTCCAATTTTATTTGTGTTCCCCAGTCTCCTCCATATACCAATTGAAATTCTGCCCAGCTCCCATGATCATTTTTCTCCTGCCTGATTGAATACTGCCAATTTCTTATGACCCAGTTTAAATGCCATCTTTTATGAAGTTTTCTTTAAGACTCTTCATTCTCTCTGTTAATAAATATATATAGTGAGCAGTAGGTATGTTCCAGGGATTGCACTAGCTACTGCAGGTGAAGTAGATAACCAAACTCACTTGACACCTACCCTCATGGACCTTGATATAATAAGGAAAATAGATATATAACACAGAATCACAAAGTTGAACTTAAAACAATATCTGGAATATGTATGATGAAGAAAAATGGTAGGTACTATGCAGGAGCAGAACAAAGATCTCTGCTTTATAGTGAGGTGTCAGGAAGATTTACCTGAGTTTGTGACATTTATGCCGAGACATGGAAAATGAGTGGAGAGTAGTCAAATGAAAAGTGCATAGAACGGACTTCTAATGAGAAGGAATAGCATGTGGAATGACATTGAGGAAGGAAAGAGTTTGCTTTTCAGAAACTAAACAAAAGCCAGAGTGGCTACAGCAGTCTAAGTTTTGTAGGAGAATGAGGAAAAAAATTTTGAAGGTAGGTATGAAACTTAACACAGATCATAGACTATGCAATGAAATCATACAAGCTGAGATCAGCACATTTGACACCATAAATAATAACAATTTGATGTGAAACAAAGGTGTCACTAAAAAAGTAAAAATGCAAAAGAGAAAGGAGAGGAGAATATGAAAGATACATATACTGCTGTCCATGTGAAAGATACATATCTCTAAGATACAAAAAAAGATAACCCACTAGGAGAATGGACAAAAATACACACGGCCAATTGGAAAACAGAAGGCCTGAATAGGTGATTAAATGCAGGACCAGATGCTCAATTTCATTAGAATAGAAGTCAAAATAAAATAAGGAGATTTAAAAAACCCACAAATTTTAAGGAAAAAAAAGAAGAAATAGTGGTATGGTAAATTGTAGTATTATAAATGCTACAGGGTGTTAAAATGTTGTTTGTGAGTAAGAAAAAGGATAACAAAAGTTCAGCAACAATACTTCATTGAATAAAGTAACACCCATAGTCTAGATAATTAATAGAGTTAAAAATAATTGTTACAGTCAAATCTGTTGACCTGAAGATGTCCATAATATATCAGGAAAAGAGAAAAAACAAATTCAATTCATATATCATACTTTCATTTTATAAGATGAGAGAGAAAAAAACAATCCTGATTTATGTTTATAGGTACATGGTAAAAGGTGTGTGAAAGAGGCATGCTAAGTTGTTATCATTGGTTAATGTATGAAGATAGAAAAAAAAGTATAAAAAATTAAAATTTTTCACAAATATTATGTGAATATCAATTTACCAGGGACCATATAAGACACTGAGGATACCAAGGTACCCAAGACAGCCATGATTCTAATTTTTTAAAACTTACACCATATGGTTTCATTCATATGTGGGATATAAAACCAAAAGCAACAAATAAACACAAAAGAAAAACACTTATAGATGATGGTTAGCAGAGGAAAGGGGGCTGGGGGCTAGTAAAGAGGGTCAAATATATGGTGAGGAAAGATTTTCCTTTGGGTTGTGGGCACACAATGCAACATACAGACCATGGATCACAGAAGTGTATACTAGAAACCTATATGACCTTACTAACCAGTGTCACCCCAACAAATTTAATTTAAAAGGAAATTATTAAGAGATTACAGTTACTGGTTCAAAAGAGATTTTAAAAATTAGAGTTCCTATGTAACTCTTAAATGTTATTAGAGTAATATTTTAGGATTTCTGGTTGCAAAGAGCAAAGAGTGTATTTTTTACTGAATCAAAAAGAATTAGAGTTTCTATATAAGTCTTAAACACTTTAAAAAAAACTTTTGGTATATCGGAAATAAACAGAAAATCTAAGAAAACAATTTTAAATTTAAAAAAGTCAATAGCACAAGGAAGCATAAAAATTGGGTAGTAAGAGTCTTAAACACTGAAGGGGAAGGATTTAGAAAGTAAAGAACTATGAATACAAGGGGTTTGGGGAGACACTTAAGGAGAATGATCAAGGCTCTTGTGAACCCTGAAAGGTCACTGAGGATTTCTGAAGAAGGAAGACATGAGCTAGTAAGAACAGAACCAAGAAGACTTACGTTTTATTTCTATTGGTTTGTTTCTTCTCTTCCAGACAAGATTGCTAGTCTTTGATAGTTTCCAGTGACTCTATTTCTACCACCCCGCTTCCTATATCTAATGAAGATAGGACACACTAACTGTAAAATATATGTTTTCTGACTGATTAGAGGAAGAGATTTTTGTAAGTTTATAAATTTTCAGGAATAGACTGGGGTGAATGTAACCATTAAGAAAGTGTGAAAGAAATTTGGTAATAAGAAATTTGTTTATAGTAATAAGCAACTGGGCAAGAAACTGGCAGTAACATTGCATATCTCTTTACTTTCCTAACTCCCACCTCCTAAATATCTTCAGTAAAAGAAATTAAATATGATGTTTATATAATTAAATCAGAAATCACCTTTCCTGTGCTTAGGTGAATTGAGATGAATGTGCATCGATGAAAATATCATATCTGCATTTATTTCCCTGTGTATCTAAGTAATATGAGCTTAGTTGCAATGACTAATTCAGTTTTTAATTAAATTTATTAGGGTAATATTTGTTATAATACTGTACAAGTTTCAGGTGTACAATTCTATAATACATCCTCTGCATATTGCATTGTGTGCTCACCACCCTAAGTATATTCTCTTCTGTCATCATATATTTGAACACCTTTACCTTCTTTGTCTTCTCCCTCTCCTCCCTTCTCCTCTAGTAACCACCACATTGTTGTCTGTGTCTACGAGTTCTTTGTTTTTTTCTCTACGAGTTGTTTGTTTTTTTCTTGCTTTGTTTCATTTCCCATGTGTATGTGAAATCATATGGTTCTTTGTCTGACTTATATCGTTTAGCACGATAATCTCAAGATCCATCCATGGTGTTGTGAATGGCAATATTTCATCATTTTTGAAAATATATATTTTATTGATTTTTTTACAGAGAGGAAAAGAGAGGGACAGAGAGTTAGAAACATCGATGAGAGAGAAACATCGATCAGCGGCCTCCTGCACACCTCCTACTGGGGATGTGCCCACAACCAAGGTACATGCCCTTGACCAGAATGAAACCTGGGACCCTTCAGTCCCCAGGCCGACACTCTATCCAGTGAGCCAAACTGGTTAGGGCTCATTTTTTTTTTAATTTATTTAAAGTCAGCCAAATTATAGCCTTCATTTTGAATCATTTCAGTGTCTCATTTACATCAACATCATCTGACACTCACAGCACCGCAAATAGTTGGGAACTAACTTGGAACTCTTTTCTCAAATTCAGCAGAGTAGCTGAAGTTTCTAGGGATTTTTATTC
>NW_006383011.1:13339914-13341104 GCF_000327345.1 Myotis davidii | reverse complement strand
CTGAGCTTAGGGTGATAAATTTGAAAAGGGCATCATCAGTCAGGTCAAACTTTCCATAATTGTCAAGCAGCAGGAAAACCATATCGGCAATAATTGAGAAAATCCGTTTCAAAGTTAGGGAGCCTGGAGAGTCTTGTGTGTGTTTCATCAAAACGTATTACATTTTAGAAAATGGGAGAAGAGCTATATTTTGAAATGTAGAAGACATTTCCATTACTCATTTCCAATCCACTAACCTCTTGCATAACAAAATAGTGTTTTTTGCTGGAAACTCATTGACTAAAATACCCAGAAATGCATACACCCAGAAATCACTTTTCTTAAGATGCAATTCACATTTTTACATATAGAAAGCTTACCAATCAATCTTTACACAAATCCAGGGGATTAATTCAAAGGAATCATCAAATCTTAAACCAGTAATTTTGGGGAACCTGATTATAGGAAGACAAAAGTGGCAGCACAATGATTATAGCTAGGTTTATAGGAGAGTGGATGTGTGTGTTGTAGGCACATACATGTGAATAATGCACCTTTCCTTCCATTATCTGACAGAAGTAGCAACAGTCACCTCTCTCCACTCCTCATAATTTATAAGTCAGAGTTTTTGAAAAGCTCCAGGAAAGATTTCACAATACCTTGGGGTTAAGTTACTTAAATATATTGGATTATCAAAACTCTCTTTCTTAACTTTCTCCCAAATATTGCAAGGATTTACCCTTAGTAGATATATTTTCACATGATTTAATTGTCAAATGATCTTCAACATGGCTATTATAACTTCTGACTCAGTGCATTTTCTTATTTAGTTAACAACTGTTACCTTTATGGAATTATTATTATATGGTAGGCTCTGTGCACTTCACACAAATCATCTAATTTATTCTTCATAACACCAGCATGATACAGGTATTATTCCTTTATAGGGAAGGGAAATGAGTCTCAGGTTATGTTATCTAGGCTTCAGAAATGGCACAGCAGAAATTACAACTTGGGTCTGTCTGTTCTAGTTTTAGACATTCAATGCATCTGCATTTATGACTGCAGAATGATTTGTTAATATTCCCAATTTTATCCTTTTCTGTAGAATTGAGCACTTTAGGCCTCCTTTCTAGTTTTATCCCTTCCAGCCACACTCCACTGTACCTCCGACCATCTATCCGCCCTTTCTTTCCAGTAAAAGTTTGCAT
>NW_006383011.1:13332175-13339896 GCF_000327345.1 Myotis davidii | reverse complement strand
GAATCTTAGGAAAGCCAGGGGTAGGAAGTATATCAGACATTAGGTTCTATTCTAGGCATTGCAGCTAACTTGCTGAGTTGACCTATAGCATCTCATTACCCTCTGCTACCATGTTTTCATCAGCAACATAGGGCCATGCATTATTTACCTCCCAGGATCAGACCAGGTAGGACAATCGATGTGAAAGTGCTATGGAAAAAACTGTGATGGTCCAATTCTTTTCCCTGTGTCTGCCACACAAAAGGTATTGAATCACCAGCTGTTCCAACAAGTAGACAATTCTGCAATATGTTCTGCACGCCATGGCTCAATCCGTTGTGACAGGGCCATGAAGGACATTATCCCCATGGGGGTCACTGTATTCAGGGACTTTCCTCTCATGTACGGAGGCTCTGTGAATTCAGGTGGCAAATAGCCGTTTACATTGCAGGACATGATTCAGGCCATTAATTGTCATGCTGCGTATGGAGCTTGTTTCTGTTTATCTGGGAAACATTCTATCTTTACAGATTGGTGCTCTCTGGTACCTATGCATGGAGTGAATTATACCTCTTCCTCTTTCAAAATTTTATGATAATCTTTTAGGTTTTTAGGTCTCATGAAATCAATCACCTGAGACCGCTCTTTGGTAATAATTGAAAGCAAAGCTTATTATCTTGGAAATCATAAGTCTTGTTTAGGTTTTAGGGTCTATTTCTAAAAGTGTTAGGTCAGTTCTCTTTTCCGTCCCCTTTCACCTGCCCTGGACTTGCATGGTGTACCCTGGAGGAAATTGCAAGGGCCCAGGTCATTCTGGGTAAGGAGGCAGTGCACAGTTTTCCTGATTTTAAAACTGGGCCTACTCACTTCGGGTGATGGTTTTTATATTCCTGTCAGGAAGCTATTGCTGTCTCAATTTTCTTTTGTTGGAGAAAGATCACATTCTTTCTGGGGAAAGTGCAATAGCTGAGGTGAAAGATGAGACAGCTTCCCCACTGAGCCCATTAGAAGGAATCGTGTTAAGCCTAGAATTGGGAACTATGGAAGGCAAGCCATCCATCATGGGGGAAGGGTGTGTGGTGGGTAAGCCCAGTTAAGCCAAGATGCCCAATGTGTTCCGGAATTTTGGAGGAGGAAGGGCAAGCAGATTATAAGAACAGGCAGGAAAGCTAATCATCCTTTTCTCAAAAGCACTGTGTGGCAGAGACCTGCATTTTTTTTTCCTCCAGAAATAAGGATAGTAGATGATATGTATCCTCTTCCCATCCTAGCCACCTCAATTTCTCAGTGGTTCTCAACCTTCCTAATGCCGCGACCCTTTAATACAGTTCCTCATGCTGTGGTGACTCCAAATTTCAGTGTTACAAATTGAACATAATTAAAGCATAGTGATTAATCACAAAACAATATGTAATTATATATGTGTTTTCCAATGGTCTTAGGTGACCCCTGTGAAAGGGTCGTTCGACCCCAGGTTGAGAGACCCACAGGTTGAGAACTGCTGCTCTAGCAGGACACTTCAATTCTATTTCCCATGCTCTCTGCCTCTAGCATTTTGACCCAGTGGCACTGGCAGAAGATGGATAGTAGGAGGAAGGAGAAGCCACAGTATTGCTTCTCTCCCCTCTCTGTTTCTGGCTGTGTCTCAGCATACTCCTTCTATCCATGGTTCCAGCTAACTGTGAGGAAGATGCTCGACGCTTAAATTCTGACGTATAATTGTTCCCTTTTTACTTATTTCTGTTTTGCTTCATCCTTACAAAGATGTCTTTATGGTGAACTAACAATCAAGAACTTCATAAAAAACAACATTTTGTACAACCTAGTGATTAGACATTTATATGCATTATGAAGTGATTACTCCTATAAGTCTAGTGTTTATTTGACTCTATGTATAGTTATTGCAATATTACTGACTAGTTTCCCTATGCTGTACTTTTCATTCCTTGAGTGTTTTTATAACTGGCAATCTGTACTTCTTAATCCCTTTACATTTTTTTCATCCATCCCATCAACAACTCTCCCATCTGACAACCATCAATTTACTTTGTGTATCTGAGTTTGGTTTTTTTAGACTTCACATATAAGTGAAATCATATGGCATTTGTCTGATTTATTTCTAAATAATACCCTCTAAAACCATCCATGTTGTCACAAATGGCAATATTTCATTCTTTTTTATGGCTGGGTAACATTCCACTGTATGTATATACTACTACTTCTTTATTCATCTATTGATGAACATTGAGGTTGCTTCTGTATCTTGACTATTGTAAATAATGCTGCAATGAACATAAGGATGCATATATCTTTCCGAACTGGTGTTTTGAATTTCTTCAGATAAATATGCAGAAGTGAAATAGCTAGCTCATATGGTACTTCTAATTTTTTAGGAGCCTCTATCCTATACTCCATGGTGGCTGAACCAATTTACAATCTTACCAACAGTGCATGAGTGTTCCCTTTTCTCACCAACAGTTGTTTGTATACTGATAACTATCTGACATGTGAGATCTCATTGTGGCTTTAATTTGTATTTCCCAGATCCTCGTTTCTGTGGGAAAGTTGGAGCCCACCTTAGGGAGCTTTGCTCCAAGTTGTAGAAGTACCTCCAGTCATGAAGATATAGAAGGTTTACTTTTACTTTGGGTGAAGCCAATTACCAAAGATAGTCTCTGAATTCACCAATGCAGCTCTTTAAGCTCTCCCGTCTTTTTTTTGAGCTTAAGTCTTGGCCTCTTAACTTTGTCCAATGTAATTTTTATTTTGACATTACTGCTTTCAGAAAAACAGGCGGGGGGGAGTGAGTGCAAATGATGTCTAAAATGACTTTCTTGTATTTTAACCATACAGTGCTCATTTTTGTTTGCTTTCTAGATAATTACATTTATATTGAAAAAACAAAACAAAAAACACAAATTTCTCCATCAGCATCTCAGACACTGAAATCCAACAATCCTATCAGTGCCCCAACTCCAGCAGCCTGGTCCTGCACTTATACCATTAGCTAAGTCCTTGGCACTGACTCTGACCTGGTGCTAAGGAGATGCTCTAGATGTCTCAAAAAATGGAGCAATCATTACTGTTGTTTTTTTGGCTACAGCTCAAAATTCACCATTTTAACCGCAATGTGTTGACTATTATGGGCTAATTAAACTTGTTTTTGAATAATCACATAATAAATACCTCAATTTTAAATGTTGCACAAAATTAGCCCCTAATCAGGCTCTAAAAATATGATCTAATAACTGAAATATTCCTTAAATGATTGTGATTACTTATTTAATGAAAAGATGCACCTCATTTAATATACATATTTTCACTGCTAATGTGGTTAATGGGTTCGGTTCAATGGAAATCCTTTGATCTTTTCTCAAAATAGCACACTGTAAAACTGCATGGTAATTGCAGCAAATTTAGCCTAATGAATAGTAATACATGCAAAGGACCTTTTAAATTTAAGTGAACATTTAAAAAAATAATCTTATTTTTGTGCCATGCCTGCATTTTCTAACAAACTTCTAAAATACGAAAAATATTGAAGTAGAATGTTCGTCAAGTACTAAGAGCAATAACAAAGAGAATAAATCTTCACTAAATGCTAGTTGTTATTGTGGCCTATTATTACTCATTTAACTTGAACCCAGATCATTGTGAACAAGTGATGAGCAATCAACAGTTATCCTTTGAGGGTCTGTACTGACCAGCTCACCCCTACTGGTTCAACTTATGCTTAAAATATTATCACAAAAGTTATAATCCTTTTATTCTGCTATAACTACCCAGCTTTTAAAATTATTATTCAATAGAGCTTTCTTTTTCTTGCTGGACAAAGATTTAATTGATATGGAGGTGGGCCAATATTCTATTAGTTAGCCCCTTCTCCCTGCCTTCCCATACATACATACACAAAGAGTATGGGCATGGTATGTTCAGCATTATAAATAAAAGGGGAAATTACTTTTCCTAAATAGCGTTCCCAGGAAACTGGAAGCTGATCCTGTTCTCTTTGTAATATAGACAAAGTAGAGTTATTCAATTAGGAAGATCTCACCAAAAGGGGTCATAATCTTCATTTACTGTCTCAAATACCAACATAAAAATCACCTTTCCAAATTTCTTGAGTTTTCAGAAAAGGGTCTATTTAGAAAAGGATTTCAAAACTAACTAACATACTGACATTATTAAGGGTCACCTTGAAACTAAACTGGTTTGCAGTGTTCTCATTTTGTCAATTTACTAAGTAAATCTAAAACGTAAGATTTCAAAGCTTTACAAACTAAAGTATGTTCACGTGAAAAAAAAGTCTTGGAAAATATGTATATAATACAAATCATAATGACAGCAAATAGTCATATAGCACTTATTATAAGCAAGGCGCTGTTCTACAACATGCTTTCTATATATTAATTCATTTAATCTAATAACCATATAGGTAGGCTGAGGGAAAAGCTATCCGCTTGTCACATGTCCAGGCAGCTGAAAGGAGGCATTTTGGGAAATGTGATCTAGTTCCCAATGGCTGTTTCTAATTTCTGCCTCTCAGCTAAGTGTGATGATTCAGTTAGACTTCCTGAATTGCATAGTCACCCTGCCATATTCTAAACACTGTTTATACCAATCTGAAGGTATTTTCCAATGCTAACCATGCAGGGCAATATGGCTGCAACCAAGGATAACTGAGTTCCCACACAGGGGGTTGTCCCTGATCTAGTTTCAACATGTACAGTTCCCATCAGGAGGCCAGAGTGGCTCATCATTTGTCTACCGATTTTCAGTCAGAAAAGTAACAGCACTGTGTAAAAGGGGAAATGTAGGTTGACTTTTCTTTCTATATTGCTAAACTGAGAAAAAGAACCACCATTTATGCTTCACTTTATGCCAGGCATTGCAGCAAGTGCCTTAAATATTAGTTTTAATTCCTGCAATAACCTGAAAAATTGGTGATATTTTAATGTCAAAGTGAAGAACCTGGTGATCATGAAGATTAATTGAGAACAGGGTAGAATGAAAGATGTCCGTTTGTAGAATGTGAAATTGAATAAGAACTTCCTATTTTTGTTCCCAGAGCTTAACAGAGCAGTGGGTGTACAGGAGGACTCAATACTATTTGATCAATGGTGAAACTGATAATCTACCACATATACAACTTCCCTCTTCATTAAGAGTTCTGAAGGGAACCACATGGTAATTCAAATTGATCAAACACTTGCTAGAAGGCATATTTACTCATATTCAAGAATATGCCAGATTTTTCCTGTTTCATTAATAGCCCTATAAAGGTGCCTAAGTAATGAATATAGCACATTTTCAGAGAAGATGATATTTGAAGGGACTGTGGATCAGAGAGATCAGAGAACTCCATTATGTAAATATTCAGGGAGTGTGAAAGACATTAGTGTGCAACCCACCTGTAGAAGTTACCCTGTACATTTTTACAAAAATATCAGCTTGCCTTTCTTTGCTTTAGGAGGAGCAAAAGTGCATAGCAGATACAACTCATTTCTGAATAACTCAATATGTAATTTTTCAAAAAAGTCAGTTTTCTGAAGCATGACCTGCTGATAATCTGAAATGATTTTTAGCTTTATCAAACATTATCCAAAATCTAATAATATCAACAAGTACAGCTTTTGCACATGTTATTTTATACTTGTATTCAAGATAAAATGCAAGCAAGAAAAATATATTTAAGAAAACCAGTACATTAAGAAAAAAAGGCTTGCAGGAGGGGCATTCTATAATAGAACAACATTCCTATTTGCAGAGCATTAAAGAAAAATACTTGGGAAATATATAAACTAAGAATCTCATAGGAAGATGTCACAGAAAAAGAGCCAATTCTCCCAAAAGAGCAGAATACATGAATTCTTAAAGTTGGGCATACAAAGTCATCGGGAATTGGACAGAACAAGTCAAGTAGAAAAGAGATCTCTCTTACAAAATGTGATATAGAAAGAGAAAGCACTCATGGAATACACCATGGAGACACTTTCAAGGACAGGTAAGATCACAAGAAAAGTCTAAGGCAAATGATCCCACTGAAGCAACCAAATTTGGAGTTTAAGCCTTAAGAAGAACTGATGAATTGAAAACGGGAGAGCACGGGGAGAAAAAACGCAGAGGAAGAGGATGAAAAGTTAAACTAGGCTTGGTACAAGAGTCTTGAAGTAGGTGTCATCAGATAGAGGCAGTAGCTGTTGGTTTTGTATACCTGACAAGAGCCTTTGTTGCTTTAGAACAAAATTTACACAACAGATCCATGCATGGAGCAAGGCAAACAGGGTTTCTGCTTCATGGAGCTGCCCTACTTATGGGGGGATGCAAGCTATGCATTCGTGAACAGGTAATGCACAGATAAACAAGATGCTTTCACATAGTGTGAAGTGTGCTAAAGAAAACAAGGGCAGAAAGATTATCTGGCGTATGGCTATTAGCAAGCTGCTTCCCACTTTCCGTTGTGCTGGACTGTTGAACACAACTGACAGAACACACGTGAATAAAAAGACACGAGGATGACAAAAGCATAATCTCTTTCTCTCCTCCTCCCCGCCCTCCGAAACCCTCAATCCTGGAGAAAGAGACAATAACTGAATCTATAAGGAATGGTTAGTATGACCTATAAACAAAAGCTAGAAGATTTTAATCATTTACCCGTGCTCAAGAAGAAGAAAAAATGTGACAACTTTAAATGCAATTAGAGCTCTCACATGAAGTTTACTAGATACCCAAGGTGAGGACTCCGTATAAGAGGTTGATAGACTCTACTCGGCAAAAAGAGTCAGGACAGAGGAAGGAAATGCAGCAAGCAGTGTAATTAGTAGGAACTTGAACTGTTTTCAGGGGTTTATTAATAGAGTGGAACATGCTGAAAAAATGTGACAACTTTAAATGCAATTAGAGCTCTCACATGAAGTTTACTAGATACCCAAGGTGAGGACTCCGTATAAGAGGTTGATAGACTCTACTCGGCAAAAAGAGTCAGGACAGAGGAAGGAAATGCAGCAAGCAGTGTAATTAGTAGGAACTTGAACTGTTTTCAGTGCTTCATTAATACAGTGAAACATGCTGGAAAAAAAATGGACTGCTCTCTAGAAAATGTGAATCAGGAAAACAAATATGAACACAACCAAACACCCAACTTTGTTTGATGAGCAGCCTATGCTGGAAGATCTCAGAGAAGATCAGCTACAAAGAGAATGTCCTGGTTGGGCATGTGAGAATAGGAAAAATGGGGAAAGACGAAATCTGAGGAAGGGAGAGAAAAAAGATGGGACTGATGTAATATATTTAAAAAGCAACTTCTTTCTTTGTTATATGATATATAGAAATAGAGAATACAAATGAAAACAAAGGCAGGATCTTGGCAAAGGGCCCAGGAAGGCATCATCACAAAGGGACGCTGTCCAGATAACCCAAACAGGATGGTTACAAAGAGCAATACACTGGAGGAGTGGAATGGATGCTCATCAGAATGCGAATCACTGTACATGAAAGACCACTCTGCAGGCTGAGCATTTTGATGGGGGAGTTCCAGTAGAGGAGGGAGGACAAGAACACAAGACTGGCTCTCCCAAACCTTCTGCTCCTCACTGGCTGTCAGTAGCTTTTCTAAGAGCTTAGAGTCCGAAGCTAAAATCAATGGGAGGTTGTGATGTTCAAAAGGAAAGGCAAGACATGCATCCTGAACCAACTTGTAAAAATTCAAATATCAGAATGAGAAGATTTACTTCAAAATGATA
>NW_006383011.1:13316940-13332063 GCF_000327345.1 Myotis davidii | reverse complement strand
ACCAACTTGTAAAAATTCAAATATCAGAATGAGTAGATTTACTTCAAAATGATATTCTTCACAACAAGGCAATTGAGTTGTTGTATTGTGATGTGACATTTTTCTGGGGTTCTTTCTAGGTGACATAGATGATGAGTTAGCTGATAATGGTTAGCCCAGATCTGCCTCACTCCTTTTGGTAACCTAAACAAGACAATGACTGAATTTTAAGACACGCTGGAAAGGCCCCCGTTGTTGGTAATATGAATATCTGACATAAAATCCAGGCTGGGACTAATTTTCTGGGCTCACAGCTAATAAAAAGGAGAGGAAAGGGTACAAGGCTGGATGGAAACAGGGTTTGTGTTGGTCAGCTACACCCTATCACAGAGGAGGGGGAGAAATTATGCATCGGCTTGAGTTAAAATGCACCAGCTTGAATTTTAGGGTGACATGGCAAGACTCCAATGCTCTCTGTTACATACAGCAAAGACCATGCCTGCTGTTTGTTTTACCATTGCCATAATAGTCTCACTGTTGAAATTCAGAAATATTTCACTTAAGATAATTTGCTGGTAGAGTGAGTGGTGGGTACTTTTTGTCAGTAGAAAGGTCAAACAATTTTCCACAACGCACTGCAATTTTATAGCTGACGATTTTGCTATAGGTGACCAAAGGAAAGCCCATGATAACGTTATACAACAAAAATTACGTTGTGAGTTAAGGGAATGTGAACAGTAAAGTAGCAGCCTTGTGTGCTATCCCCACTGCTCTTTCTGAAATACACAATCATGGTGGGTTTTGAATCATGTAAAAGCAATAACCCGTATCTCTCAACAAGGCATTGTGTAATAGGATGGATGTTTAGATATAAATGCAAGGTTTTTCTAAGAACTATAGCATGCAACGAAGATTTAGAGTAAGCAAAGAAAGTAAGAAAAAAAGTCGACTAACCTAACCCACCTGAGCTCGGCTCACAGGGGTCAATGTCCTCGTCATCGCTGGGACACTCTGCTGAAGCCACAAGGATGTCATCTGTGGTCTGTAAAAAAAAGCACATTCAGTCGGTTACTTTAAAGGATCCCAACAGAGCTTCTCATCTTTGTCTCATTGACAAGTGAAATACGTGTGTGTTTACCTGAATACATTGAGAAACCAAATTCAGTACCTATTTCCCTTCCCAAAGACATAGAGCTTACATTTTTTTTTCAACTTAGTCTAGATCTCTCAAGGAAGTTGCGTGTGAAAACACAGTTATAGCTTATTTTACAGGAAGACATGGAAAGGGTGGTAGCCAGCTGTAGACATCCACCCATTCAACAGCACGGAGAAGCTGCACACAGTAGCATACAGGTTTAAAGCAGCCTGAGAGAAACAGATGATTTGGAGTTTATGGCAGCCCTGGAGTGCCACAATGTATGCATCAGTAGGTTTGATGCTATACTTGTACTTGGCTTCCTAAAAGCAGAATAGCTATAACCTTTTACATTCATGACCAGGTAGAGTTTGATGAATCTTTGAGCTAGAGATTGTCCTTACTAGGAAACAGGATATATTTCACTGATGTGAAAAAGGAAGCAAATATAATCTACTTAAGGTATTTAAAAAATTTGTGTTTAGATTTTATACTGAATTTTTGTTTTTGTTACAATTTGGTAGCAGGTATCACATCCCCATTGTCTTTTTATCATTAAGGTGTCATAAGTGAAAATCATATTTGGGTTGAGGGGGTGGTATTTTACAGTAAGTAGGAAAGAGGTGTCGATTGTCTTTGTGACATTCTTGTTGCTTCATTGCACTTACAGCAAAAAAGACAACACTCACTGTAATAAAAAGCAGAGTGTGTAAATCCTAGCAGTTAGTCACATAATCAACTCATTTACAAGCACTGAAGGTTGCTCTTTACTGCCACTTACAAGCAGCAGTAAACTGAGCACAGTTACTGCATAGAGATTGTGAGGTTTGCATCAGATCTGGCTGATGGCAGCACAGAGAGAATGCAAGGTACAAGAAGAAAAATATCTCATTACATCGGCTAAGGATTAAGGAGATGATCATTGTTTAGACAATACTCAGAACTGCAACATTAATGAAATCCTTATTTAAAAGTGGAATTAACCTAGGCTGTAGCTATGTGTAGTGAAGCATGTTAACTGGACTTATTGTGGTGCTCATTATGTTGTATACCTGTAACTAATATGTTATATCAGTTACAACTTATTAAAAATTAAAAAATATCAATTTTACAATTTTTTAAAAAGCCAAAATGCAATATGACTTGCTTTCATTAAAGCAGTAACTAATACAGTCCAAGATTAAAGCATAAATAAATGTCAAGAAAATTGTGCCATTTTGAAAAATGGAGACAAGGGATAATGCACTTCTGTGACAAAATATTAGGCTTAAAAATCTTTTAAGTGCAGGAGCTTTAAGAATAAAGAATTTGTTCAGATGCTAATTCTTCTTTAATATAACTTTAATTAAATGCAAGCATTTAAATAGCATCGTGAGATGGCTTCATATTATTCTGCTCTCAATTCTTTTGAGACAATTAGGAGACTGGATTCATTCATTTTGCCGCTGTTATTTTAAAAGACGAAGTTCAAAATATCAGTTTTGAATTGTAACTGTTCATGTTAGTGATAACTACCAGCAATTGGTGTGACCGTTACATAGGTATCTTTCATTAAAGCGAGCTTTAAAGGGAAAAAAAAAATCCTCTTTTTGGCACAAGCACGTCCAGCAGGCTAACATCCAAACTGGCTTAATAACAAGTTATTGGATTATGAGGTCTTGAGGGCCAATTGTTCCCATTTGCCCCGGAGCAGATCACTTGCTTTTTATGGAGCTAATTTCAAATACAAAGATACTTTTTCTAAACCACAGTGGATACACTTTAAAATTAATTTCAGGGTTACAAGAATATTTCTCATGTTCCTTGAGGAACGCTAACTACATTAATGCACTCACAGTAGGGTTGCAGTTGTTGTTTTGTTCTTGATAGGAGGATGTGAGTAAATTCTTTAATCTCCTGCTTCTCACCCCAGCAGTGATGTTGCCCCTTTCCCCTCCACCGCCTGTGGGACATTTGGCAATGTCTGGAGACATTACATATTGACACAACTGGGGTGGAGGGTGTCAGCTGTCATTGGCATCTCAGAGGTAGAAACCAGGAATGCTGCTGAATATCCTAAAAGGCATGTGACAGTCCTCCCAAAATGCCAATAGTGCAGAAGCTGGGAAACTCTGATTTAGAAGTTTATAGACTATCCTGCATTTTGTTGTTCTCACCTGAAAAACTGGACAACATAATAGTTCCTAATGTTGTAAGAATTAAATTAGTACACAAAGACCTAAAATAGGACCACATTGTAATTTTCATAAAAAATGGCAATATTATCAATATTGCTATATTTCACAAATGTAGAACCAAATAGATTTTTGTGCTGTATTTATAAATAATATAAGTTTAGATATTAAACTGGAAGTTGTATGTGTGAATCATACATGTAAGATCTCATATTAACATGTAATTAAAATATAGCGGCTATATTGGTACTTTGTGGAGCTAAGCTTCCCTCTTTTACTGTCCAGGTTCAAATTCAGAATTAGAAGTCAAACATCAAGTATGCATAATAAAGGCTGCTTCTTAAAAGAAATTCATGGACTGAGAATGTGTGACTCCATGGATAGTGTTTGAGGCAGACTAAATTATTTAGCTACACAAGTTAAATTCTGTTTTAAAAGTTGACCTATTTTCTACATTTAACAGCCTTTGGGACAATTTAATAGCAAACAGAAAGTGTTAGAATGTTCTCGGTGTTATCTTTCACAAAATATAGTACCTAAAATAACAAAACATGTCATCCATTAAATAGTACCTTCTATAGCCCTTTCAAGTAGAAAACAAGCTGTGCAAATATGACCTTATTGTAAAACGATAATTTAGATTTTAATGTACTTTTCCTGGTATGATGAATATGCATTCTTGTTTTTCATCAAAAATTAAAACCTGGCACGGTCTTTTAAAAAAAAGTAACAGTATTGTGAATAAAAGTTTTTAAGTCGATAGAGGCATTGCAGCAATCATCATTGTATGAAAAATGAGGAAGTGGCTCAAATGTCGGGAAAAAAATTAAATTTTATTTTGGAGGCTGAGTTAACAATTTCCTAGCCAAAGCTGTGTAATTTAAATTTAATTCATTGTGTTTAGAACTGTCTATGGCATGCTGTTGAGAGTGGTAGAAAGAAACTCAAATATATCACATCAATCAGTTCTATTCTTTAGTATACTCTTTGCTGAGGCCTATAACCTTTTTCAGAGAAGAGACTACCTGCTGAAAGAGACAGAATAGTGATCAAGCAAAAACATTAGCTTTACATAACTATCCATTTAACCATTCAGAGGCCAAAATGCCATGCTGACCTCCCCAAATTCAGAGTGGTCTGAACATTCACATGGCATCTGTTCTTGCCCAGAATGTCTAGTAAAAATACTGAGGTCCCTCTACCTGTAAGGAAAAAATGACCAGGGCAGAATTCAAGAAATAAAGGCACTGAAACTTAATTCATTATATTCAGTGGATAAACACCAATATGTCATAGGCTAGAAAAATGTAATCAGGATGGGGCCGAAAGGATGTTCTTAATGTAGAGTAAGAAGTTAGACCAGTCAGATGGGTATACTAGATTTATTGGGGTGATCACTTCATAAGTATATAAATGTCCAATCACTATGTTGTATATCTGAACTAATAATGTTGTATATCAACTGTAGTTGAAAAACAATTTTTAGAGAAACAGACCAATTTATTTAATCTACAGGATTATTAGAAAGAGATCATTTAGTAGGTTAGAAGGTAGATGTAGTTCACTATTTTTTTCTCACTTATAGGGAGTATTTCCCTTCCCCCCTTAATGGTGAAATTTGCTGCACATTCACTTGCTATCACTTTTTAAAATATAGCACAATTGGGTATCAGTGTGGTAAAAAGATACAATAAGCAGATACATAAACTTAGTCTGAAATATTATATTTCTGATAACAACAGCACTCTTTGACT
Source organism: Myotis davidii (assembly GCF_000327345.1). Taxonomy (NCBI): domain Eukaryota; kingdom Metazoa; phylum Chordata; class Mammalia; order Chiroptera; family Vespertilionidae; genus Myotis; species Myotis davidii. The sequence goes on along the minus strand of NW_006383011.1, from coordinate 13,327,021 downwards.
TTTTCCTCATGCTAAATGGCTCCCCTGAAGACTGATACATTCCTATGAACACACCTACAATCCAACTGTAGAAAGGACGCCCATTATAAATGTGATGCCCACAAAGAAATCCTCGATTTGCTCTAAAACTTCAATTGAAGCTGTTTCTAAACAGAAATAGTCTATTTGGCTATACATCCAAAAAAGAGAAAAATAAATATTTTCTGAAGCAACGGTGCTTACTTACATATTATTTAGCCTAATCGTTCACTGCTATGAATGACATTTAGACTGAATTGATTGTGAAAACTGATGGGTAGAGATAATGCTAGCTGAAATGTGATGTTTGGCTAATAGATGGACACTTGTTCTTGATGATACTTTTGTTTATATGAAGCTGCTCTGGGGGAGAGAGCGCATTATGTCTGCCTTACAGGACTGAATTTGACAGTCTTTCCAGAAAACATTTATTGCTAGGTGTGTTTCCCTGAAAAAAAGGTGCCAGAATTCAGAATTAGTGTTACAAATTCCCCAAGGTAGGTCTGACCCACTACATAGATGATCTATGAGGCAAGACATTTCTAGGAGGTATGGAAAGTCACAATTTTGATCTAGAGAAAAAACTGTACCCCCTCAAAAAATGCAATTATAATAAATATATACAAGTTCAAGTTCTAAACAGTGGACCAATTTGATCAAATCAATTCAATAAAGAAACTTATCAAATTGATAATTTTAGTTAATCAACAATGCTATTAAAAGTGCAAAGGAATATGCAGATAGACCCTGTGGTAGTTTCCATTGTCTCATTCAAGCTTTTGGTTCTTATTTATCAATTGTTCATTTTTTTTCTGAGTAGTAGATGCCACATAAAGCCATCAATCACATGGCTCCATAATCTAATTAAAATAAAAATAATAAACTGATATCCACTTTGTGAAGGATGAATTTTAGCTCCAGTACATGAATAACAGAAAATGAGGATCAATTAGTCACCATCAAATATGAAACAGCTCATCTATGCACAGCATTTTCTGATGGGCAAAAATGTGGTCATTACCTAGCAAGGTACAAATTATGGTTCTTACCTGCAAATAACTTACTGTGCCCATTCTATTCTAAAGCATGGGAACAAATCACTCATTAATACAAATAACAACAATCAATTCAATTCAAATAGCATATTGTTTTCTTGAAGTATAACAGTGCTCCCATATCTATTACTTCAATAAATATTCACCAATGACGTGTTTGTTCAGAACATAGGTGGAGGCACTATTATCCTGTGTGTTGTAGTTAAGTACCTGCTCAAAAAATAAACCCTTTTGTACACTCATTTACTCCATTCAAATGTTTGAACATTGGCATTCATGAATATTTAGGGAAAAGCTTAAATATCCCTGAAAACAGCCAGCTTTCACATTTCTTTAATGTGTTTTTTCCCCCAACTGATGCCTTAGGTTATTACAAAAAGTGACCATAAATCAGCTGTCTGCTTGGGGAAAAGACAGGCTTGAAAGCCATTCAATTTTCTTCAAGATTTCCTTGGCTGCTTAAAATGTATGTAATGGTTCCAGAATAGTGAACGTGGGTTGGATAGAAAAAACTCCACCGTGGTAAAGAGATCACGACATCTACTCATTCCAACATGCATTTTGATACCCATTTGATACTGGCCATCCTAACAGGCAAAATCCAAAGGGAAAGATAGGAATGTACCAATAATGCCACAGATACAACAATTTAAAGAAAAATATGGAAAAAAACAAAAGAACTGGATTCCTGATTAATCAAAAAAGAACATATTTTAGCAATATTTATAAAAATAATATACCGGCAAAGTAGAAATTTGGTGTCAGGAAAGTTCAAATCAAATTTATGTTTTAAAAATACAGTATATCTCTTATACTATTTCTTTCAGCTAATGATAACCTCTATGCTCATATTGTATTTCAATTTTTAGCCAAAGCAATGTAGAATAGCTGGCAAAAAATAAAAGTTAAAGTGAAGTTTAAATTTTTGCAAAGCCACTGGAAAAATCTATCCTGGATTCTCACTAATTAGAATTTGGGGTGTAAGACCTCCCAAGACTGTCGGTAGTGGAGTGGAGGTGCTGAAAGGGAAACTAGAATATGCATGTGATGAGGTGTATTCCCTCTCGATTTGTCTTGGTTATAGACAAAGCACCTCCTGAAATGGGTTTGGCCATTTCCAAATTAAATAAATACTGACAGATGTTTGCAGTTCAAATCTAGGCTTCTGGCTGTGTCAATATGAATTTCTCTGGCCCAAGTACGGTGACTGAAAAGACTAACTAGTCACACGGGTTGAACTGAAAATCCTTGTGTATTATGAGGCCAAAAACAGATTTTAAAATTGTAAAATGCCAATGATGGACAGTTTCAACTAACATGCCTCCAAATTTCAAGCTTATTTTAATGTGGCATTTAACATGTAACAGAATGGAATCATATTTTAGTCAGTCAAAGATCTTCTTGTACTGAGCCAGACCTCAGAGATCTTCATTTTACATATTTGGAAACTGAAGCTAAAAATTTAAGTACTTCTGTTTGACCACATTATTCTGCAAATGAATGGCAAAGTTATGAGATTATCCAGACCTCTAGTAGAATGTAATTGTCTCTTATTCCAGGTGACTTCTGTCCCTTCATTTATCACCCAATCATATATCCATCCATCCATCCAAAATCATTTGTCTTCTAAAGGTTGATGTGATTTATAAAGGTACATTATGAAATGAATTTAAAATAAGTTAAAAAGGTGGTAAAAAAAAGAGTACTGGATTTTAATAAATGACCACTAAAATTCCCTTGAAGAAAGCCCATACAAGCAGACACACATACACAGCTACTGCTTCACTTAATATGGTGTACAAGTTACACTACAAAGGGAATATAATGAAGGCTGGAGTTCAAAATTTTAAAACAAAATTCAAATACTAACTGCAGGTACTTTGAAATGGTGTAAACCCAGAACATTTTTAATTACTAGTGGTAATCTTTTCTTAGCTTATTTTTTAAAGACCTTTAAACACTTCGCCTCTCAGCTCTGCACATAAATGCACAAATAAATTCTTGGGGACAGAAGTAAAATGTAAATTTCTGAATTTTCTGCTACCTTTTTTTCCCCCTTCTACTTAGAACATTGCAGCCCATGCTGGCTACAAAATTAACTCAATGAACTCCCTGTCTCTCTTCTCATTAGTCCACTGATGAAAATCCTTCCAACTTTGCAGGTCTCTCTTATTAACTACTGATAACACAACCTAAGTCCTAATGAGCTATTTATCTTTGTCTCTCTCACACAACCATCGTTAAGGTTTTGTCAAATTATCTCTTAGCACATCTTGAGAATAAATAAATGAAAGTGACTATTTATTACTAAATACTGGTTGTTTCTCCAGATACACTCTAGAAATGCATTCATTGATCAGGGCAATCTCATTTACATGATGGCCCTAGAGTTTAGAGGTGCAAAATCAAAGGTATAGGAAGAGCCACAGACTCCTAGTTATCCACATTTATTTCTTCCCGGGAAATATCATAACCAATGTCTTTTTTGATATTTACTAGAGCTTTAATGTGGGAATATATGAGAACTTCTATTCCACACAATGCTTGGAGCATGGAACAGCAAGAAACAAAGATATAGTTGGAAATGATGATGACTTAGTTAAGAGAAACTTGATTTTTGGATTTTGACCCATGACTTGAATATATGCAAGGTTGCATACTGAGCTCCCCCAATGAGTCAATATCTGCACAACATCTGAGTGTTTCTATCAAGCAGTGATTTAGAGCAAATGTTATCTCACTCAGATGCTGCAATGTTATGTCATTCATACACTAAGATCTAATCTTTGCTGGCTATAGTTAAATTGAAGCTTCATGCTTCCATATCTGTCTACTTCAATCCTTATGGTGCATATTCTGGTTCATTCATACGTATTTGAAATGTAGTGTTGAAACGCTTCAGTTTAATTTGCAGTATGCTGCTCAACAATGGAAAATATATACAAGTTCACATATGAACTCTCAGTCTGAACCTCATGAACAATATGCATAATCTTGGACTGGTTTCTGTGTTCTCAATATTACATGTGAGTATACATGCTATACATGCAAATATCCTATATAAAAAAAGCCTACTATGCTAAGTATCCAGTTGGCCATTCAACCAATCAAAGCATAATATGCTAAGGCTGCTCAACCGCTTGCTATGATGTGCACTGACCACCAGAGGGCAGACACTCTGACTGGTAGGTTAGCTTGCTGCTGGGGTCTGGCCAATCAGGACTGAGCGAGACTGGCCAGACATACCCTGGAGCCCTCCGATGGTCCCTCCCTGGCTGGCCAAGCTCTCGCGTACCTCCCTGTCCCTGATCGTGCACCGGTGGGGTCCCTTGGCCTGACTTGTGCCCTCTTGCAATCTAAACTGATGGACACCCCCCACACACTCGAGTGCACACATTATGTGCACCAGGGCCTCTAGTATATACTATATAAGCAAATATATAATGTATATATAAATCATTTGTATATGTGAAACATAATATGAAAGTTCCCATAATGCAGCATTTGTGTAAGTTATCATTTTAACTAATAAGGAATTACTTTTGTTCCTTGCATGGCAGTATAAAAAGCATTTCCAGGTAGTTCCTTAAGAGAGCTGCCAAATATCCACTTCACTGAATACATTTTGTTTTCATGACCTGAAATCCTCTTGTCCCCTCAGTTGAAGAGGATCTGTATTTCTCACACCAACTACATAGTCTCTTATGCAAATACTGCTATTCTGGGGTTGATCCCTGTTATACCAGGATAGGATTTACTTCGGCAATGCTAATTTTGGGCATACATACAAAATAGGTAGTGCCAACCCATGCCTGGAACAGTGGGTCCCTATTCTCCGGTCAGACCTCTAGAGCTATTACACAGATGCAGGGATACTGGATCTCTTGCTAAATTCTCCTTCCTATTCATTTGCCTGGGACTCAGATGATGTGCAAACCTGGTTTATCTCTGCACCCAAAGTTTACTTCTAATTCATGTCCTATATCTAGATAAACAGATCACTTAGCAAACACTGATTATTAAGGACAGAGATGGGGAGGAGCTGAAGGGTGAAGAAGAGACTGTCCAAGAGTGATCCATGCAGGGCAATGTCCTTATTGTACTGTATTTGTTTATAACAGGACATTACCTATGGTTGTGTCCTCCATAGGGATTAAAAGTACACTAATTAATCCTTAAAAGACACTGAGCAATATATTTTATTGCACTGGAACAGTGGACATATGTGCTTTTTCAAATTATGTTTGAATTTAAAAGGTTGGCAACTGCTTAGGTGCTTGTTTTATCTTATTTCATACGAGTGCCCCAGTGCATAGATTCATTCACATTGAAAGAAAATTAATTAGAAGGTGGCAAGATGGGCTAGACGTGCCCTGGAGCCAACTTCTCGTGATCCCTCCCTGGCCGGCTGCACCTGGGGAGGCGCAAAGGGCATCTGTGGAGTGAGCAGGGTCCCTCCGGCAGGTGAAGTCCCTCAGCCTGGCCTGAGTGGATCGGCCGAAACTGACTCTCTAACATCCACCAGGGGTCCCAGATTGCGAGAGGGCGGTTCTCAGAATTAAGCTCCCTTCTCTCTGGCTCCTGTGTTGAGCATCTGCCCCTTGGTGGTCAGGGTGTGTCATAGCTACCCGTTGGATGGTCTCTTAGCCTAATATATATATATCGAAATTTGTGCACTGGTGGGGGGAAGAGAGGTCCCTCAGCCCGGACCATGCCCTCTCACAGTCAGGGATCCCTCACTCCTTACCATCCACCTGCTCGCTGCCCCTTAGTGCTACCGCTGCTGTGCTTGCCAGCTGTAAGCCCGGCTTCTGGCTAAGCGGCTCACCCCCTGTGGGAGAACACTGACCACAAGGGGGCAGCTCCTGAGTTGAGTGTCTGCCCCCTGGAGGTCAATGCGCATCATAGCAACCAGTCTTTCTACCAGTCAGTCAATTTTCATATTAGGCTTTTATTATATAGAATAGATACTTCTGTGGAACAGTTATACACCCCACAACATCTATCACAGGAATTCAGTAGAGTTGATTTAAAGTGTCATCATCACTGACTGTGGCAATTATTTCGTAATATGTATATGCATCCATACACCTTAAAATGCCTTATGTTTAAAATTTTTACATTTTAATATTTTATACTTCATAAAAATGAAAAAAGTCATCACATTCTAAAATCTGGCTTATTTTTAAGTATTTGTAATTTAAGTAAAGCATTTTATGAAAATAATTATGATTTTAAGACTTAACTTTGAGTAGCATTTTATGAAAATAATTATGATTTTAAGACAACTTTGAAGAATTCATCTTGACATTAAAAATAGAAGAAATATTACTCATGACACTTGAATTGGTAGAATCATTTCAAATAATCTTGTTCTTAAAGTCATCCTAAGCTCACTATATATAGTATCTTTGTCACAACTGCTCATTTATAGCAGCTCATTAAATCTCAAAATAAGAGTGAGCAAGTATAGATTATTTTCCAGGAACATAACTCCTAAGATAGGAGATGAGAATTGTGGCAAAATCACACTTTTTCAAAGATTTTTATCTGCCTTCTAACAGCTCTATACGTGACAATAACTTTTATAACTGGTTTCCACGTTATTCCTCCTGAAAATTTATGGTAGAGAAATAGCAAAAAGTGACATTATTTTTTAACTGAAAAGAGATAATGATTATAAGTTAGAAAGAAGGAAAGGAAAAGCTGGTCAGCCTGCTTTTATGAAACATCTCTGCCCTTTGAGAAAGCAATAAGATATAACCTGCTTTCTAGAAAGAACTGAAAAAATAAAGGTGACTGTTATTTTGGGGTTTCCTTATATGCCATTCCCCAAACCCTCCCTGGCTCCCCTGAATTCTATTGAAATAGTCTAAAATTATAAGCACTTTTATTTGATTACTAGAGGCTGGTGCACGAAATCTGTGCACTGGGGGGTGGGGAAGGCGCGTCACCTCAGCCTGGCCTGCACTCTCTTGCAGTCCAGAAGCCCCACAATTGATTGCCCAGTGGAGGGAGGCCCCCTCACCTGCCACAGCGCCCCTGGCCAGGTAGCCTGGGCTTCCCTTTGCGGGGCGATCATGGGGCAATAGCGGGGTCGTTCTGCAGTTTGGCCATTTGGTCAATTTGCATATTATGCTTTTATTATTATAGATTATTATAGATATGGAAACGATGCCTTTATACTGTTTTCCTTCAAAATCTAACTACAGGATGAAAGTTTTATCTTCTTCCCAAATAAACTACAAGAACATAAGGGCTAACTGAGACCAGTCATCAAATTCAGACCAACAAATAAATGCAGGGAAAAATGCACCCATAAAATGTACATCTTTTGATTGATTCTTTCCTCATTCATTCATTCATTCATTCATTCACAATCATTTATTGCATACCTTATTTAAATAGGAGCTAAGCAGAGGGAGAATACAATAAAGAACTAATCTTCCCTCCCTCCAAAGTTCATGAAGAACTTTGGGTGTGTGACTCATGAAGGCTGTCTCTGAGCAGAAAATCTCTCTTTGACCAGTAAGCATGGAAGGAGCATGAGTTTAAGCGCTAGACAGGCTGGGCAGAAACCCCATCTCTGCCACTTATTAGCTCTGTGACTTTGGACAAATTCCCTAAGTTCTCTAGGTCTCTTCCTATGTACAAATGAACTTATTTATACCTATTTCACAGGATTATTATGAGTATTCCGTGAGGCTGGGTAGGCACAAACATTGTCCAGCACAGTAGCTGGCACGTACAAGATGCTATTGAGATTTATGTAGACACGCTCTCACTTTATTCTCCTTGCAATGTGAAAAGTTAATTCCTAGCACTGGGCACCTGATAACTTTAGACAGACATTCTCTTCACAAAGTACAATTTTCTGACTTAAAATTTACACAAACATATTTGAACATTCTATAAAAAAGACCAAATACATCATTCTGTGTTCTAAGACCTACTCAAATAGAAGCCAAGCCTCCTCTGGTGCTCCACTGAGTTTGCTGGGAGGGAGATGAACCATGTAGGAAGGAGGGTAGCTGCCTCGTGTCTTTGACCACCTTGCTACCTCAAATACTGGGGAAATATTGGCTTGTTCTTATAGGTAGAACCTGATACTGCCATGCAGGGGTCCAGCTATATTCCCCCAGGTGGGTAATTCACTCCGGGTATCCTGAGTAGAGGGAGAGATGCTCTCTGTGGTAGCCCCTCTTCTGGCTTTGTAGACCACCTTCTCACTGAGGAGTATTACGGGATGCTGCTCCCCAGTGGCTGGTTGCATGGGCATTGAGTTTAACACTGGAGCTGTTAGAATTTGGGTGATGATTTACTTAACCTCTCATTTGTAAAAAGTGGAAAGGATGCAGTCCTAATCTCTGCCATGTAGTTGTAAGACATAAGAAAATCATGATCCATAAAGTGTGTAGCACTGTTCCTGGTGCATAATAAATGCTAAATAAATCTCAGCTATTTGAGTCTTTTATTATTATTATATAAGACAGGCATGAAACTACAACTAACCTGCCATAGGCAGCATGTTGGCCATTGAAGTGGGTAAAATATCCTAATATCCACAATCGGTAGATTGTCCACATTTTCCCTTGCCTAAAATATTGTGAAGTAGGAGGGGAAAGAAAGCCGATATTGCTTGAAGAATGCAAATGTACTTTCCCCCTGAATGTCCTATTTTGCCTTTCAACTTTTAAACTCCACTTTATTTCAAAACATACCCTCAACCATTCCAAAGCATTTTCAGGTTGGAAAGCCTTTTTTTGTTTCACAATAAGCTAAATGCAGGTGCAAACTCGGGGGAGACAGACCTTGGAAATTTTAAGTATGTTGCCATGGCAATGGTTTGTAAGAATGTGTATGAGTTGCATCTTAGCTCTCAAGCATTCAACTTAGTTCCTATGTAAAGGTTCAAATCACTAGGCACACAATGTTTGCCATTCATTGTGTCTTGAAAGGTTTGGAAATGTCTGTAGCTTATTGCAACCAGAAACCACAAAATTATTTCTTTCCCTTCCTCCCTTCCTTTCTATGTATCTATTTACCTACCTATTTATCTATATTCTATGCAAATGTGGAGATGTAGTCATTCATCATCTATTCTTAGCTGGCCAATCCCAGTTTGGCTGCTCTACAGAAAGCTGTATACATAAATTGAACAGTAGTTATTTCCACCATTGTTGCAAACACAAAGATGCACTCCCACTATGAAAGAGCTGTTAACATTTTCTACTGATTTTCACATTAATTTCCTCATTCAGAATTGACATATCGTTAAAGAAGCATGGTAATTATTTAGGGATGCTCAAATAAAGCAAACTTTCAGTGTAATGAATTGTGGAGGATTTTAGAAAAGGGTTCCAGCCTACAATGCAGGAAAGAAAATTAAAATGTGTAATTCTAATGATTAAAACTCTCCTGTCCCCCAAAATGGCAGCACTGCCACCAACAACAAGAAATACACCCAGAAGAAATAATTTTATCTCATGTGAACCATCACTACCTCAATTGTTCTTAAATGGTTTGATGCTTCTAAATTGCAAAACCTGTACAGTGGACTCATGATTCATTGCAATAAAATCAGTGATTCCTAAAAAAGAATTTCCCCCATAAATAGAGTCCACAGAACACTAAAATTGGAAAAGTTTTAAAGCTCTCTATTTGGTAAAAGAAATAGTTCTTAACAAATTCTCTTCAAATTACAAGGCTTTTCAACCTAACATGGACTATACAACTGAAGTCCATTTTTAAAAAAAATCATTCACCACCAAAACAACAACAAAACACCTGAATTTCTAAGAATGGATATTCTTTAGCTTTCCTAACAATTTTTTTTTTGCAAATTATCCATCATGATACATAAAATGAGGCCAAAGGGACCCCATTAATCTCCTGCATTTGGTTACTGACAAACTCTTCACTAAAGTGTTATTAGCTACCAAAACCTGGAGTTATTTAAAATTCACTTTCCTGCTTTAACTTTGACCCATCTTACAACATACACACCC